>NC_088932.1:25047500-25165000 GCF_038396675.1 Hydra vulgaris | reverse complement strand
CTTTTATCATACTCAAGCGATCTTGCTTAACAAGTTTTGTGTTTTGGAGTTACAGGTTGAGAGAATGGAGTGGTAAGAAAACAACTATGTGACCACTCTATTGCCATTAAGTTAGAGTTCACTCCTAGTTTATTTCTTGTCCTTGTGCATCCAAACCTAAATCAAATTTTGTTTAATAAATTAATTTCCCCAAAATTTTAATAAAATTTTTTGCAACTGGTCTAGTTATAAATAATAACAATGTGGTACATTATCATTTACCATAGATACAACTCAAATGACTTTACAATGTTACAGTTTCTCTCTTAATCCACTCTGAAATAAATAATAATAATTTCAATATATATTTTAAGTATTTTTTTTATTCATGAGTTAAATATATCTACATGTAAATCTATGTTTTTTTTGTATTGAACATTATTTAAAAAAATTTAATTATGTTATGAATAAAATAACTGTTACTATGGAAACTACAGAAGCTTTTGCTGCTACTGTGGTATTATCTTATTTATTATAACTGCAACGCCACATGCTTACCCCAATCCTCCTTACTGTTTCATTCTCTACTTCTTAGAAATACTCCTGGTACAAAAGGTACTAATAGGTTGTTTTTGAGAAATATATTGCTGTTAGATATCTTGAAATAATTATTGATTCTATAATGTTATTATTTTTATTGATATTTTATCAGTTATATTTCAAATTAATGATAAAGATATGCAAGCTGCCAAAATTCTAAAGAAAAAAAATAGAACAGTATCACCATTAGTTGAACAAGATGAGGAGACAGAATTAAAAGCTATCAGCCCACCACCAAAAGAAACTGATTTTGCTTGGTCAGAAAGTACTGGTAAATGAATAGATATAGTTTATTTGATTTTCAATTTAACTATTTGAGATACATTGGTATAATTATAAAACAACAAAAGTGGTGACTCATTGACCAACACTAATGGTTTACACAATATATATGTGATGTAAAGTTGTTTTAAGTAATTCATATAGTACATAAAACAAATACAAACTAATGCAAAGAGTGCGTATGTAGCAAATAATATTATAAATTTAGTGACTAAAGTTATTGAAACTTTATGTTTACACATTGGTAAGGATTTAGTTTTTGTTTTAAATTTAGGTTACACAGTGGGTTGGATTTAGTTTCTCTTTAATATTAGTTTGTACTTAGAGTTTGTGATTTTGTTGCTTATGGCTTATCCAGTTTGTGTTTTCTTTAATTTTTGCTTATTTATTCTTACATTGTTTTTTCAAAAAAATATTTTTCCACTTATCTCTGATCTTATAATTGTTTACACTTATGTATGTTACACTAAATAATTGTAAAAGCAATTTTGTTGGTTTGAATTTATGCTGATATATACATTTACATTTTTAATTTATGCTGGCAAAGCAAATCATTTTTTTTCATTGACTTAATGGATTTTAAGTTTAATAAGATAAAAGTAAATATTTCTTTTTATTATTATTATTTAATAGATAAGTATTTTTAGAAGCGTTAAAAATATTAATAAGGTTTATTTTTGAATAATAGAAAAAAGCTGAAATAAAATTTTAATTTTAACAAATTTTTCTGTTCTGCCTAAAGATAATTTTTAACAGTTTTTGAAAAATAAAATTTTAAACCTATAAAAGAAAAAAATTAAGGGCATGCTATTTAGTTTGCATTATAATTATAGTGCATTCTAAAACCTTGACATCATTTCACATCATTTAAGACTTGGTGCTTTAGCAACCCATATGTATTAATCATGTTCCATCATTAATTCTATAATTACGTTTTACTTACATTAATATATTTATTGTAGTGACTTTATATATTTGATTAAAGCCTAATATTTAATATTATATTTTATTGCGGGTTCACAACAATTTAATTAAACATATAGACAAAAAAAATGGATGGAAAAATATTCAAAAAGTACTCAGACAAACCTAACGAGGAGAATTACATTATTGGAAGAGGATGTTAGTAATATATCTAGTAAAAGCAGATATACCTGAAGAAATTACAGGCCTTGTTATAAGATTTTGAAACCCAATGTATTTTCACTATTTCTTACTAAATCCAAAAAAAATGTTATTAGCAGAACATGTTTTTAACAAATATCAGTATAATTTTGAAATTTAAATATCTTATATTTATAGCACTAGTGTTGGTTTTTAAAATAAAATAAATTAAAGTTAGGCTTTTAAAGCGTTTACTTATTGATCATGTTATTTTTAATTGGTTATGAAAGTTTGGTTCATTTTATAAAAAAATAATGAAATTATTCTACATAAAGTTTAACGGCAAAGATAAAACCCAAACTTAACATTTATAACTCGAGTTTGGAAGAACTTTTTTGTATTGATGTCATTTATTAACTACAAAAGCGCATTAATCAGACTAGTATTATTTTTTTTTAAATCATAGAGCTGGAACTTACCCTCCAGAAGAAAAAAAGGTGTTAAAAATTATAAAGTTTTTTGCTAATATCTCGATAAATAATTTGTTCTGGAAGTTTGATTAATATAAAACTTATTTATCAAATATTTTTTATGACATGAACACAACTTGTCTTTTAGGGATCACTTTAATGGTCAAAAAATAAATAAAAACTATCAACCTTTTTTTTAAATATTTTGGCTTTAACAAAATCTTTGCATACTTCTCATAAACTAGTTAATCATTTTTAATCGACGTTTAGTCTATGATCAATTCAAAAAATTTATAAAGAATAAACTTTTGTTATAAAAAATGAAATGTAAAGTAAAGTTATATGTAATATGAACACTTTAAAGTAACTTGAATTAAATTTATTAATTTTTATTTTTATTTTTTAACAGTAAAAAAACAGAGCGTTTTAAAATTTTTAAAAGAGTTTTAATTAAATTTAATAAAATAAATTTGTATTTAATTATAATTAATAATAAATTTAATTTAAATTTAATAAAGTAAATAAAAAATAATTAAAAAAAAAAAACAGGAAATAGGAAAAAGTTTATTTATCTATCTGTTTTTTTATCTAATAAAAAAAATATTCCACAAATGTTTTTTAAAACAATTAATTACAGCTTAATGCTTTCCGCATTAACTGTTCTAAAAGACTGTTTAAATAAACTAATTGAAAGAAGTTTTTGCATAATGTAAATTGCAAAAACGCGTTCATGAAATCGTGAATATGTGCATAAAATTTAAGTAGCGTAACGCTTCTTAACAAGGCCTGAAATTTCAAAGACCATCAACTGTGATCATGATGCATCACAAACTTTGATCCCTTAAGCAACACTATGAAGAATCAGTTGAAAACTTTATGACTAACCTCAAGCAGTTTGCCAAAAAGCGTCCAGCACAGTCCCTTACTGCCGATCAACATAGAAATTTGTTTATATGTGATGCCTTTATTGCAAGCATTTACTCACCTACTATTCAACAGCGACTAATCAAATTTACAGAAGAGAATCTAGATGTACTTTACAAAACAGCCCTTACTATGGACCTGGCTGCTGAAGATACTCTCAGTCTAACAATGACAACCATTACTGCTACAACCGTACTACCTATTTTACAGCTACAAAAAATCAAACAATTACCAAAACCTCTTACTTTAGGAGTGGTGGTAAGTTACGCACAAAAACAAAATGCCCAGCATGTAACTCTACCTGCACAAATTGTAAAAAAAAAGGTCACTGGTCAAACTGTCTGTCAAAAATAGATATTAAAACTTACACTAAGACTGCAGTATTTAAACAAAAACACACAGACAATGAGGATGAAAGTACAGTGCTCTCTTTGGTCACAGCCTCAATTAACTCATCAGATAGATTGGTTGACATCACCATAAATAAAAATAACACTCAGGCATTATTGGATACCGGCTTAGACAAAACATTTATTTCCTCTGAACTTCTTACACAATGGAAACTTCCCTACAACACTCGATACATCTGTAATTATCAGAATGGATGTACTGACACAACATTCTTTTATAACTATTAGCTTTAAAGGAAATAAAGAACTGCTGAAATTTTGCCTTGGACATAAAAATTGCTTTGTAATTGATTATTCAAACACAATCAACTTGTACACGCAACTTGATTCATATCAAGCACCGCATATTGACAATATGTTATTTAAAATAGCAGCAAATAAAGTTTTTTCACACATAGCACTGGCTCTGAGTAAAGTGGATGTGTTTTTCAGGCAACCCCTTTTTAATGTTTGCAAAACACAGGTTTTAGGCTATAGTTTTCAATATTACTCATTTTGTGTGATTTGTTTTTTATGGACTTATTATAGTGGGGTGCTTGAAATAGACATCCACTGTATGTAAAGTTTATTTATTAAATTTGTTATTAAAAAAATACTGCAGATGTGTGCACATGATAAATCAAAATTTTTTTTATTAAAAAAAAAAACTATGACAAGACTGCATTGCAAACTTGGAACCTTTGACAAAACATATTGCATTTCCCAATTGGCTGTGCTTACTTCTTGCAATTAAGATAAATACTTTTTTGTGCATATATGTCTCTAAATTTGGGATCTGTTGTTGAAATTTTTAAAGCCATCCATAAAGTACTGAGGGGAGGACTTAAAAGTTATGGGGAAGGGATCAGATTTTTTAATTTTTGGTATACTTTATGGAGGACTCCTTAAAATATTTGAGTCTTTTTTACTGAATTTATTTATGTATTTATTAATATCATTATCATTTTTTTTTGTTTTTATTTACGATTTACAGTATGTTTTTTAATAGTAGCTTTAAGCTTTTTGTTTGGATCTCACAACAGATTGATTCATAAGAAAATGTGTTCAGGATAACCACAGATTTCAATGAGATATGTACAAATAGTTGTGTTGCTCTGCTCTGATGTTGCTCTGCATGATAAATTGTGATTAGTTAGTGTGACATAGCTTTATGATTGTTGGTGAATGATTTTTTGAAAGTTTTAGTAAGACAAACAAGTTGTAGTTTATTTTTGAAAAACAAAGTTTAGTTAATGGTCATCGTTGATCTGGTATTTAGAATTTATAGTATGTTTTATATTAGAATCAATGTTTATGTAAATTGATCTTAGCAGTTTGGTTTCTTCAATAAATTATAATTTATTAAGTTTTTTTTCATGTTTTGTGTTTATTTATGTTGAGTTTAATGACTGAAAACATCAAAATGGTGTTAAATTGGTTTTCTAAAGTTTTTTATTTTACTATTTCTGTCTTTTCTTAGTTAAAAATAAATTTACCTTTCAGCTTGTGTAGTTGTTATTTTTTTTTGTGCTTCCCTTAATGCCAATAAAATTGTATTGTATTCACTGTTTACAGGAAGTATAGTATTATTTAATTTTTATTATTTCAACTGCAATTCTTGTTTTTTAATTTTCTTTCTACAAAATTCTTCTGTTATAGAGCACGATCAAGTAAATTCTAGTGCAGGGTTAGAAACTAATGAGTTATCAACAAGTTTTCAGTTGAGCTCTGGTTCACCTGTGAAAGTAATATTTTTTGTTTTTATTCTTCTATTTTTACTGATTTGTAATTATATATATAGTTTTTTATCTTATATAAGAAAAAGCATTTTTTATTCTGTTTAATTTTATTTTGTTTAATTTTAATTTTTATTTTGATTTATATTGTTATTAATTGTTTTATGCGCATAATTCTTCATTTACATATGCAATTATTTTATGAGTTTTTATTATATTGTATGTAGCGTTATTTAAATAATTAAAAGTATTTGTGACTTGAAGCAGGTGTTTTTTTGTTCAGTTTTTAATTACAATAAGCACTTGTTTTTTTAATTTTTACTTTTTAAACTAAAAAAAATTACTGAATTCAAAACACAAACACTTCTAAATAATTATTTAAATAATTATTTAGAAGTGTTTGTGTTTTGAATTCAGTAATTTTTTTTAGTTTAGTTTTAATTACAATAAATTTCAGAATGGTGAAGATGCATCATCTCGTTCAAGTACACCATCTAGTGCAACAGGGTTTTTAAAACGAATAAAAAAAAATGCAGTTGCACCATATAATGAAGAGACTTCCTTTAATGCTGCAGATAATAAAATCTTTGAGGGAGATAATAAACCTAGTGGTTTTTAATTTAATTATTCTTAGCAGTATTTTAATATTTAATAAATTTTTTTTTTTTTTAAAGTTCACATTGACATCAGTGACATCATAATATAGTAACATATTATATCGCAAGAATAATATATTAAATTTAAAGTTATTAATTTTAACATTAAATTATTATTAATTACTAAGTATCATGTTCTAGGTTGTTTAAAATTATTAATCCATGCATTCATAATCAAGTAAATAAAAAAGTTCTTTTATAACATCTCTTACCAAATTTATTTTAGATTTGTTATTTTAGATGTGTCAGTTGTTGAGGCATGGGGAAATGACAGCATTGAGACTTCTGATCCTAACACTCAATTATTTAACCAAAGTACATCAACTCCTTCATACAGGTATTTTTTTTAGATTAAGATTGAGTTTTTTTCCATGTACAACTTTTTATAAAACTTTTAAGTTTTACAGCATTAAATTAAGACAAAAAAAAAACACTACATTATTTACATTTTTTTAACTACTTTCGATTTCAATTTTTTTTTACTTATTTTAAACTTTTGTTACATATAACTTTTATTAATTGTTTTAGACAAAATCTTTATCAAAACTATATATTAATTTAACTAAATTATTTTCATCTGTAATTTTTCAATTGTTTGTTTTGATTTATGTTATTGTTATTTTGTATTAAAGTATATATAACTGGTCAGTTGTTTTAAATATGTTAATGTTATTTTGTATTTAAGTATATATAACTGGTCGTTTGTTTTAAGTATGTTAACCTTATGTTTAATTTTTAACATTTTTAATTAATATTTAACGTATGTTATATATGTTAATGTTATTTTGTATTAAAGTAATTTTTTGGCTACGAAAAACACAAATGCGTTTTTCCGGAACTTTTACAACTCATTTTTTTATCAACATGAATGAAAATATTTTATAATCAAGTTTTAAGAATATGTCAAATTTCACTCATTTATTGAATTTATGTCATTTATTGAAATTGTTTTGATATGATAATAAAATATGGTTGCCAATGTCTTCATTTTTATTTATAAAAATGGCTTTATATATAACCTTCTAAAAAATGTATTCCCAAATAAAATGATAATAAGACTCTAAAAGTTGTGTTTAAAATTTAAAAAATCAAAAAATAAAAAACATAATTATAAGTACTATACAAATTAAGTATAATCAAGGTACACATTTAAATATTATTCTTTGTTATTATCCTGATGTTTTTTTAAAAACGTCAGGATAATAAATTATGTGGTAGTGGTGTACTGGTAGAGCGCTCATTTCAAAGCGAGAGGTTCCAATTTCAATTCCCACCATGTTCCTGGTAGAACCGCGCTCAACTTGTTTTTCCACACAGCGTCCTTGTTCTTCAAGAATTGTGTTTTAGAGTTATAGAGTTGAGAGAGGTTTAGAACCACAATTAATTAGCCTCCTTATCTGTAGTGGCCTTCTTGGCCTTGGGAAGGTAAATTATCATAAATATATAATTTTCCCTAATAAATTCTAAAATGCACTATAGATGCGCTAATATAATCTAAAAACCAAAAATACTGTTTATTTTGTAATTTACTAAAACAAATTAAATTGCTTATTGTAGATAAACAGTTGATGTTTTTCTAAAATAAAAGTTTTTCATGCAAAGCATGTAGTTTAAAAACAGTTAATAGAATTTTTTTTTTTAATTTTTGTTTGAAGGACCAACTTTTAAACATGTTTGACACTAATTCTTTTCAGTTCTTCATTTTATGATAAAATGCTTATTTTTTTCTGCAGTTGCACAAATATTACAAACAAAATCACCAAACTTCATATATATGTACTTTGTAATTTTTTAAATACATACAGTAAAAACTTTTTACAATGCAAATGCCCTGTTTGATATTTTGTGAAAAACATATAAGTTATTATAGTATATTTATTAATTGTTTTCTACCATCAATACCATTCCTACTTATTTTAAAAGACACCCATAATAGTTTGGATAAAATGACAGTTATATATATATATATATATATATATATATATATATATATATATATATATATATATATATATATATATATATATATATGTATATATATATATATATATATATATATATATATATATACATATATTTATACAAGGGCTATAAATTTAGGCAGCAAGTGTTGCCCAAATGCATTCAACGCTGTCCAAAAAGGGTATAGAATAGCCCCTGATATATATATATATATATATATATATATATATATATATATATATATATATATATATGTATATATATATATATATATATATATATATATATATATACATATATATATACAAGGGCTATAAATTTAGGCAGCAAGTGTTGCCCAAATGCATTCAACGCTGTCCAAAAAGGGTATAGAATAGCCCCTGATATATATATATATATATATATATATATATATATATATATATATATATATATGTGTGTGTATGTATATGTATATATATATATATATATGTGTGTGTATGTATATGTTTATATATATATGTATGTATATGTATATGTATATATATATATATATATATATATATATATATATATACATATATATATATATGTATATATATATGTATATATATATATATATATATATATATATATATATATATATATATATATATATATATATATATATATATATATGTATATATGTATATATATACAGTAGCATCACAGAATCACTATCATTTTTTCTCTCTGTTTTTTATTTTATTTATTCAATCACTAGATTGAGTAAGTAAAAAAAATAGTAATAAAAGAGAAGAAATTGCTGAAGGTTTTTATTTGGAATTTTTTTATAAAAGGAGAGACTAGTGTTTCTCATATGAGAGACTCAGTGTTTTTTTGGAACAGCTTGTATTTATATATGTATAGTTTTTTGAAAATGTGATAACAAAAATCAGTCAATAAATGACAACATTGTTTTTAATTTCTTTATTTTTGCAGTTACAATATAAACATGTTTATCGCAATTAAAAATATAATATAAACACTATTAAAAATGTAATTGTTAAAAATTTCTGCAAACTATCAGTGCTTATACAAATTTTTATTTGTTATTGGTTTTTCTAAAACCAGTTTGAATATGTTTGTTCTTTCGCCAGTGTCCACTAATTATTTTTTTAATAAAAACTTTGCAGTTAAAAATTTATTGTTAGGCAATTGCTCCATTTCAATTTAATTCTTCTTTTTATTGTTAGACCTGAATCTGTGTCATCCTTTACTTCAAAAGGTAAAAGAACAGCAAAAGTTTCTCCTTTATCAGGTAGTACTTTAAAAAAAGTAACTGGTATGTTGAATAAACTTTTTATATTTTTAATTTTAAATGTTTGAATACAAAAGATTTTTTTATAGATTTATGGAGTATTACTCTTAACTGCTTGTTTATTTTTTCTATATTATCATCATCATATACAATTTATAAATTATGTGTTCCAAATGAAGCTGTATATTTTTGCCAACTTTCTGTTATGTTTCTTTTTCCCATCAGTTTATCATAATCAGTACACATAATCTTTGTGTAACCTTCTGTTATGTTTTTTATTCACATCTGTTTATGTACACATAATTTTTGTGTAACTTAATGTTATTTATGTTAATAAACATTGCTAAATCGATATTTATCTAAATTGATAATATCTAAACTGTTAGTAAAGAATACTAAAGTGCACTAAGTTGTACAATTATTTTGTATTAGTTTGACTTTGTTGACATATTGTTCATAAAAAAAAACCGGTAACAAATTTCATTCAAAAATGTTTTTGTTTTATATCATTTTTAGCAGGTCAGTTCATGCTTTGATTTCTTTTTAATTTGATTTTGGTTTTAATCTTCTTAAAACATCTCACAAATGTACAAACCAAATGATTGGAGTACAAGACAAAATCTCAAAATAATTTTTATTAATATTTTTTTTTATAAAATACCATTAAGTAAAAAATTTTAAATCAATTTTAAATTATAATAGTTAACACTACATATTTTATTTGCTTAGAATTTTTTTTAGTTTGTAATTTTGTTAAATTTTAAAAACATGTAATTATTTCAAAGAAAATGAAAATCAAGTTGATGCAATTTTCAAAGACTTGCCCAGCAATGAGTTGAAGGAGAAAGAAACAAGCATAGTTCCCACAAATAATACTTTTAAACAAAAATCATCAATGATATCTTCTGAAATTGAGAAAGCCTCTGATACAAAAGTAAATTTTCTATAAAAAATATTTTTATTTGTAATATGATGTTTACTGGTTATAATGTGAAGTTTGCAAATTGTTTTGTTGTTTGCAAACTCACAACTCTTTTTCTCTCCATATTCTTTTAAATAAAAAATTATTTTCATGTTAGGTTGTCAAAACAGAAGTCAGTCCTCAAACTTTAAATAATCATGGTAATTTTTATTTTTTTAAAGTAATTTGACTAAATTTCTAAATTCATTTCATAACCATGTCTTGTTTTTATTTAATTTTCTTCAATTTATTGCATTAACAATTTTTTTTAGAAGTTAGTTCTTTAGTTTCTGTTGAAGCAGTGTTGGCCCCTCCTCAAATATCTGGAGAGCAGGAAGCTTATATTCCAATCAGTTATGCAAAGCAATGTATCCAAAAGGTAGATTGTTTGTTATTTATATTTTTTTCTTGTAACCACACTCTTACTCAATAATCAATTTGAAAATTGTCTCAGGTTGTTGATGATATGAAGAAAATGAAAGAAAATCACTACGTTGTTGTAGAGAAAATTCAACATCATTATAAATTAATTGAGGAAGACACTCAGGTTTTTTTTTTTAATATTCTATCTTAGATAAATCAGTTCACCTATTTAGATAAAATAATCCAACTACTTAAATAAAATAGTTTTGATAATATAATATAATAATAATTATATAATTTTGATAATAATATATAATAAAAATAGATAAAATAGTTTACATTTTTTTATTTATCTACTTTTTTGATAAGCAATTCACTTACTTCGATAAAGAATTTTTTTCATTCAATTTTTAAAAACAATAAGTATCTGCATTTCACATTTGAAGTAACCATAAATAACCATAAACAACTATAAACAACCATAAACAAGGAAATTAAATATTTGCAAACACAATGCTTTTCTTAGAATTTTGAGGCTTTAGGCAATATTATCAGATGGTATAAAAACCTGAGGGATAAAACTCCGAATGATCCACACACCAACATCCTATTTTAATAGGAGGAGGCAGGATAACTACCCCTATCCGTACCTGCTAGCGGGTTTGAGGGAGTGCGGTTAACTCCATCCACCAACAGTTTTAGAGCAAATAAAAAAAGCTCAAGAACTTTGCCCCATCAACCTTGCCTTGACACCAGCAAATCAGCCTCTCTTGTTAGCACCATTATCATAGCTTTGTCCGCTGTTAGCTATGGAAAATCCTAAGCATCACAGTTGATCCAAAAAAGTTAAACAACCAAAACAACCTATCATGGAAAAATTCCATGATAGATTGTTTAAGAATTGTGATAAATGATTTTTTATTGGTTTTCTGTTCTGAATTATTTATGTTCACATATCTTCAAGTTAATGACATTTGTTCCCGATTACAATTTTAAAATGTACATTCCAAAATTACAGAAAAATTTTGCCAAGGATATCAGTGGATATCAAGGATATCAATGGATATCAAGGATATCAATGGATATCAAGGATATCAGTGGATATCAAGGATATCAGTGAAATAATTTTGCCAAGGATATCAGTGGATATCAAGGATATCAGTGAAATAATTTTGCCAAGGATATCAGTGGATATCAAGGATATCAGTGGATATCAAGGATATCTGTGGATATCAAGGATATCAGTGGATATCAAGGATATCAGTGGATATCAAGGATATCAGTGGATATCAAGGATATCAGTGGATATCAAGGATATCAGTGGATATCAAGGATATCAGTGAAATAATTTTGCTCTCATTTTTCAGTTTGATTACATGTTGATAGTTAATTAATTTAACTATTTCATTTTTAATAACTTGCCCAAGGTAATGATCAAGTACTTCATTTCTATTCATTCTTCTGAGGTGTTCATTTATCACTGTGTCAACACTTCCCTTAAATGCAAGATTATTTTTTAATAGATAACCTACAATTGATATTATCTGCTCAAGTACATTGTGCCAATGTTGTTTTTCTGCTTGAATCAATTTCAGATTTTCAGCATCTTTTTTATATACCAAACACCTTGCATGCAAAACAAAAAAACAGCATCTGCACATTTTGAATATATAAGCCAGCATCTATCGACAAGTTCACAATTACTAAATTTTCTAAATTAATCTTTTTTTGAATTTTCTACCTTAAATATCTTGCAAATTATTAATTTCTTGAATTTCATTACTTAAAGTTCCTTTCTCATTATGTTTAGTTGTTGTTTAATATTTCAGGCGATTTGCCAATATTTCCTACAACCCAACTTAATTCACTTCTTTTTGTATCCATGGTATCCTACACATCATCCTCAGTTGTGACTGTTGCCTGTGCATTTATTAATTCAGCTTCTGTTTCACAAGGCTGTTCTGCACAGACTGTGCTCACATTGGCAATGTTATTTTCCTGCATGTCTTGAACCACATCTATGTTTTCTATTTTTAGATTCTCTGTCATTTGCTTTTCTAATTTTGAGCTCCTGCTTTTGCATGACATGGTCAATAATGTTAAAAATTAGTAATTATGTATATACAGTTTGCTAAATGAAATAACAGATTAAGGCTTTTCAAAAGACACCAAATCTAATGCTTGTAAATAAAAACGTAAAACTTTGAGTTTCTTTAAAAGAAATTAAAATTTTGATATTATTTGCTTTCATATTTTATTTTATTTAATATTTTTTTTGCTTAATAATATTATTTCTTCAAAATACTTTATATTATCAATGCTTTAATAAAAATTTGGTGTTCATCAATTGAACCTTTATATGATTTGAATTTCCATCTCACTAGTTATAAAATTATTTCATCAAAAGAAATTTTAGAAATGATTATGGTGTTTCTGACAAAGATTAGTATTTGTTACTATTCAAATATCAACTTATTTATCACTAGAATCATAAGTATAAAAATGTTATGGCAATAGATCACTAGATAGATCAGCGCTTATGATTAATAAATGACGATACATAGTTAACAAGCTTATTTTCAAGTTTTTTTTACATTAAAAACAAAAAGTTTAAATTACATAAGCTAACATAACAAAGTATTAATTTTTAAAAAACCTTTTATATTAAGTTTAGTATTCCTAACTGCACACCTTACTTGTGGAATAAATTGTTTTGTCTAATATCGATTTGTGAATATCTCTACTTATTTAAAGAAAAATAAGGTTGAAGAATTATTTCATTACGTGATAATATATTTATGTATTTTTAGAGTAATATTAACACATTTAAATGAATTGAAGAGTATTTAAGTTTTTTAAGGCTGCTATTTTTTAATTATGATTTTTGTCAATAAGATCTTAGTGATTTTCTATCAGATACCAAGTTTATTTAGTCTTTTATTATAATAATTGTTTATACATTAGTATGGCTGATAAATGTAAATAAATAAAAAAATTAAACAAAAAAACAGATTAACAAAAGTTTAAAAAACAAAAGGGTTACATTTTGAATATTATAAGGTTTTACTCTTGTTTTTAATATTTTGGGAAATTTAGGTAATAATAGTTAATCTTTTTTTTACCTGGCGGCAAGGCCCCAGGCAACCACTAATGTTGTCTATACCTAAAAATGGCACTGAAATATCATTTTAAAAACAGAATTTCAAGTACTGTTGTTGCATAACTAAAAATGGTTAAATATTGTTATTCTACAAAAATAATTATTTATATTCAACAAAAATTCTTAATCTATTGTTATGGGGTAATTAGTTTTCTTTAGAGATTATCCTAATAAAATTATCTTTATTATTTGCACTATTAATTAGTTAATAAAGATAGTTTTTCCAAATTTAGTAAGAGTTTGTTATATATATATATATATATATATATATATATATATATATATATATATATATATATATATACATATATATATATATATATATATATATATACATATATATATATATATATATATATATATATATATATATATATATATATATATATATATATATATATATATATATATATATATGGCGTTGTAAAAATAGAGGTAATAATGACAAAATTAGTTTACTTGGACACTTTAAAAGTCATGCTATACCTTTGCAAGTTGGATTAATGGGAATCCATTTATTTTTTTAGGAAAAAATGACTTTAAGTTTAAATCCAAACTATATTCTTCAGAACATTGTATATGTTATATGTCTGAGTTTGAGAATAATCAAATATTAGAAAAAATGATTTAGCCTCCCTAGTCACAAGATCTCTCTCCTATCAGATTTTTATGGGAGGAATTAAAAGTAATGTCTAAAACTAAGGCCTAATGATGCGTAAAATGTGGAAAAAATTTATTTGTTCATCAAAAATTGACTTCGTCATTAAGTAGAATGCCAAGATTATGTATGGTGGTTATTGTCGCCATGGGTAATAATTAGCAAGTAAATTATAAACTAATTTAATGGGTATTTATATTATTTTTTTTGTAAACCTAATAAATAGGAAAATAACATATAATTTAAATAGATTTTCTCCCTATAATAAAAACTTTGATATCTTATATTGAAAAGAACTTTCATTGAAATAATTATGGACAGTAGTGTGTCTATATATATATATATATATATATATATATATATATATATATATATATATATATATATATATATATATATATATATATATATATATATATATATATAGTATATTATTTTGATTTATTTATTCTTTTTAAATAAATTCATATATTTTGATTTTTATTGTGTAAATTTCTTGTCTGAAATGCAATGTGATTATATTTGAAAAATGTGATATACTTCAGGTGCAATTCAATGACTACCTTAATAAATTGCGAAATGAATATTCTCAAAAAGTAGCTACTTTTAAGCAGGTGCTTGAATCTCACAATGCAGAATTTAAAGAACGGGAAAATTTTTATGAACAAGCTATAAAGGTATATAAATATTATTTGAAATTTTTTGCATGATATTTTGTATTATTGCAAAAAAGTGTTAACATCAATAAATGTGTAAACATGCTTTTAGAGTTTAAGAGATAAAAATCGTTATTTGATTGTTGAAAAGCGAAACTTTTTATCAAAGTTTAAAGACTCAAATGCACTTAAAGAACGAGAAAAAGTTAATTGTTTAATTAAATTTACTTTTTATTTTTTTATAATTGTAAAAAAACACTCTTTTTTGCAGGTTAGACAGCTTCTGAAAGATTTGACAACAATCTTTTTTTCTTACAACATTAGACTTATGACAGATTATTGACATTTAAACATTAAGCTCAGCTTCTGACAGATTTGAATTTCTTTTTAAACATTAGACTCAACTTTTGGCAGATTTGACAACAATGCTGGATGATAAACACAAAGAGTATGTTAAATGTATGTTTTTTATTTTTAACTGTTACCTATTTTGTTCTTTTTTCAATTTTTTCGATTTTCAATTTTTTATTTTTATTTTTAATAATCAGTCAAATTAAAATTAGTTTTTCAATTGCAATTCTAAAGCGTTTATAAAAATTATTGACAAAATACACACAAAATATCTATAGTTATTATTATACATTCTAAAGGGTTTACAAAAATTACTGACATAATACACACAAAGTATCTTTACTTATTATTAAATATTCTAAAGCATTTTATAAAAATTATTGACATAATACACACAAAATATCTTGATAAGTATCTTTAGTTAAACAATTTAAATCTTTGTATAAATTAATTCTACACAATAATTTATTAAAAATTTTAATTTTTTTTTATTTTTAGTGTATGAAAAATACAAGATAGAAGCAAAAGAAACAGAAAAGTTTCAAATAGAAAATAATTGTTTGAAAAATGAGCTACGTTTATTGAAATCAAAGCTAAATACAAATGAAACAGAGAACAAGAGAATCATTGAAGAACTTTCATTAACACAAAAAGAAAATAACAATAACAAGCTCCAAATAGATATAAACAAAAAAGATGTTGAGCAAGTTGTTGAAGAAAAAATAAGATTGCTAGAGGAGATTAAAAAATTGCAAGGTATTCCCTTTAAACAACGGAATTCTAATAGAATTTTTATAGAAGCTCTGTTAAAAAGATGAAAAATAAAAAATATTTTTTTTTTGTCTTATATTATTTTACATAAGAGTTTAAACTAAATTGTCTGTTCTATACTGTATAAATTTTGAATAAAGTTACATTATAAATTCAAACAAGATAATAAATTTTTTTTATCAGGCAATCTTGAAGACAAAGAGAAGAATATTTCTTCTAAAGATGAAGAACTAAAGTTACGATATAATGGTTTTGAAGAAGAAAAAAAATTAACTATTCACGATTTTGAGGAAAAAAACCAAATTCTTGAGCAAAAAATCAAAGAACAAAATGAAGCAATTAAAGAAATGTATGCAATTAAAAAAAAAATATTTTGACATTTTTTATTTTGAAAAATTTAATGATCTACTTTGCATCATTATTTTGCTAATTCTTTTGTTAAGGGAAAAACAAATACTTAGTTTACAAAAGCAACATTCAGTTCTCACTGAAGCAGCATCGAAACAACCCACAGAAATCATAAGTGAAACAGCATCAAAACAACCCACAGAAGTCATTAATGAAGTAGCACTAAAGTCTATAGAAGTTGTCAATGAAGTGCCACTAAATCAATCAATAGAAATACATAATGAAGAAAAGCAAAGAGAAAAAATAGATATTTTACAACAGCAATCTGTCGTTGGTTCAAGTACATTTACTTATATACTTTTTTTTATAAAATTTGCACTCCTACTTTTAGTCATTAATCTTTTGTTTATAGTTATAAATATTTTATAGTTATAATTATTAAATCAAATTTTTTTAATTATAATTAACTTTCCTTGGTTTTATATTTCTAGCTGATGAATCACGAATAAATAATCTCTTAAATGAAATTGAATCTTTAAAAAAGACAATAAATGCGCTACAGTCAGAAAAATTAAATGTTAATCCTCCTTTAACTGAAAATGCAGATGTTAGTAAAATTTAATATTTTGTTAGTTTTTGTTTTACTAATTATTGTTATAAATTATTATAATGACTATTTTTGAATATATGACAATAGAAATTAATCAATGAAATAGAAGTCCTAAAGAAGTCTCTTGAACAGTCAATGCAAAACACAGTTGACTTGGAAAAAGAACACAACATGGCTATTGAGTCTTATAAAAAGCAAATTCACAGAGCTGATAAAAAGTTGCAAAAACTACAACAAGAGAAAAATAGTATAGAACAGCTAAAAAATGATGTTGAAAGTCAATTAAAAGTTACTAAAGAAATGACAAATAATGAATTGAGCATTAAAAATGATGTATATCTTTTTTTTTTTGAAAATTTTGTTTTTTGTTTTGAAAATATATTTTAAATCTCATGTAAAAATTTTACTTATTTTTTATTATTTTTTTAAATTGTATTTTTTTAAGTAAATTTTTTTGAGAATTTTTCAAATGGAGGTTTTTTTGCATGAATATTTGTTGTAAGAATCTGATGAATTGCTGTTGTTGCAGGAGTATTTGTGCTGTTTTTGCAAGAGTATTTGTGCTGTTGTTGCATGAGTATTTACATGTAAAGCAATTTCAAGAGTCTGTTAAAAGGTTGATTGTTGTGATTGTTGAGTGTCAACTTGTTTCTTCGCACATTATCCTTGTTTGTCAAGGTTCATGTTTCGGAGTTATAGAGTTGAGAGAGGGTTGTAACCACAACTAAATTAGCCTCCTCTACTGTAGTGGCCTTCTCATCCTTGGGGAGGTGAATTAACATAAAGAAAAAAAAAAAAGACTATTTGCTTGTAGAGTATTAATTTCAAGAGTGTGTTGAAAGAATTCTTGTATCTCTTGACGAGTATTTTTTCCACAAGTCTTTTAAGGAGGTGTATGTTGTATGTTGTAAGAATATCTTCTGTATGTGTAAGGGTTTATGTTGTATGCTGTAAAGGTGTATGTTGTATGTTGTGAAAAATTTTTATTTAGCTAATTCAAGAGCTTAAAAAAGAAATTGATATACTGAATGAAGAAAAAGTTTCAAAATTACCAGTTAAGGCAAAAGCTGAGATTCAATTATTACAGGCCAAACTGGTAAACCTTTTTTTTAAGTTTTGTATTTAATATTTTCTTAAAACAGTTTAACTTCAACTCTGACTTAATTACAATGTTTTTGTTAGAAAGAAATTGGAAATCAGCTGGAAGAAAAAAATAAACAATCTGTTGATGAAAATTCAAAGCAGCTAGATTTTACTGAAAAAATTAATAATTTAAACTTGATTATCGATGAGCTTAAAAAGAAACAGGTTTTTAATTTTTTTTTTTACTTTGTAAAATGTGTGATTATTTTTCATAATTTACTATAATTATGTGTTAATCTATTTATTAACGCATAATAATAATTATAATTACGTTTAATAATTATACAACTTTTAGGCTGAATTACCAAAACTCTATGAAAATGAGCGAAAGTATAAAGAATTGAAAAAAAAATACAAAGCCCTAGAAGAGAAAAAAACAGTTATAAAAACTGTCCCTACTAAGGATTCTACAATAGATTCTCCAGACAAAAATGATACTGAAAAAGAAGATCTTAAAAAAAAAGTATTTTTTTGTTAATTGATATTTTATTACTTTTGTTATTGATTTGATAATTTCTGAAAAGATCAAAAGTATCTACAAATACAGTTAAACTAATGTAATTTGAATCGTTAAAAGGTCTCAAAATATGTTCTAATTACAAGAGTTTTTGAATTATAGAAGTTCAGTCCTAAATATTAAACCCTGAAGGGATCAAAGAATTTATTTTTTATTTAAATGAATTTAATTTAAATGATCTTTTAAATCATAAGAGTTAAAATTACAAGAGTTTAATTGTAAGTAAAATAAATGTTCATCAATAACATCTTTCATATACATTTACAAGTTCCTCATTTCTATCTACAAGTTTTTTAAACAAGTTATCAATAAATGTTCATCAATAACATTCTTCTTGTATAATACAAGTTTTTTGTCCATATTTCCTCATTTCATATCTATCTAGTTCCTTAAAGTAAGTTATCAATAAATATTCATCAATTATATCCTTCATATACATTCACAAATTGCTTAAAATGAGTAATCAATAAACGATGTACTTGTTATCATTACCATCATTGATTATATCAGTTGTTACCATCATTGATTATATCAATGTGTTGAACATGCTAGTAAACAAATTTACAAGTTCAATAATTAAGTTATTACAAATCTTCATTAATTAAGTTATAACAAATCTTCATTAAGTTATTACAAAACTTCAGTAATTAAGTTATTACAAATCTTCAGTAATATAAGTCATAAACTTGACTGATTGATGACTAAAAATGTGCATAATTTTTTTACTTAATTGGTTTTATAGTGACCTGTATAATAAGTACTGATTATAATAGTGTCTTATTTAATTAGTACTGATAAGCAATGTTTGATGCAATATCTTTGGTTTTTTTTGTTGTTGCACAAAAAAGTAAAGTTTTGTTAAGCTGATTAACAATATAGTTTGATGCTAATCCATGTTATTTTAGTTGTTGTAATGTAACTGATATGCAAGTAGTTTAGATTAAATAGTATTTAGTCTTGAAACATTTTGCATGAGTATATCCACTAGGGTTATGACATTTTCAATTTTTTTTTAAATTTTACTATGGCACTAGCACTACATAATGAGAAATAGTGTTAATATGAGATGGTACATTTTTGCTTTTTCTAGTTTAACAGTGTTAATATGAGATAGTACATGTTTTCTTTTTCTTTAATAAAAATCTCACCCAGGACACAGATCGAAATATTTCGTTAGGAGTGCAGCATTATAGAAACAAACAAATTTTTTTTTTGAAAACTATTAATTCACTGTGAATATTTGCTCTGTGGTGTATTATCTGTTTCTGCTTTTAGGAAAATGTCATATATGAAGCGCCAAGGAGATGTTTGAAAAGTTCTGGTACCTGCAGAAAAAACTTGACAATATATCAAAAGAGCATCACAATGGATATTTTTGCCAACAATCAATGATCCACTTGATGGCTTATCTAGAATGTCAAAAGAAATGATAATTATTGGAAGGCATCAGTTTCTTTAAAAAAATGAAAAATCAAGAAATGTTTAAATTTAAGTGATAGCTGATGAATTGAAGAAAATGTGAGAAAAGTTAAATTTTCCACTCATAACAGAAAAAAATATAACTTTTTGAAATATCATCAGGAATGTGCTAAAGTTAAATTTGAAAAAGTGTTTGATATTATAAAAATAGATGGCATCTGGTTGGCAACTGAAGATAAAAGATTTTATGAAATGCAGATTAAATCACAAGGAAAAGTTGCTATGCAACAACAATAAAAGTTAAAGTCCATCCCCCAAAGGTTGACAGAGGAAATACCTCAAGCAGTAGTGCATGTAATCTTTCTTCTTCAAATAAAAATATAGTATCTAAAATTGCTTCCAATGCATCAGACTATCCAGAAACTTCTGATGATGATACTAATGACTGTGAATATACTGTTGAACCCCCCACTAAAATAAGAAAGACCAATCAATATTCCACTACAGAAACTGCAGCTTATCTGGTAAAACAGACTAATTTAAGTCCCTCTAAATCAGCAAGAGTTTGTGAACATTTATCTGACGGAGGTATTGATATCTCTACACCAACTCAATTTGCAATATATAAGGCATCTATTCACAGAAAATGCAGTAGAATTGTAAATAAACTTTAAAAAATGAAAATTGGGCTCTGCACTTTGATGGTAAGAAAGTTAACAGTTAAGAAATGGAAGTTATTGCATTAAAAAATTGGCACTGTTAAGTTTGCCTAGCAGCACTAACTCTTAGTTACAGAAAAGCATCAACAATATTTAATGGAATAACTGAGGTGTTAGACCATCTGTGGTATTTGTGATACCACAAGTGTAAATGCTGGAGTGAGAAATGTAGTTGTTGAACTGATCCAACAGAAGTTTAAAAAAAAAGGCTTTCTTATACCTTAGCATATAGGATGTCAACATTGTGTATTGGGTTTTGTCCTAAAGCATTCAGTTGACTAAATTTATTGTGGAAAGACCATATCTCCCTATGATATGATTTTGTGCAAGAAATCAGTGACAATTATGCAAATCTAAGAAACTACTTTTGACAAAGTGATGTAAAAATAAAATTTAAAAACATTAAATGGTGTGACGATATGCAGTTTTTATATGAATTGGGAAATGCGTACCTATTCTACCAAGAACATGGGTTATTTCCCTTCATTACTTTTAAAGCATTAACTAATATAAATAATGTAAGGTGGAACTCATTATATGTCTTACTTGCTTTTATGTTACTTTCAGACCGACGTGAACTGCTTGTTTGGTTCAGTGGTCATAAAGAAGATAATTATTATTCAAATACAAATAAGTAACATTTGTGTCAAAAGAGCAATTAAATTAATGCAAGTAAAGTTTAAAAGTGCTGAAAATATCAATTCAAAGTTTATTTTATCAAACAAGTGAATGTATTTTATTTTATTATTGAATAATATGACATTATAGTCATAAATAAAAATTTATTCTAATTTTAATAAGTTGCAATATTTCCAAAATAGTTTTTTCAGGTCCTGGGTGATGTTTTTGAAATGATATCATAAATGAATGTTTATTTTAGTGTTTTTATACAAAAACTTATCTTACCGAACTTTAGCCATATGAGGTTGCAAAAGTGTCATAATCCTAAGGTCCAGGTTGCATTAAGCCGCACATGTATGTCTCCATTGCATCAAATACCTCTTATAATTTTTTCATACTATTTGTCACAAAAGGTTCACATATTATTATCTGTGTCATATGTATCACACATGAATGTCTCACTTTTAAGACATGTCACTCATGAATGTCTCACTTGTTACATATGTCACAGTTAAATGTCTCACTTGTAACACATATCACACATGAATGTCTCATTTTTTAGTACTAGTACTTTTTATAATAACATTTTAATAAATTGTTTATTTAAAGTATTAATTTAATTATTTTATCTAAAATCTTTTTCATGAAAAAGAAGTTATGTTTATTTTATTTTTTAACTTGTAATTATTTTGTTAAACTTAGAAGTGAAATGATAGAGTTTTTAAATTTTAGATTGAAGTTTTAGAAAAGATGTTGGAAAATTCCCAAAATGATGTATCTAAAAAGGTAAAATCATTTTTAATTAGATTTGTTTAAAATTAAATTAAAAAAATACAACATTATTTAATATATAAAGTGGTGTGAAGTATAATGACTAATCTGCTATTCCTTCAAAACATCTACTAAATACATCAGTAATTCAATAAATGTTAATTTTCTTATTTTTGTCTAATATTTTGTTTTTTGTTCAAAGTGTATTCAAAAGTCCAAAATAACTTGTTTTGTGTTCAAAGTTTACAAGTCCAAAATTTTAACAAACTTACTACATCTTTTTATCTCAACTATTTAAGTTGCAAGTTAATTGAAAAATTATAAAGAACAAAAAAATGACAGTTAACAAATAAGAAAATAAAAGAAAAAAAAATCTGAAGTTTTATGAATCAGAAAGACATGAATATGAAGAGAGAATTTTAAAGCATATTTTTTACTGGAAAAACCTAGATGACTAGTTTTCACCAAATAGAAATAATTAGACCATTAAAAGATAAGGCTTAAATGAATGAAACATCACACTAGAAGAAATTTTTGTAAGTAGAAAAAAAGAGCTCTATAGAGTAGCAACCATGAAGATTTAATATATATATATATATATATATATATATATATATAGATATATATATATATATATATATATACTTCAACTTTAAGTTTCACCATTGCTGGATCATCAGGAAGAGTTACTAAATCTCGAAAAAAATTCAATTTATAGAAAAAAATATTTTACAGGGATTTATAAATTATTATAACTAAAAATAAAAATTAAAAATTTTTTTAAATAATATATTTTTTTGGTTAACGGGAAGTTACAGTTACAGAAGTAATTATTAAATAAATTTCTTTGGAATGGGGATAATTTAATTTGGTCATTTGTTTTTATAATTTTTTATGAGGTATTTATTTTCGTGCCTACATTTAAAAATTAATTCAGATTTTTTAATTAATAATTTTTTTTAATAAATTTCCTGATTTAAATGAGTAATTATTTCAAATTTTTCTTGCAAACATAGCATACATTTTTTAGAAGATTATTATAGGCAGGGGCAGATTTTAGAATAGACCGTTGTAAATTTAAGTTTTTATTTTTTTCTTTTAAATCCCAAATATATTTTGACAGCATAGTCTCTTTTGAATTTTTTGTGTGTTTAAACGATTGTTTGTGGTTGGCATAATGTTTTTTCCATTCCCCCTTGGTTAAGCCAATATATTGTTCATCAGGGTTATTTTGTGAGGAAACAATGCACTTGTAAATTACATTTTTCGAAAGACATTCTCCATTAAGAGGGCAATCTATTTTTTGTTTACAATTATAATAATCAGTGTTTTTTTCTTTTATATGTTCATTTTTATTAATTAACATGTAGTTGTGGCCTTTTATAATTCTTTCTAAATTATAAATAGAAACATAATTTGGTTCAACCCCCAGTAAAAATACAGTACAGCAAAAAAGTTTCAACAAATATAGGTAAAATTTTTCTAAAATTAGTAGACAAACAGTTTCTTCCCTCTAATAAATTACAAAAGATTTTTAACAGAAATACCATTAAAGTAAGTTATAGTTGTACAAAAAATTCATCCATTCATCAAAGTTATCCTTGAAGGCTAACACTCTTCTTTATTTCCAGTAACTTCTGAGGTACCTCAAGGTTCTATTCTTGGTCCTATTTTGTTTCTTATCTACATTTATGATCTTCCCAACACCCTTTCATTTAAAGTAGCTCTTTTTGCTGGTGACCCAACTTTATACTCCTGTCTTGACAAAAAGTCTTCTCTTTTTGATTGCTTAGAACAGACAGCCATTCTTGAGTCTGATCTCACTTCTGTAACTGATTAAGGTTCACAGTGGCTTGTAAATTTTAACAAAACTCAGTTATTTACTGCAAACAACTATTGCAGTACTGTCGACATTCCTTTATTGATGAATGGCAACCCTCTCACTGAGTCCTCTTCTTTACATCTTCTTGGATTATCATTTACTACTGACCTTTCATGGAAACCATATATACAATCGGTTGCTAAATTAGTATTTGCTAAGGTTGTCTCTCTTTATCGTGTTCGCCATTTTCTCTTTCCTGATTCCATTCTCTGCCTCTACAAATCTCTTATTTGCCCCTTTATGGAATACTGTTCGACCCTGTATGGAATACTGTCATATTTGGGTTGGTTCTTCTAATGATACTCTTTCTCATCTAGACAATGTCCAAAAACGCATTTTAAATGTAGTTGGACCCACTCTATCTGCTAAGCTAGAGCCTCTTTCCCATTGTTGTAAAGTTGCATCTCTTTCTCTTTTCTACAAATACTATCATGGCCGCTGCTCAAAGGAGCTTTTATCCCAAGTTCCATCAACCAAAACTCATTCTTGCTTGACTTGTCATTCATCAAAGTTCTTTTACTGTATCTGTCCCTGCATGCTCCAAAAACTTTTAATTGTCTAACTTTTTTCCCTGCATTTCAACCCTTTGGAACTCTCTCCTATCTTCATGTTTTCCTGACCTACAACCTTCAACTTTCTAAGTCTTCTGCCAACAGTTTCCTTGTGCTATAACTCTTTTCTAGTAACTTCCAACTTAATAGTTGCTTACAGCCTTTTTGGGAGTGAATCAGAATTAAAAAAAATATATACATATAATTTGGC
Source organism: Hydra vulgaris (assembly GCF_038396675.1). Taxonomy (NCBI): domain Eukaryota; kingdom Metazoa; phylum Cnidaria; class Hydrozoa; order Anthoathecata; family Hydridae; genus Hydra; species Hydra vulgaris. The sequence continues at coordinate 25,139,907 of NC_088932.1, read as the reverse complement.
AATATTTTTTATATATTGCTCAATAATCATTAGGAGATCAATATATGACTCAATAAGTTATTCAATAGGTGTTAAATAAAATAATATATTACCTATTATTAACAATGTTATTGAAAGTCTCAATAGTCAAACGACTAAGATAATGTACAAGATTTAATTTCCTAAGAATAATTGACTCCATCGATCATTAGTGCGTATGTTTGCAAAATTGATGAATCATCAGTAAAAATCTTTTTTTTTTCTATTTCCAAGATATTAAGTCAAGTTGTGGTTTTTAAACGGATCATAAGTTTGTAATTTCCTAGTTGGAAACATGTTTTTTTTTTGAATATTTTTTTGTTTTTCAAAATTTTTCATAAATAATATTGTTTTTTTAAAATGACAACAAAAACAAATTAAATGAAATGAAAATGAAAAATATTAGTAGGTACTACAAAAAAGTATTAAAAACAAAACTTGAAAAAATTTTCTATTTGACTATCAAACATTTGAAACTGTGATTAGTTGATTAATTTTTGGGACTTCATGTGATTAGTTGATTAATTTTTGGCACTTCATGTGATTGGTTGATTAATTTTTGGCACTTCATGTGATTAGTTGATTAATTTTTGGCACTTCATGCGAATTATTAACTAATAGCTACCATGCTTGCTGATTTGCATGTACATTTTGTGTTAAAAACAATCAAGTGATCGATGCTTATGAATTTATTTGATTTCATAAGAATATTTACAACTTCATTTACAATAATACTTCATTATAGAATATTTATTCATTTTTAAAAAAATATATTTAAATGTGCTTGACATATGCAAATATTAATAATATGTTAAGTTTAACAAAATTTGAATGAAGTAAAAAATTAAACTTTAAATTTCTATTGAATTAATAAAATACAATAAGTAAAAACATTTCAATGTACAAATTATATTTATGATATTTTTGTTTTTTGATTGCCTTCTGTGTCATGCTGCCTGGCAAATATCTAAATTATTTTTTATTGTGTAACATTTATGCTTTTTAAATCATTTTTATATACTATTTTCAGTTAAATTTTTGTTTAAGCATTTAATTATGTACAAATACTATAAATAAGCAAGTATTTTCTCATATAAATTTCAGACAGGTCATAAAAAATACCAACAAAAAAAAAGTTATGCAACATTTATTTAAAAAAAATAAATTTCATAGAAGATGCTATAGATCAAAACAGAATATTTGATTTTAAAAAAAATTACATTTCCTTTCTAGTTGTAAAAAAATTTTTGTCTTACAATTGGAAATAAATGAATACTTTTTTGTCTATATCTTGATAAATAATTCCTTTATTAGATATATTTTCATTTCATTTAGGAATTTACTTTTAATTTACAGGACTCAAAAGTTGAAAATAAAGTTGATAGTAAAGCAAATGTTAAACTTGAAAAAGCAAATGAGATGTTGAAAGAAAAATTGGAAAGTTTTAAAAAATCAGCTCAGGTAATTAATTATTAATTAATTTTTTTTTTTTAATTATAAGTATTTTAAATGTTAGAGTTTTAACCCAGCAAGCAAAAAGATATCTAAAATGCATCTAATATGCATTTAAAAACAGGTCTAAAAGATGTCTAAATTTATGTCAAGAATGAGCGCTAGATAGACGTATATCTTATAGATGTCTTTTAAATGCATTTTGTTAAAACAAATTAATGCCTTAGATGCATAAAAGATATACATCTAAAAAATTATATGTATTTGTAGATGTGATTTGTGTCAAATAAAGTGCATCTAAAAGATATCTATAAGATCTACGTCTATCTAGCGCTCATTCTCTACGCAAATTTAGATGTCTTTAAGACCTCTTTTTAAATCAAATAAAGGCATCGCTTTTAAACAATTGTATAATTCTAAAAATTTGTTTACATGAAATATATACAAATTATTAAAATAAATATAATATAAATAAATAAATATAAATTGCTTGGCTTGCTGCAAAATTAAAAAAAATATATGAGTTATGATGTTTTTCTGGTGCACAATAAGCTGATTTACTTTTTACTATCAAGGTAAAAACTTTTCTTGTTAACACAATGCCAGATTAACCCCAGCACCTGGGTGCATTTGTGCTTGGCCCCCAATAAATAGAGACCCAGGAAGGGCCCCCGATTTTTCAAAAGTATATGTCGCAGCATTTGTGGTCCTGAGACTCTGTTTTGCTTCATTTATTTTTTAAAATATTTTTAGAAGGATGAGGCCCCAAATATTTTATGCATCTAACCACTAAGACTCTTATTCCAGCCTTGTGTTTACATGCAACAGTTAATTACAACTAATTATGATGTATAGTTTAATGTATTAATGTAAAGTTTAATGTGTAAATGCATTAAATAAATGTGACTTAATAATAAAACAAATGTTTTGTTTTTAATTACATATTTGTTTATTTTTGATTATGAAACACACTGTATAATAAATAAAGCATGAATCTACCATTGTATTCTATATGACAATTATGTCAATATGAAAATATTTAAAAATACTTAACATTTAATTTAATATAACTTAAACAAGATAGAGCCGAAAATACTTGAATGGCATAAAAACAAGCTGAAGATATTATACATATTTAATATTTATGATGTACATATTTTTTTGTGTGGTTAAGGTGCTCCCAAAAGTCCTTACAGTCTTATCACAGACCACTGTGGAGAACATTTAACTACAAAGTTCACGCCTCCTTCCTTACCAATGTAGCTTATCGGGATCAAACCAGTATCAAACATTGAACATTTTAGTTCTGAGTCGGAACTCTAACCAGTGTGCCTTAATAAATTTAATAATACTATAATAAATTTTTACAACATTAAACGCTCCATATGTTTTTAGGATTTCAAGACTTATCTTTTCCTCAATGCCTTTTCGATTTAACTTTGTTGATTTGAAAATAACATGACAAGTATTTTTACAATAAACTGAAATGTATTTGAATATATGAATGAAGTGTCATGTATTTGAATATATGAATGAAGTGTCATATATTTGAATATATAAATGAAGTTCCATATATTTTTATATATAAAATATGAAAAAAACTGACAATGATGTATGGAAAAAACTGACAATAATGTTTATCTGGTCTATAATTGTATAATTCAAACTTAAATACCGGTAAATTATTGTTGTACCAAACTTTCATACAAGTTAAAATAAAATAAAATATTGGTTGCTTTATTTTAATCCAATTTATGATGAATAATGAAATTGTTATCATTACCTTTTCATAATCATGAAAACATGCTCTCTCGGTTTCCCGTCACCAATTTTAATCAAACTATCAAGCTAAAATTAATGTAAAAAAAAAGTAATATTTACAACTGAGCTACTTAAATTTCATTACACTTTACCAATTATATATATTTTTCATTAAAAAAAACAAAACAACAACATCAAAACAATCCAAACGATAACTTTTTTATTAATTGAAATATACAAATCATACCAATTTAGTGTATTCTGTTTTGTCATTTAATATATTATCAAGTGAAACTACATGATCCACTATTTCCAGTATCCAGCAGTTTCACTCCGGTAGCATGAAACCTTATCTTTACAATCTCTTTTTAAAATAGTTTTTACTTCAGCCAGTTCCTTGAGAATGAGATATTTCTATAAAACTGTGTAAAAAAGCAAGTTGCATTCAATATTTAGCTCAAGAAACTAAATAGCATAAAGTCCTTTTATTTGTAAAATTTAGGGTTTGTTGAGGTACATACACCAACATTATATTATCGCAAATTGCTTAAAGTACATTACACTGTGATATATAGCGATGGTATGTTACAATCATACCTTGTGATGATATAAATCTGAATGTTGATGATACTATAGGACCTTAAATTATTTTAGTTTAGAAAAAATGATTCATATTTATTATACCTAAACACCTTTTTTAAATAAGACCATTTGATTCTCACAACGTGGGAATCAAATGGTCTTAATATTTTCTAGAATCAGAGTGAAAATTTCTTTTCCATTAAATTTGTTATTAAAGAATAAGCTGTATTGACTTCCATACAAGTGATTTTGAAAGTTTAAAAGTTTTAACAAGGTAATATTTAACTTTAACAAGCAAAAATACAAACAACAAAATTTAGTTCTTATTTTAACAGGATAATATTCAACTTTAACAAGCTTTTTTGCACTCTAAATCAAATAATTTTGAAAGCGATTAGTATGAAGAATAACATCTTATTTCTCACTTTAAGTAAAACATGATACTCTTTACAAAATTATCAATAACTTTGTATTGAGTCAGACCTTGCAGCACACATCATTTCTTGCAAAACAAACATAAATATTATTTTTAATTTATTTAGGAATAATCCAAGTAGTTAACCAACATTTAAACTAAAATTAAGGTCTCCAGCATATAGCAGCTAAAACAGAAAAAAATTATTTTAAAATTTTCAAAATCTGCATCAGAAAAGTAGTTTTAAAATTATTTTATGCATTTTCAGTCTGGTCACTCCAAAAAGTTCAAGTTATTTTACAAAATCTATAGATAACAACTCATCTATAGATAACTCATATTTCAAAAATAATTAAATAATATGACTATTATTGCATAAGCTTTGTAACATTTTTTTTCAGTTTTGTTAGCAACATTTTTTTTCAGTTTTGTTAACAACATTTTTTTGTTTTTAATACAGTTAACACAAAATAGTTCTTTAAGATACTTGGTTTTATTGATAGGTGTGTATTTACTCATAGAAAAAATTTTTATGATATGTGTTACTCACAGAAAAGATCTCTATGATGAGTGTTTAATATTTTTACCTTATTATTTTAAATTTTTAAATTATTTTTGTTTTATAGGGTAGGAAAGTAACTAAGTTTTTTTTTTAATTTACAGCTTTAGCTATTCATTAATTTAGTTGACTAATTTCTTTGTTAGGTTGATGCAGATAAAATCAAAGAGTTAGAAAAAGCTGTTAAAGATGCAAAGGCAGCAGCCAACGATGTATTATACCATCTTTTATTTTTTTCTTTTAAATTTTGTTTATATTTTTATTCTTTATTATTTCATACTATATTTATTATTATATACTATATTTATTTTTTTAGAAAAATTCCAAAAAACAAGAAAAAGCACTTAAAGGTATTTTTTTTTCAAGTACGAATGAAAGTTATTTAAAACTTCAAATTTTAAAAATAGAATTGAATTTTTTTTTAAAAAGATCTTCAGGCAAAGATGGAATTAGAGCAAAAAAGAGCAAATAAAAATAAAGAAGATCTTGATAAAGAGAAAGAAGAAAATAACAACTTGAAGAAGGTAAAAACTTTTTTACTTCAAAAAAAACTTAACTTTATTGCATTTGTAAATTTTTATTTGGTAAACAATGGTTTTATAGTTTTAAACTTTAATTTTGTTTAATTGATTTACAACAAAACATGTTGCGAGAACTGTTTCAAACAACAAAATAAGACCATATAATCTTTTTGTTATTCAAGGAAATTGAAAATCTTGAAAATGCAATTTTAAAAGAGAAAGCTGAAATAGCTAAGCTGGCAGTTGCTGCAAAAGAAGGTGTGGAAGCCATCGAAAAAGTTTCTGAACTTTCAAAGTCCAATAAACTACTAATAGAAGAAAATAAGACATTGGTTGAAAACTTCAACAGCGAAAGGGTAAAATCTCATTTCAAAAAAATTTGTGGTAATGTTTAATTTTAAACTCCATAATTCTAATTTCTGATTAGGTTCTTCGCAAAAAATATTACAATATAGTTGAAGATATGAAAGGAAAAATTCGTGTGTATGCAAGAGCTCGACCATTGAGTCGTTCTGAATTAGAACGAGTTAGTTTTTTTTTATATATTACATTAGTTTTTTTGAATTTTTCAAACTACTTTTTCAATTTACATTACATTTCATTTTACATTAACACTAGGGTAATTATGACATAACTCAATCTCCTGATGAATATTCCATTATTATTCAAACACCCCGTGGTCCAAAGGACTTTCAGTATGATGCTGTTTTTCCACCTGGTACTCCACAAGAAAAAGTTTTTGAAGATACCAATGTAAGTTTTTGAAGATACTAATTTAAGTTTTTGAAAGTACTAGTATAAGTTTTTGAAGATAATAATCTAAGTTTGTAAACTTTTGATATTTTATTTAATTACCTTTTATTTAAAGAATTTGATTCAATCAGCTGTTGATGGTTATAATGTATGTATTTTTGCATATGGACAAACTGGTTCTGGAAAAACATTTACAATGATTGGTGATAAAGAACAAAAGTTTCCAGGAATTGCACCTCGCTCTTTTCAAGCTATTTATGCTCTCATTAATGAAAATAAGTAAGTTTGTTTGTTAATGTTACTCAACTGTAATTCTTTTTTAATTTAAAAAATAAGTTTTCTTTTAAAACACACCTTTATGTTGCAGTTATACCAACACAATCTTTATATTTTTTGTTGTTGTAGAAAGAAGTTTTCTTTTAAAACATACATGTACATGTTAGAACTGTACAGAGATAATCTAATTGATTTGTTTTCAACCACAAGAGATCCTGACAAGTTAGACATAAAAAAAGATAAGAAGGTTTTTATAAAGTTTTTACTTTTGTGTGTGTATTTTTTTCCTTTTGCGTGTTTATTTTGTTCCTTTTGTGCATGTATTTTGTTCCTTTTGTGCATGTATTTTGTTCCTTTTGTGCATGTATTTTGTTCCTTTTGTGCATGTATTTTGTTACTTTTATGAATGAATTTTGTTCCTTTGTATATGTATTTTGTTCCTTTTGTATATGTATTTTGTTCCTTTGTATATGTATTTTGTTCCTTTTGTATATGTATTTTCTTCCTTTTGTGCATGTGTTTTGTTCCTTTGGTACATTTTTTTTTTCCTTCTGTACATGTATTTTTTCTTGGAAATTCTACATAGTACTATGAATTGTGTACATAATGCAAAATTTGTAATTTTATGTTTGTAGTTTTCTGACTTTTAAGTTAACAGGGCGGTCTAGATAAATTAAAATGAAAAAAATTTTATGGCTGTAAATACTTAAGGTTATAAATACTTATTTAAAATTAAAACCACTTGAACCACCAACCAACCAACCAGACAAAATCGAATTTTAGATATTATAATTACAAATGCTCCCAAAAATGTTTACAAATGCACTAACCTTTAACTGTTACAAAAATTAGATCATGATATAGTTTATCCAATTAACTCATATTGCGAGTCGGAAAAAAGATTAGCATCACTTGCCCAGATTTGGGCAAACCAATTAAAGAAATGTTTCTACAGTGTCTGAAATAAGTGAAAGCAACTGGAGCTATCTCGCTTCATAATCAATTCAAATTGACAAGAGACATGCTTACTTTAGGTGTTGTTTTAAATCATTTAAAAACCTTAAACTAGGATCACCAAAATTCAACAAGATATCCAAGAAACTGCTCAAATGCATTCATTTTAAAATCTCTTTAGCTCCAAGTCTTCTTTTTAACTAGAGTCTGTATTATTCATTTCAATTATAACTTGCCAATATAATACCTATAGCTAAATTACCAAAACTGGTCAAGTAACTGGTCAAGCTTTTATCTAAACTCTCTCACATCTCACATATGCAAGAAATTGGAAAAAGGTGTATCCAAATTCATCATCAAGCAGTTTGGCTTTTTGCCAAAAATATATGTTTCATAGAAGACTGGTATTTATTATGGACAAAAAAGAAAATTTAATCAAAATATTCTTTGATTTTTCTAAAGTCTTTGACACAGTTGATAATTAGCTTCATCTTACTAAATTAAAAAAGTACCTTCCAAAATGACTTTTTTTTTTGGTTTGCATTGTACCTGCAAGCTAGGCACCAGCAAACTTATACTAACTCCATAACAACTGAGTGGTAACCTGTGGAAGTTGGAGCCAATCAATGCAATGCACTCAAGTTCATCTTATACCCGACATAAATGATGTATTTGAATGTAATGCTTAACTTTAGATATTTGCTGATAACATCCCTGCATACAGAGACCTATCCCTGCATACATTGTCAGAGATCCCACTAAGCTTTACAACAAGATAATTGCGACAAATTTAATACCTTGTGCATCAAAACCAAAATGTCATTGAACCAAATACAAAATCTTGAGCGTTCCAAGTAACAAATATGACATACACCCACCACCAGTCATTACAATTTACTCCAAAGTACTTGAATATCCCAGATAGCACATAGATGTTGAACCAATGTAGGATCAACGTCAAAAAAATTTGTTCGCTGATAGTCAGTAACTGATGTTATCACGTGGATTTCGCAGTCGGCGTGACATCGCAGCCAACCATTGGGCTAATTTGGACCAACATTAGGCGAGCGTCGCATTCTAACGTTGGTCTAACGTAATATTATTAAATGTAAGAATCTTTATAATTATGATTTAAAAGGTAAGCACATGCTTACTATTTCTTACGTAATGTTCATTAAAACTATTTCATTGATTTTTTTTTGTCCAAATAAGTTTGAATAAATTTTTCAATCATAAACGAAAATGATTTTTATGCTGATTAATAAAGCCACTTGACTTTTATAATAACACAGAAAATTAAAATTTGTTGTAATAATCATTATAATGACCTTAAAATATTTATACAAATTATACACATATTCAAAAATAATGTTTTTTTTAACTGCTTAACTTCCTTATGAATCTTGAGTCTTAAATTTACTTGTGAAGAACTTTGACGTTTGACGCATCTTTTGTTTGAAGAGCTTTTAGGCAATGCCATAACTATCGTTAAAATTAAGTATAGTATATATATATATATATATATATATATATATATATATATATATATATATATATATATATATATATATATATATATATATATATATATATATATATATATATATAGATCTATAGTTTGTTGGCTTTGGGAAGAGCGGAAGGAAAAAAGTGATTCTTACGCCAACATATACGTCACTTTTAATTACTTTTAACTTTCGTCCAACATTTCCCTGTTGGACGAAAGTAAAAACCATTAATTTAATTACAAATTAATCGTTATTTAAAAAAACCACAAAAACGCAAATTTAATTGACCAGAATGTTTTTAAAAACATTCTGAATGTTTTTAAAACATTTTGAATGTTTTTAACAATATTAACAATCCTTTTATTTTAATTTTTTTTGATAAAATGTTTTTATTTTTATATTTTTTTATAAAATGTTTTTATTTTTGTTTTTTTTCACTGTAAATTATGCGCGGAGTGTTGCTACATCGACGATCTTATAGCCTGACTCGCAAGGAAGTGCTGATTCATTGACTGACAAATAGCCTGACTCGCAAGGGAGTGCTGCTACATCGACTGACAAATAGCCTGACTCGCAAGGGAGTACCTATACATCGAGTGACAAATAGCCTGACCCGCAAGGGAGTGCTGCTACATGGACTGAGGGTTTGGTTGGGGCAGGCAGTCTGTCATTATTAAAAAAAATTTCCGGTCTTGCATTTTAATTTTTACTTTTTGTCAACAAAATATGGAAAAAACTTTCAGACAACATCTAAGGGTTTTAAAATATATATAAATATATATATTTATATGTATATATATATATATATATATATATATATATATATATATATATATATATATATATATATATATATATATATATATATATATATATATATATATATATATATATATATATATATATATATATATATATATATATAATAGAAATTAAAAATAGTACATAAATCAGTAAAAGTTTTTTGTGCAACTTATATATAATCTACATCTATAAGAAATAACAAAAATATGTAAAATATATGTACATAATATTATATACAATAAATGTAGAAAATAATAAAATCAAAATGATGTATTACACGGAGGCAAAGAATCACAAAACTTTTTCAAAGCATATATAAACAGAAAAAATTATTGAATAGTAGTATCAGTAATTCACTACAAAGATAAGAGGGTAATTTCATGTAAAAGTGGGACAGTCATTTCAGTCACCCCTTGGATTTTCTTTGAATTTTAACCAGTGGTACCTATTAATGAAACATAAAAAAATGCAAAATTTGAACCAAAATCATTAAAAAATGCAACATTTGAATCCAAACAGTTCAAAAGTTATGATGTTTTGAAATTCAGCCTTGAACATTTCTTTTTTTTTACGAAGTCCGCCATCATGGGCTTTGTTGTTGTACTTTTAATTGAATAGTTTAAGATCTAGTGGAAGAATGTGGCTAAAAATTGGTACCTGACCATTTTTGTGGGTGCTGAATTTAAAAATGTAGATAAAATAGTGAAATTTAAGTATTTTGGTAGTTATTTTTTTGTCTAAAAATGGCCAGACAAATTTTTTGTTTTGTTACCATGGGTTGCGCTTTCATTTATTCCCGGAGTTGCTTAAGTCTCATGGATTCGATTTTTTTTCCAAATGAAGTAGGTGATCCTAGGTTATCTTTATAAAGAAGACGGTTTGGGTTTCTCAAAGCATAATAAAGATATGTCATTTTGAAATTTAGACAACAAATTTCTTTATTTGGCCTCTATTCTCTATTATAGATTTTATAGCAATACTGTTTGTGTGAATAATTTAAGTTCTAGTAGAGAAATATGACTGAAAATTGGTACCTAACCATTTTTAAAGGTGTTGAATACAAAGATGAAATGTAATTAACCCGATTCCTAATATTTTAGAACAGTTTTTGAATTTTAAAATGTTATAATATTACTAACCATAAAATGGGGTAACATTTTTACAAATTGCCTGACTCTTAGGGTTCAATTGTGGTGTGTAAAAACAGTTTATTAAGGTTGGTTTTGATATATAAATAGAGTTTTGTGAAGTGAATTATCATGAAAAATATAGTTTTGCAACGCCTACTGTGATGTATAAATATAGTTTTGGGACATCAGTTATGTTGTCTAAATATAGTTTTGAAAAAACAGTTAACAATAACAAATTTCAATAAGAAAAAAGTATTTTAGTTTTAGATTAAATAATTCATTAAATCTTGTTTGGTAATTCAGTTTCTTAGACATGACAAACAGCTGGGAATTAAACCTTTTGAAGATATTTCTGAATATGAAAGAGAAATATTAATGTGGAAGACTGGGCTCTCAATAATAAATGTCTAAATTAACACGATGCTGCAATCCTTTTAATACTCATAACAGAGTTATAAAAGGTATTTATAGTAATCATAACTTTTAGTTTTGCGAAAATATTGTGAGTTACAATAATGAAATTATTGGCAGCCAAATTCTATTTTAGCTATATTTAACCTTTTAGCTGACTTCTGAAAGTGCACTATTAAATGCCATACAAATTTTAAACTTTTTAAGGTTTTGTTAAAATTTTTATACATATTAAAAGAGATCATCCTTTTTTTTAGGTAGTCTTCATGAAATCAACTTAGATGCAACAAAGTACCTATGCACACCAAGGCAGATTCGTAGTTCTAGGTGAAAAACTTTGTCCACAATACAGACATAAATTAGCATCAAGTGAAGAATCAGAAGAGAACAAGTTGGAGATAAAATTAACTAAAGACAATATGGAAAAAGAAATTATACTGGAATCAGCAAGATCATTGCTTAACAGTACTTTATGCGAACTTGAAGTGTCTCCTCTAAAAGTTCATTTACCCAAAACCTCTAACAAACCTTCACTTGGAAAGGGAAAGATAAAGCAAATTGAAGAAGCAGTTATTAAGAAGCTTGCAACTACTCTGGATGTAACCAAATCCGATCTTGTTGCACCAAAAAATGGAATTCTAAAAGAAGTTTAAACCAAGGCTGGCAATCTAGACTTCCTTGTAGAGTGCATGAAAGAAAAACTTCTAACAGGTTTCTAACAGAAGGCAACAACTTCAAATTTTGACATTAACCCCAAAATCTTGGTCTATCAGAAAAGCAGCAAAAAAGTTTTCATTTTTTAATCACAAAGTTCAAAAGTTTTTAGGTGATAAAAAAGGCATCATAGCATACCCTGATGTGGTTGAATGGCATTGAATCAGTAAAGATTTTATAAAACTTGTAAAGCTTATTTATTGTGACAATGAGTATTCAAGGCAAATGCCAGGTTAAAAAGACTGTGTAAGTGTTGGGGTATTGTACACACACAAACAAAATGTGTACCTTTTGGACCAGCAAGGATGCACCATTTAGGCCAAAGACTGCAAAATTTAGAAAATCCAATTTTATGGCCTGGTTACTTTGCCACATTGAGCTTCTTTAAGTTACACAAAATCAATTTTTTTAACATGTATTTTTTTTCCCCAACACTTACACAGTCTTTTTAACCTGGCATTTGCCTTGAATACTCATTGTCACAATAAATAAGCTTTACAAGTTTTATAAAATCTTTACTGATTCAATGCCATTCAACCACATCAGGGTATGCTATGATGCCTTTTTTATCACCTAAAAACTTTTGAACTTTGTGATTAAAAAATGAAAACTTTTTTGCTGCTTTTCTGATAGACCAAGATTTTGGGGTTAATGTCAAAATTTGAAGTTGTTGCCTTCTGTTAGAAACCTGTTAGAAGTTTTTCTTTCATGCACTCTACAAGGAAGTCTAGATTGCCAGCCTTGGTTTAAACTTCTTTTAGAATTCCATTTTTTGGTGCAACAAGATCGGATTTGGTTACATCCAGAGTAGTTGCAAGCTTCTTAATAACTGCTTCTTCAATTTGCTTTATCTTTCCCTTTCCAAGTGAAGGTTTGTTAGAGGTTTTGGGTAAATGAACTTTTAGAGGAGACACTTCAAGTTCGCATAAAGTACTGTTAAGCAATGATCTTGCTGATTCCAGTATAATTTCTTTTTCCATATTGTCTTTAGTTAATTTTATCTCCAACTTGTTCTCTTCTGATTCTTCACTTGATGCTAATTTATGTCTGTATTGTGGACAAAGTTTTTCACCTAGAACTACGAATCTGCCTTGGTGTGCATAGGTACTTTGTTGCATCTAAGTTGATTTCATGAAGACTACCTAAAAAAAAGGATGATCTCTTTTAATATGTATAAAAATTTTAACAAAACCTTAAAAAGTTTAAAATTTGTATGGCATTTAATAGTGCACTTTCAGAAGTCAGCTAAAAGGTTAAATATAGCTAAAATAGAATTTGGCTGCCAATAATTTCATTATTGTAACTCACAATATTTTCGCAAAACTAAAAGTTATGATTACTATAAATACCTTTTATAACTCTGTTATGAGTATTAAAAGGATTGCAGCATCGTGTTAATTTAGACATTTATTATTGAGAGCCCAGTCTTCCACATTAATATTTCTCTTTCATATTCAGAAATATCTTCAAAAGGTTTAATTCCCAGCTGTTTGTCATGTCTAAGAAACTGAATTACCAAACAAGATTTAATGAATTATTTAATCTAAAACTAAAATACTTTTTTCTTATTGAAATTTGTTATTGTTAACTGTTTTTTCAAAACTATATTTAGACAACATAACTGATGTCCCAAAACTATATTTATACATCACAGTAGGCGTTGCAAAACTATATTTTTCATGATAATTCACTTCACAAAACTCTATTTATATATCAAAACCAACCTTAATAAACTGTTTTTACACACCACAATTGAACCCTAAGAGTCAGGCAATTTGTAAAAATGTTACCCCATTTTATGGTTAGTAATATTATAACATTTTAAAATTCAAAAACTGTTCTAAAATATTAGGAATCGGGTTAATTACATTTCATCTTTGTATTCAACACCTTTAAAAATGGTTAGGTACCAATTTTCAGTCATATTTCTCTACTAGAACTTAAATTATTCACACAAACAGTATTGCTATAAAATCTATAATAGAGAATAGAGGCCAAATAAAGAAATTTGTTGTCTAAATTTCAAAATGACATATCTTTATTATGCTTTGAGAAACCCAAACCGTCTTCTTTATAAAGATAACCTAGGATCACCTACTTCATTTGGAAAAAAAATCGAATCCATGAGACTTAAGCAACTCCGGGAATAAATGAAAGCGCAACCCATGGTAACAAAACAAAAAATTTGTCTGGCCATTTTTAGACAAAAAAATAACTACCAAAATACTTAAATTTCACTATTTTATCTACATTTTTAAATTCAGCACCCACAAAAATGGTCAGGTACCAATTTTTAGCCACATTCTTCCACTAGATCTTAAATTATTTATTTAAAAGTACTACTACAAAGTTCATAATGGCAGAAGTGAAAAAAAATAATGCGTTTTAGGTTGAATTTCAAAACATCATAACTTTTGAACCGTTTGCATGGCAGCTGTTCTAAACAAGTTGAATAATATGTACATAAATATACATTAATCAAACTATATATGAGTTATTGTCTATATACTAATTTTAATTTGATTATAAATTCATAACTAAATTCTCTAAAAAAAAAATGCTCTAAAATAAAATAAAAAAGCATTTAAAAATGGCTGAAAACTATTTCAACATTAAAACTTGTAACACGCTAGACGCATTTTAAAATCAGTTGTATTCCGATGTTGGCCCGATATTGGTTTGACATTAGCATGGAGTTAAAAAATTGCCCAATACTTCTGACCTCATTCCAACGTTGGCCCAATGTATGCTTGCTAGCTGGGATATAATCTCATATAAATACTTAGGGTTGAACATAAATGTAAAAAGAAACACAGACCAACAATGGCAGTGCATCAAATCTAAATTTTCTTCTGCTCAATACTTAATTAAAGGAATCAAAAAAAATACATAGAGGAATACTTACAGCCTACCAAGGTATTGAGCTAAGTCAACTGATCTTTAGAGCACTATTACTGTGTATAACCAATGTCACAGTTAAACACAAAATTCATTTAATTAATTCATTTAAGAGCACTAAAAACTATTGACATAAGTCAATAAATTTTTCTTAAAAAAGTATAGCATCAAACATACAGAAACATTAACAATATATACATATAAATATAAAACCAATTCTATGCAAACCAATTCACTTACTACACAATAAGACAAAAAGTAAATATAAAAAAAAACTAGAAAAAATTTCAACTCAAGGTTCAAAATAGCCAGTGTACATATAGCCTGCAAAAACAGTTTCATCTAAATAACGTTATGTTTTAAAAGAGATGGGTAACATAAGTTATACACAGATGATCATAGCATCTCAAGTCTTAACTTAACAAATAATAATAAACATATATTATATATATATATATATATATATATATATATATATATATATATATATATATATATATATATATATATATATATATATATATATATATATACAGTTGTGGCCAAAAGTCTGTTGTATTCGTGTTTTTTCATAAAATTCAAAGTTTAAATGGACACAGTGTCTCTAACACATCTCACAGTTTATCAAAACATTGTTTAAAATTACATAACAGTAATATAGTTCAGTTTTACATATCACTAATATCTGCTACACTGTCCCTTATTCTTAATTACTTCAGCAATTCTTGCAGGCATAGAATTTACGAGATTTTTACAAACATCAACAGTTTTGTCTGTGCACCACACACGTGTAATGATGGCACGAAGATCATCTAAATTTGATGGTTTTTCTTTGTCAATCTTTAGTTTCATTATATGTCACAAGTTTTTGATGGGGTTGCCCTGGCCAAGATGGGGTCTGACCCGGCCAAGGACCTAGAACCTTAACTCCATGATCCCGAAGCCAGTTTTTCACTTAAGCTGCTTGATGACAGGGAGCACCATCATGCATAAACAGTTTGCAGCTGTGAGTCTGCATAACTGTCAAAAGCTTTTCATCCAGTATAGTAATATATTTCTTTGCATTCATAGTGGTATTTTGTGGAAGAAAGTAGAGGGAGCCTCAGCCAGTCGCTGAGAAGCTGCCCCATACCATCAAGTATGCTGAATGTTTAACAGTTCGTATGCAAAACCTTGAATCAAATCTTTTATTGGCAGGATGGCGAACATATCTTGGTGCTGCAGAAAACAATTTTATGTTACTTTTGTCACTAAACATTACTTCATTCCACATTTCACTAGTGTAATGTTTGAATTTCCTGCAAAAAAGTAATCTATCATGAATATTCTTCATCGATAACAGCGGTTTTCATGCAGGTCGGTACGTTTTTAGATTAAAATTGTCACTTAAACATCGTCGAATGGTTCTTGCACTAATTCTGTGTGGCAGTTGACTTGCTACGGCAGAGGATGATATCATTGAATTGTTCAACACCTGTCGTTTTATCGCTCGATCTGTTGCAGGAGTTATAACCTTAGGGCGTCCGGTTCGACGTTTTGATTTCACATCACCTGTCTCTCGCCAACGTTTCATTGTCAATGAAACAACTTGCTGGGAAACAATAAGATATTGTGCCACAACTGCTTGTGTTAAACCCGAGTTAACTAATGCAACTGACCACGTTTTTTTGGTGAAAGTTCCATTTTTGGTATAAAATTATTGATCTAAAGTAAACAAAGAACACAACATAAACAAATAAGAAATGATTTTTTTTTTAAAATAAGAGATTATATCAATTAGTTCAATCAATAAAATCAACAGCTTTTTGGTTCATTTCTAGGCTTTCAACAAACTTAAAACAGCAAAATGACGCAAAATGCAGTTATATTTGAGCATACAACAGACTTTTAGCCACAACTGTATATATATATATACATATATATATATATATATATATATATATATATATATATATATATATATATATATATATATATATATATATATATATATATATATATATATATATGTATGTATGTATGTGTGTATATATATATATATATATATATATATATATATATATATATAATATATATATATATATATATATATATATATATACATACATATACAGTATGCGACAAAAGTGTTTACATGTTTTTGAAAAATATTCTTTTTTAAAATAAATGATTGAAATACATGTTTATATGTCAATATATATATACCAACCCAGCCAGCACAAACACGTGTTTTTAGAATCTAAAATGTTAACACCTTCAGACGTCTAAATTAAGATAACTATAAGACATCTAATTCTATTTATCTTTAAGGTGACAAAACATAGCTTCCTCAAGCCGTCTAAAAGATGACTACTAATAGGTGTGTTATATTTATCTGAATTTAGACATCTAAAAGTGTTAACATTTTAGATGCGAAGAAAAAACGTCTAAAAGACGTGTTTGTGCCGGCTGGGAAAATAAAGGTAATTCATTGTAGTATCATGTTTTGAGCCTGAATTTAAATGAATGAGAAGTGTTTATAGCAAATTATTTATTGAAACAAAATGTCAGATGTAAACAGTTTTGTCGCGATTTATGCTATTATTAATTTTAATGCGAAATTAATACTTTGTGTAGCCTCCACGACTTATAATGACTGCTGCAATAATCGCAGGCATACTACCAATCAACTTCTTGCATTCTTCAACCGTTATCGAACTCCAAACATACTCAACTCGTTCCCATAATTCTTGTAGACTGGCTGCTCTTGTTTCATAATTATAAACTCGATTCTTCACAATAGACCAAAGATTCTCGATCGGGTTAAGATCGGGACTTTGCGCAGGCCACTCTAGAATCTTAAAGTTCTTCGAATTTAGGAATTCTAATGTGATTTTTGCCTTGTGCTTTGGATCATTGTCTTGCATAAAAAGTGTCGAACGAATTTGCTTTCGCCATCCTCGTAAACTAGGCAAATAGCCATTGTTTAAAATGTCAATATAAAGTTTCGTGTCCATTATTCCATCAATTTTTACGATTTTACCAACACCAGACGAAGAGAAACATCCCCAAAACAACAACTTTCCGCCGCCATATTTTTCTGTTGGAATAAAGTCATGATCAGAAATTCCTTCTCCAGCTTTTTTCCATACATATCAAATGCCATCAGAGCCAATCAAGTTAATCTTGCTTTTGTCTGTCCAAATCACCTTACTCCACTCAGCAAAAGTCCAGTTTTCATACTTCTTTGCAAATTCCAATCGTTGTTTACGATGTTTCGGTGTTAGTAGTGGTTTCTTGATCTTCTTTTTTGCCTTGAATCCAATTCTCTTGAGTTCTCTCTGCACTGTTCGAGTACTTACCACTGTACCTTGAGCATTATTTAATTGTTTCTTTACATCGTGTGCTGATTTTGCTTTATTTGTCATGATTAATCTAGAAATTGTTCTCTGATCTCGAGTAGTGAAAATTTTTTTCGTCCATTTTTGTTGCATTTCTCCTCTATATCGTTTTGCTTCTTAATTTTATAGACTAAACAATAAGATATATTAAGTTCTCGTCCTATCTCACGAAGAGACAATCCTGATTTAAGCTTCTGAACAGCTAAATTTTCAATTTCTTTCGACACTTTCTTCATTCTTTCAATTATAATTTTTCTGTTGTTTACATTACGAATTTTAAGTTTAAATAAACCGTTTATTACTAATTGAGATATGTTTTTTTTAAACAAATTAAAAATATAGCCACAAAGTATTAATTTCGCATTAAAATTAATAATAGCATAAATCGCGACAAAACTGTTTACATCTGACATTTTGTTTCAATAAATAATTTGCTATAAACACTTCTCATTCATTTAAATTCAGGCTCAAAACATGAAACTACAATGAATTACCTTTATTTTGGTATATATATATTGATATATAAACATGTATTTCAATCATTTATTTTAAAAAAGAATATTTTTCAAAAACATGTAAACACTTTTGTCGCATACTGTATATATATATATATACACACACACACACACACACACACACACACACACACACACACACACACACACACACACACACACACACACACACACAGATATATAAATGTATATATAACAAAATTGTCCAGAACTCTAGTAAATCTACATCATATCTTTATTAAGTCATATCTTTATTAAGTCTTTATAATGTTGTTGATATGTGCATAAAAAATTTATTTGTTAAGTGAAGATGGTAAGTTTATTAATGACAATGGAGAATGTTTAATGATAAAGGAGATAATGATGATGATGTTGATGATGATGATGTATATACGTTTTTGATATATATATATATATATATATATATATATATATATATATATATATATATATATATATATATATTTACATGTGTATATATATATATACATATATATATATATATATACATATAAATATATATATATATTTATACTTTTTTATATATATACTATTATATATATATATATATATATATATATATATATATATATATATATATATATATATATATAAATATATATATATATATATATAAAATAGTATATATATATATATATATACATATACACTTTTTTGCGTTTTTTTAGGGCATGGTTGTTGTAAGTGGTGCTATTGTTAAAGAAGCATTTAGTGCAGAAGAACTTATGGATATATTTGAAAAAGGTTCTTCAGCACGCCATGTTGCTTCTACAAAAATGAATAGTGAAAGTTCAAGATCTCATCTTATCTTAAGCATTATAATTGAGAGCACTAACCTTACATCAGGAAACGTTACTAATGGAAAAGTTAGTGGAACAGTTTTATTTCAGTCTATATTATGTTTAAAAGCTTACTTACAATTTAAATTTTAAAAATGCAATATAGTGTTATTGTAACTGTAATTAGATAGACAAGTTACTTTTGTTTATTGCTAGAAACCATTGTAAAAAGATTTTGTCTAACGCCAAAGCCCACTATTCTCAGTAGAGATGTGCCAGGTACTCAGCGAGTTTTTCAGGTGTGCTGGTTTACCTTGCAATTGTTGGAAGTCCCTGGTAATTTTGGAGGTGCTTTTTAATTTTTAAAGGTGCCTGACAACACAAAAAGAGGTGTTGGTTACCTGGAAAACTCCACAATGTACCGGGTACTGGGTAATTTCAAATTATCGGGTACCCGGCAAATATACATAAATTACAGGGTACCCATCAACTTCCAGGATTCCAGATCTTTTGAAAAATTTACCTAGCTCCTTCAGGGGTAGACGGCACCCCCAAAAGTTAGCTAGCAACTCCAAAAATTACCTGGTACCTTGCATAACAAAAAAGATTGCCAGTTACCTGGTTTACCTCTAGTTCTCAGATCACAAAATCTCATATTTCATCCCAAAAATTAGGCTCCAGAGAATTCTGGAGAATCTTTAATAGTGTATATAATAAAGAAAAATTATTCCTCCTCTCTTGTATGACTTAGATTTTTTCACCTCACATAAAGACAAAGCTAAATTAATTGCTAAAAACTTTTCATCTATCTCATCTCGTGATTCCACTAATCACATCGTACCTGATATAGCCAACAAACAGGTTAATCCATTGCCTGACTTTTGTATCACTCCAGCTTCTGTATCTGTAAGTGATTTCCTGCTTAGACTCTTCAATAGCTTGTGGTCCAGAAAACATACCTATTATAGTTTTATACAAGTGTTCTCCGGAGCTGTCATCTATACCATGAAAACTATTTAACAAGTGCTTATCAGAGTCTTGTTTTTAAGCCTGCTGGAAAGCAGCATCTGTTTTCACTATTTTTAAAAATTCTGGAAAGTGATCTGACTTGTCTAACTCCTGTCACATTACTCTTCTTCTTATCATAAGCAAAGTTTTTGAGTCTTTAATTATTAAACACTTTATCTCTCTTTTTGAATCTAATAGCAGTAATAACCGATAGGTTTTATTGCACATTAGATAGATGTGGAGTGGTTGAAGCTATTGCTCTTGACATTTCTAAAACCTTTGATAAAGTTTGGCATGCTGGTCTTCTCCATAAGCTCTCTTCTTACGATGTATCAGGTACATCTTTAAGATTATTGAATCTTTCCTTACCAATCCTAGTATAAAAGTTGTCCTTGATGGACAGCACGCTTCTTCATTTCCTGCAACTTCAGGGGTTCCTTAAGGTTCTATCTTTGGCCCTATACTTTTTAATTTACATTAACCCTGAAGTTCTCATTTATTCTTGTCTTGATGAGAAGCCAACACTCTCTGATTTCTTGGAGAGAGCATTTGAGCTTGAAAAGGATCTCACTTTTGCTACAGCATGGGGGTCTCAGTGACTGGTGAACTTCAACTCAGATAAAACCTAATTTTTTCAGCTATATGTTATTGCAACAATCTAGATCTTTTTATATTTATGAAAGGTAATGTACTCGATGAGTTATCTACCCTTCGTCTTCTAAGATTAACCCTTACTTCTGATTCTCTTTTTTGGAAACCATATATTAAATCTATTGCAAAATTAGCATTTGTCAAGGTTACATTTTAAGGTTTGTTGTGCTTGCCACTTTCTTACTTCGTACTCTTCTTTGACTTTTTAAATCTCAAATCCGTTCATATATGGAATACTGTTGCCATATCTAAAGTGGATTTTCGAATGATTCCCTTTCTTTTTTAAATGCATTGTAAACATAATTGAACCTGCTCTTGCAGCCAACCTTCAACCATTGTATAATTTGTAATCTTTTAAGCCATCTGTTAATAATTGTCTTGCTTTATAAACTTAATCTTTTCTCCTTCAGTAACTTCTAACTCCAATAGTGGTTGCTTGCAGCCTTGTTAGAAGTGAAGATATTTAAAAAAAGAGTAAGAATAAAAGTAAATTTCTGGTTATAAAGTGTTATAACTAGAAATTTACTTCTATCTGATTACAATTTTTCACAAGAGGAAATTTTGTTTTTATTATGTTTTGATAAAAGAGTTTGCTACAAATATATACATATACACCAAGCTATCTACACTATAGTATACTATAGCAAAATTTTATTTTTGCTAATGTATGTGTTTGTGTATATACATTAATATACGTGTATCTTTTATGTGTATGTATATATATATATATATATATATATATATATTGTATATATATATATATATTATATATATATATATATTATATATATATATATATATATATTATATATATATATATATATATATATATATATATATTTATATATATACACATTATATATATATATATATATATATATTATATATATATATATATATTATATATATATATATTATATATATTTATATGAATATATATAATATATATATTTATATATATATATATATACATATATATATATATATATGTATATATATATATATATATATATGTATATATATATATATATATATATGTATATATATATATATATATATATTATATATATATTATACATATATTATATATATATATTATATATATATGAATATATATAATATATATATTTATATATATAATATATATATTTATATATATATAAATACATATATATATATATATATATATATATATATATATATATATATATATATATATATATATATATTATATATATATTATACATATATTATATATATATATATTATATATATATGAATATATATAATATATATATTTATATATATAATATATATATTTATATATATATATATACATATATATATATATATATATATATATATATATATATATATATATATATATATATATATATATATATATATATATATATATATATGAATGAAGCACTATGAAAGAACACATTTTCAAGTTGCAGGTGTTAGATCATGAATAGATTTATACAAAAACTAAAACTTTTTATTAATCAGTTGTTTTTTTTTTAATTTCAGCTAAGTTTAGTGGATTTAGCTGGTTCAGAAAGAGCAGCAAAAACAGGCGCTACTCCTGAGCAGCTAAAGGTTTGTTCATTTTAAAGTTTTATGTTGTTGATTTCTACTTTTTATAAATGTTGTATTTTAATTTAGTTTAGTTTTTTATATGATTTTTTTTCTTAAATTTAGTTATGTCATTAAGCAAAACTTTATTAACGTTTTTTACAATTTCTTTAAAAGGAAGCACAGTCAATTAACAAAAGCTTAAGTGCTTTAGGTGATGTAATAAGTGCTTTATCCAGTGATCAAGCATTTATACCTTATCGAAACAACAAGTTAACTTTATTGATGCAAGATTCTTTAGGTATTTATGAGTTGTTTTTTTTTTAATTTGAGTTAAGTTGTTTTTTTGTAGTAAGATAAAATAAATAATTATTACCATAAGCTTTGATATAAAGATATATATTATATAGCTTGCAAGTTCTATACATTTTGCACCATTTGTTGAATTCAATTTGTATAATATTTAATTTGTTGTAATAATTAGTATTTAGTTAGTCAGTTTGAAAAATAGATTTTCTTAAAACAGATTTTTTTTTAGACGCAAGTTATAATCATAAATATAATTTTTTATTCATATTTTAATCAATGATGTTCATTTTTTTAAAACACACGTGTTGATTTTAAAACACACATGTTGGTTTTGAATGGTAGGCAAGTACCAATTTAGCATTAACCCAATATGATTTTGCTTCACTTCTAATGCTTCAATGCTTTCATTGCTTCAATGCTTTCAATTTACTTTTTCAATGATAATATTGCAATGATTTTGTTTCCTTTATTTATTTATTTCAAATTTTTTAGGAGGAAATGCTAAAACGCTAATGTTTGTGAATATATCACCTGCTGATTATAACTCTGATGAGACCATCACCTCTTTAACGTATTTGTTAAACTTTTCTTGTTACTAATGTTTTCAATGTTTATTAATTTCATAAAAATTATAATATATTATTATAAATAACCTTTTGCTTTAAGTTATTTTTTTATTTTTTTCACTTTAAATATAATAAATAAAATTTTTTGCTTCTAAATTTTTTAAATAACTTTTTATAGAAAATTTAATTAAAAAAAATAATTTTTCAAAGTTCTTAATTAGGTATGCTTCTCGTGTAAAACTCATTACAAATGATGCATCAAAAAATTCAGAAAGCAAAGAAATTGCTCGACTCAAAAATGTAAAAATCAACCTTTTTTATGTTTTTTTAATTATTGTTAACATATTATAATATTGAAAAGTGATTTGACCATGTTATGTTGTTAAGTAGTTTGACCATGTTATAATATTGATAAGTGATTTGACCATGTTATAATGACATTATAATGTTGATAAGTGATTAATGTTGATCATCATTTATGTTATGTTATTTACAAGTAATTTGTTTATATTACAATGATAATAAATGACTTGACTATGTTATAATGGGGATAAGTATTGTGTGTATGTATTTGTTAATAAGAAAATAATTTACAATTGTAATTTATAAAAACAAATATTTACATGACTGGGGCTAGAAGAAGACAAACATAGTCTTATCACCAAACCCCAAATTGATTTGACCATGCTATAATTTCATTGTAATGTTGATAAGTGGGTTGACCATGTAATAATGTTGATCAGTGCTTTGACTGTTATAATAATAGTGTAATTGTATATTATTTGTCATAATGAGAGTGTAATATATTATTCCGAGATAAGTCCAGACACTTAGTTTAATGTATTTCACAAAACAAACAACTTTTAAATACCCTATTTAAATCCAGTTTGCATTGTAGCAAAATGGCTAAATAAATTAAAGTCATAAAATTTGTAGACATAGTTATCTAAAAGTAATGAAGTCCTTTAGAATCAGTTTATATAGGGATCTGTTTTTAACAATTAAAACTCTTTAAACTAATTCAGTTTTTTAAATTATTTACAAAACATTTTTACTCTTGGTTCATCCAGGTTTCAAACTGGTTGGTCAAGAAATTAATTATCAATAAATTATCTACTATCAATGTTACTATTTACTATCAACATGTAACTATTAACTACCAAACATAACAATAAAGTAAAAGATACTTTAAGTTTTTTATTATAAATTTTTGTTACATCTTCAATTAAGATTTGCAAATTGTAATTAGTTTTGTTAGTTAGGATCTGTTTAAAAGTAGTTTTTCTTGTATTTTTGCTGCAAATGGCAGATACATACTTAATTCAAATAGACTACTTCTTTAAATACACAAGTCTGCAAAATACTTTTTTTCTGTTGCATGAGTTATTTAAAAAATTTAAAAAGTTATTTATGTGTTTTTTAAAACTGATTACAAATCTAAGCTTTGTTTTTGTCTGCAAGCTCTAGTCAATTTAAGTGTAAACATAAATCATTCTGTTATATCTGCGGCTGTTTTACACTTGTCAGATAAAGACAAAATATTACTAATTTTACCAAGTAACGTAAATCTTTTTTTAATAATAAACTTTGTGATCAAAACAAAAACTGGGCTTCACATACTACATGCGGTATTTGCAAAAAGTGTTTTCGAGAATGGACAAAAGGAAAATGAAAAAGATGATCTTTTTCTTTTTTTTCTTTTGAGTTCCTAATTCAGTCCATTAGTTGACCATTTATTCAACATTCTAAAAAAATTCTAAGTCCATTTTTGCCTCGATGTTTTAGTCAGACAGAACTGAGTGTATGGTTTAGGATTTTCTAAGCAAGCTGCAGAACTATTAGCCTTTTGATTAAGAAAAAGAAAAATTCAAGAAAGATTTTCAAAAGTTCCCTACTCTAAAACAAGAGATAAAACATTTGTTAACATTTTTTAGGAATCCATTTGTTTATCATTGTTCAAAAGGACACCAAAATGTGTCCTTTTGAACAATGGCAATATTTTTGCAAGAGACTTATTATGACATTAAAACCATCCTTAACTTAATTGTATTTTGAACACAACTGGATTATTTTTGTAGTCTTAAAAATGGTTAACTTTCTCCTTGATTATTAAAATGGTTTTACTAAAATTCCATGCTATCTCTGCATGTGGGATAGTCAAGCGAAAAAGCAACACCGGATACAAAAAGAATAGCAACACTCTCACAAAGGCCAAATATTGTGAATGAACCCAGTGTTTCCTGAAATAGTTTTTCCCCCTCCTTATCTTACACTTGGTTTCATGAAATAATGAGTTAAAGCACTGATAATATTTGCTTTCAACATATAGTTGTTTGTCATTAGAAAAAAAAAAGCAAGGAGTTTTTGATGGACCACAAATTTGCTACCTTATAAATGATAAAGAATTTGTTAAAACAATGGATAGAAAGGAGAAAACCGCTTGGTTGCCAATTGTAGATGTTATAAAAAACTTTCTGGGAAATAATTAAATCTGCATAGTTTTTAGCTTAATGAAGCTAGAAACTATGCAGATTTAGTTGATAGAATGTTAAAAGCTTTTTGTGATCTTGGATGTAAAATGAGTATAAAACTTCAAAGTAAAACATTGAGATAACCATATGATGGCCGACTACTGTTGGAGCATCTATTGAGATGACTCAGGAAAAGTATATAAAAGAAGGAGCAATAACCAAGTCTCTTAATACTCTTAATTGTATGCTTTTCCTATTTCTCCTTAAAACCCCATTTCCCATAAAAGTTATATATCTGCTGTTTTCTAATTTTGTTTTAAGTTTGTAAAAAATTTAAATCATTTAAGCTATACTCTAGCATTTATAAATAAAGTTAAATTTTCTTTACAGAAATATATTGAAAACTTTTATCAACTACTTACATTTTGAAAAAAATTGTTTATTGCAAAAAATCTGTTTTGAATTCAGCAAAGCAAAAGTAAGAGCAAGTGTCAACATTAATGCAATAACTTTTTTGTTGACCTGTGTTATATTCATTGGTTTTATTAAAACTGATGATCTAACATTTTTTCAAACATTAATGAGTAACAGGATAATTTTTAGCCTAAAAAGCTGGTTTTAGTATGACAAAGAATATTTATATGCAAAATAAACTCTATGTAATCTATAGGAATTTTTTATGAAATATAGATCTCAACACTCCATCACAAAAACTGGGTTTTCAAAATATTTTTCATTAGAAGTAAAATGGTGTATTATTGCAAAATCAGTTAGGCACCTACCATGTATCTATTTCAAACACCTACTATATATCTGTCAGACATAGTAGTATAGTATGTCTGCACTATTCACAAAAATGCTAAATTAATTTCTAATGCTTTACTTACAAAAAAGTTTACAAAAACCTTATGGATCCTTTAATAAGAGCTATTTTGTTTTAGATTTGGAATGTATGATAACATCATAGATGGTACATCTTATGTGTTTGATACATTCTGTGTCCATCTATTAAAACTTTGAGAAATTATTTTTTAGAGGTTTTTTCTGAGTACTAGAATCAAGAAATCAGTCATAGACAATGTTTACACAGCTTGCTCTTTACTTTATGTCAAAGACAATGTGTATACAGATTGCTCTTTACTTATTGTCGTGACTGTTCAAATTATTGCTTTTGTTAAAGTAGTATGCAGTTGCAAAAATTAACTTCTCACTGTTCTAGTTTGAAATGGCAAGCTACATACACATGAAATTACCAAGAAGGTAAAAAAGTTATTTCTCAAAAAGGGTTTGTCCTGGCCTTTTGGTTTTTATATAAACATGATTTTTACATATTTTTTATATGAGCAAGACTTTTACATATTTTTCATATGATACTTTTACATATTCTTCATATGATGGTTTCATATACTTTTACATATTTTTTATACGAACATGACTTTTTTAAAAACATTAAAAAATAGAATTATTAATGTTGAATCAAATCAGATTAATGTATAGATTCTACTTGCAAAAATTCATTAAATTAGATCTTGACAAATTCATCCTTAGGTTGAAAAAGGAGATCTACTTGCCACTTTTGAATTTTTAAATAAAAAAATCAAATTATTCCTACTTTTCTCCAATTTATAAAAGGTATTCATTTTATTACAAACAGAACAAACCAAAAGTTAGCTAATGCTGATCTTTGCTCATTAGTATAATTCTAGTAGCAACAAAAGACTGGTTACTATATATATATATATATATATATATATATATATATATATATATATATATATATATATATATATATATATATATATATATATATATATATATATATATATAAAATTAGATAAGTGTTTTTACTAATTTATTATTGCTCTGATCTTTTAGAACATTGACCACTCTGTAGAATACACTAACATAATTTATATATATATATATAATATATATATATATATATATATATATATATATATATATATATATATATATATATATATATGTATATATATATATATATATATATATATATATATATACACACACTCTGGATTACCCAGCGCTTCGCGCGGGTTTCTCAGGGTTAGGATCAGGTTTAAGTTAAAGGATCTGTTAGTTGCTGTTAGTTTGGAAATTCAATTGGGAATTTAAATCCTTGTTCTGTTCAAAATGAATTGGAAATCTTGATCAAAACAAAGTTTTGATCACATCAGAATATTAAATTATAATACAAAGTTCATTATTATCTGATGTGATTACAACAAAGTTTTTTACCTCATAACATGGAGGGCGAAACACTATTTTAGCAACAAGAGAAACTTAACTGTTTCAAAAAGTGTCAATTCCGAAAAATCAAGAGCAGTGTTTCTGTTTGAATCATGGGGAGTAGTACCACTATCAAAAACAGCCAAACTGAACTAATTCGAAAAAGGGACTTTTCCGGACTAATATCAAAATAGAGAATAAAATCAAAATTTGTGAAAAAAGTAAAGAAAATCCTAAAAGCAGTATAAGTTCAAATTTTTTTTAAGTGATAGATTACCTGCCCAAACCTAAGATATTAATCCGTTTTTCAAGCAATTTTTTTTTCAATACTATTCTGCTTTCCCCAATCTTGTTTATGCAACAAAATTTAGCAGGGTTTAATCTACTTAAAACAAACATAGGACTTTCTTTTAAACAGACTCACAAGGCAGTTTTTCCAAATTTTGATAGTTTACAAATCAATTGAATCAAGTATGACTGGAAAGTCAATATGTAAAGTATTTGAACCTTTCTACAGTTCTACAGCTATGAAGTTTGATGTTTTGAATGAAAATTAAAAAATTGCAATGCTTACCCCTATTTTATTTTATGCAACTGTTTTATTGAATTAGTTTAACAGATTGTTTACCAACATGACTTTCTACCAGATGGATATATCAAAGTTTCAAGTTTTATTTATGCTTTTTTGTTATTATTATTTTTATGCTTTTTTGTTATTATTATTGTTTTTAGTAAATAAGTAACTGATATTAAACTAAAGTAATGTTAAAAATATTTTTTAATTATTAAATAACTAAAGCTGCTACCAACTAAAGCCTCCTCGACTGTAGTGGCTTTCATGGCATTAGGAAGGTGAATTGAAATTAAAGAAAAAAAAAAGAAAAATAATACTAAAAAAAAAAAAATATTAGAAATGCAAGTAAAAAAATATTTTATCTATTAAATATAAAGTTAGTCTAATTTCGGTCAATATTTAGAAAATTTACCCCAAACCTTTGGAAACCTACTACCACCAGCAATGCTGGTGGTAGTTATATGAATCAGGAAAACAAGATGAAGGAAGCGAGTTCCAAAGGGATGGCACAAGAGTTGCTAGCTCCTTAGAGCAGTGCCCATTATAATATTTATAGAAAAAAGAAAGAGAAACAACATTATGACGATGTGATAATGGTTGGACGTTGGCTGCAAATGCAGGTCCAACTATGTTTGACAATGAAACTATGAAAGGGCATCTTTGGAAGATCTGCCTCAGATATGGCTACAGTATTCCATACAAGGAAAGATTTGAGATTTATAAAGATAAAGAATAGATTCCTGAGTGAGGAAATAGCAAACACGGTAAAGAGTTACAACCTTAGCAGATTCTAATTTTGCAATTGATCTGATATAAGGTTTCCAAGTAAGATCAGAGTTAATCCTAGAAGACGAAGGATAGATGACTCATCGAGTACATTACTATTCATAAATATAGGAAGATCTAGATTAGCTGAAAAAATTTAGTTTTATCTGAGTTAAAGTTCACCAGCCACTGAGAGCCCCATGCTACAGCAGAAGTGAGATCCTTCTTAAGCTCAAATACCCCCTCAGAGTGTTGGCTTATTATCAAGACAAGAATAAATGGTAGCATTAGCAAACAATGCCACCTTAGATGTGAGAATTTTTGGAAGATCTTTAATGTAAATTAAAAAGAGTATAGGGCCAAGGATAGAACCTAGAGTAACACCTAAACAACTTTTATACTAAGATTGGTAAGGAAGGATTCAATAATCTTAAAGATGTTACCTGATACACCGTAAGAAAAAAACTTATGGAGAAGACCAGCATGTCAAACTTTATCAAAAGCTTTAAAAATATCAAGTGCAATAGTCTTAACCTCTCCACCTCTATCTGATGCACAATAAAACCTATTGGTTTATTATTACTGTTAGCAAATCAGCTGTAGAACGAGAAGATCGAAACCCATATTGATGATCAGAAAATAAGTTATTAGATTCAAGATGAGAGATTAAGTGTTTGTTAATTAAAGATTCAAAAACCTTGTGTATGATAGAAAGAAGATTAATGGGACTGTAGTTGGTCGAGTCAGATTATTCTCCAGAATTTTTGAAAATAGGGATAACAAATACCTCTTTCCAGCAGGATATCAAACAAGACTCTGATAAGCATGTGTTAAATAGTTTTGACTCCTGAGAACACTTCTGCAAAACTATAACAGGTATGTTGTCCAGACCACAAGCTGTAGAAGAATCTAAGCAAGAAATTACTTTGGATACAGAAGCTGGTGTGATACAAAAGTCACGCAATGAATTAACCTAATTATTGGCAATATCAGGTAGAACCCGACTAGTGGAATCAAGAGATGATATTAATGAGAAGTTCTTAGCAAACAATTCAGCTTTGTCTTTAGGCGAGGTGACAAAATCTGAACCATACAAAAGAGGTGGAATAACAGAAGCCACGAGAGCCTAAGTTTTAAGATGAAATACAAGATTTTGTTACCTGAAAATAGCGGGCTTTGGCGCCAGACACAACCTTTTTTCAATGTTTTCTAGTAAGAGTAAATAGACATCTGTTTTCTGGAGAATTGTTTTGCTGATAGATGTGAAAGTAATGGTTTCGATTGAAAATTGCAGCAGCACAATGTGAGGAAAACCATGGAGAAGACTGAGAAATTGTTGAAAGGGAAGTTGACTATTTGAGTTAGAGATTGATCAAGGCAACAATTATGGGCCTTAACGCCTGTAGAGTCACTGACACTAGAACCAAGCCATTCAGTATGATGAGCATTCAAGTCACCAACAACAACGATACATAAAAAATATATGGGCAAAACCCATGCATTATATTTAGTTTAGTATTTTACTGACAATTTTGTTTTAATAAATTGTAAAACAAACTGTAAAATATAAACTTTTTAAACAAAAAAATTCACCATAAAAACTGATTTTTAAAATTTTTATTAAACTTAATAATTGTAAATCACCGTTGAAGGTAGTATGGTTTTCTTGTAAAGCCCGTTGAACTGGGTGTCCGATTTTTAAAGGATAATTAATTTATCGGATTCTTTATTTGCAAAACTTCAACAAAATAAGTTATTTATAGTCATTAAATAATGCAATCAATAATGCAATTACTAAATATCATACATGTAGCTTGTAATTACTAAATATCATACATGTATTTTTTAATTACTAAATATCATACATGTATTTTGTAATTACTAAATACCATGCATGTATTATTTAATTACTAAATATCATACATGTATCGTTTAATTAATAAGTATCATATAATTACATTTGGCAATTACATTAGATACATTTAGATTCTAAATCTACGATACTTATTAATTAAACGATAAATTAGAAACTAAACAAAGTTTAGTTTCTAAGAAATAATTTATTTTAAATGTTTTAGATCATAAGCAAACTAAAAAAAGGAGAGCAAGTTGAAGAAGACGCAGAATGATTCTGAGAAGACGCAGAATGATTCTGAGAAGACGCAGAATGATTTTGAGAAGACGCAGAATGGTTCTGAGAAGACGCAGAATGATTCTGAGAAGACGCAGAATGATTCTGAGATAACTATGAGGTTTTGATAACATTAATAAATCTGCATAAACATTTGTTAAATGGAAACTGTAAGGGACAATTTGAATTTTGAAGAGAATTTTTAATTAAGTAATAGTCACAATTTTATTAATTTTAATATGTCAACTAAAAGTTTTTTGTAGGTCTAAAGTAAACATTAACGTACTTTTGTGTAGTTTTTATTAAGATAAATGTATTTTTTTATATTTTTAAATTTTACATATTTTAATTTATAATATTTTAATTGATTTTATTTGAATATTTATTTTATGTAAATATTTTAAAATTTAATTGTAATATTTTCAATGTAAAAATTAAGCACTAATAAAACAATACATTTAACATTTACATTAGTTGGTTATTAAATACTTATCGCACGATATTTTACATTAGTTGGTTATTAATTACCTTGGGCGTCAGTACAAATTTTTCAGGAGAGAATGTAGAAATATTTTGTTAAAAATTGTTAAGAATAACTAAAATTTCTCGAGTATTTATCTGTACTTTTTTTACCTTTATTGACAATTAAATATATAAGAGAAATTTAAATAAAAAAATAATTTTTTAAAGAAAGAGAAAAAATTTGTTTTCAAATTTGTTAAGACTCTTACCATTAAAATGTGTTTTCTTTTCAAAACTATTGATTCTATCTCCATTAACACTCATCACACATGTTTTTCATCAACTATGTTCGATATTACCCATTCCATAGCGGAATTTCAATGGACCGATATAGGCATTTTGAGCGGTGCACTGTAGTTTTGCTCATTGTTTTATTATAATGGTAGTAGTGGTAGCCGCCAATAGTGACTAGCCGATGACTAGCCATTACATCATATGTTGAAAAATTTTTGGCTGGCCACATATAACAGGTGTCACTAATGGTCCGCAAAGTGACCGATGAGCAAAAGTCCCACCAACCGTTAAAAATGCAATTCAAATAGCTTTGTTTAAATTAGAAAAAAGATAATTGAATAATAACAAAACTGTATATACGTATATATGTATATATATATATAATTTTTCTTTGTGTTTTTCTTTAGAATATATATAAATATGTATATACGTATATATGTATATATACATAATTTTTCTAAACTATATATTAGTTATAGTTTAGAAAAATTCAGCAAGAATAATTAGACATGCGCCTAAAAACTTGCATGCAGTAGCTCTTATTCTTGATGATCTGAAGCTCACGATTGAAGAAGACATCATACAACGTCAACAAATAAAAGCAACAAATAATATTTTAAAACAACTCATACCATAGTTAAGTATTTCTATCTTTTTAGATTCTGACACGTAAGCGATCATTATAAGAGCAGTTGAGCAAAATTTTAAAACAATCGATAGGATAAATTTTTTTTTTTGGGGGGGGGGGGGAATTTTAACAAAAAATTGACTCAAATGAATCAGTTTTAGAGTATCTGAAAATTATTCAAAACACTCCTTTTCCATAAACTTCAACCTTTTCGTTATTCTTATCCTCAAACCATTTTCTATCGGCTCTAAACTTTTTCATTGTCTTTTTCCTGTATCGCTTGACTTATTGTTTACTTGATTAATATGCAAGTTGTTAATTTCAGTTAAACTTTCTAATTGAACTTCATTAGTATGAATGTTCAGATTTTTAAAAACTTTTAAATTACCATTTGACCATTAAACAAAAAAACTGTTGATGTTACAGCAATCTTGATTATATTTCTACAAATGTAAACAGTTTTTAAAGAATTTGCCAATATGATACTGCTTAACGTCTCATTAACATTTTGAGTCACCTTATCTAAACATTATTTTAAAAGCTTACCGGTGGGAAATGAGCTGGCGAGTAGCTAGCTATTTTAGATCAATTTTTTTTTTTACATATTGTTATATTATATATTGTGTGCTATATATCTAATATATTTATAATAATAATTGAACTTGTAATTTCGCGATTTTATTACGAAATGTCGCTATATAAATATCGTAACTTTGTAGCTATCGATAATACTACGATATTTTGTTAGCTACATATCGTAGCTATCGATAATACTACGAAATTTTGTTACATATCGTAGCGTTGTACAGTGGGTCTTATGGTGGACAAAATTATGTTCATACTTTTTTTTTACTAAAGATCTTTAAATGTCCAAATAATTGCGTTTATGTCCAAATAATTAAGTTAAGAAATTTTTACTTTGTTAAATTATTACATAAACAGAAAATAATTTGAGTTGTTTAAGTTCTCATAAAACTCTCATGACGTTTTAATATAAAGATATTTTATGATGAAATGTAAAGTTATGATGAAATGTAAATTCTATAGATTGAATATGACCTAGTCTAAAGTATTATATTTTTTTTATTTTTAAAACCTATTGCCCCCACATTCCGAATGACATCATTTTTAGTATTTCAATACCAAAAATGATTATGATTTAAAAAACACGAAGAAAAAAGAAAACAAAGCTTGGACTAATTTATATATTATATATTTATTTATATACAAATCATCTAATTACGAAGCTGATTTTCTCAACAATTCTAGAACTTCACTGGGAAATTTATGCAAACTTTGATTTGTTATTTAACTTTAGTTTTCTAAGAGATGTTATAACCGGATCACTGGATACAAGAAGCCTATTAATCAAATCTTGGTTTGTATCTTTTATTGAGGTCTTTCTGCTAAAATATTCCTGAAAGTTCCTGAAGTCTTTATTTTGCGCTTCAAGGGCATCTTCTGATATTATTCTGATAGGTAGAAATTATCTTTCAATTGTTACATATATTACCATGAATAACTTGATATATATAGTTTTAAACTTTGAAAAAACTTAAAACTTTATTTCAACTTCAAAAACTTTAAACTTTAAACTATTTCATTTTTTATTTCATATCCCGATGACAAAGTGACTAAAGTAATATAAAAATAATATATAAGAGTTTCATCAACTTTCAATATCTCGGCAGTTGATTTATAGTCAGCAAAATTTCTGTGGGCAGTATTTCCATCGTCACTAGTACCTAAAAATTTAGAAAATTGTTTCTTATATTTTGAAATATTATATGTATAAATAATGTATATTTTATATAATACAACATTTGACTTACCCGATCCACCACTTTTTGAAAAATTCACAACCAATCCCAATTGGTTCATAAAATCGGTCTGAATTCGGCACTTTACTTCCTGTACCACAATTTTAGCAACTACAGTTCTAGCCTGCCATTTTCATATACCAACATACTGGACAACACTCAAGCTTGTCATAGTTGATAAAATTGATTGAATTTTACCATCTATCATGGTCAGCTCAATAAAACATTTTACAGCTATTTCTTTCCCTGCAAAAATAATGTTAATAATATCACGTTTCTTAATTTCGGAATCGATAGTTCTTCCAGAACATTCTTGGTTTCCTTTTGAAACAAAAATCCAACTGGACAACGATCTGCAGTCGATGATGGTTTTTCATTTCTCCACACTGCTACTTTTTATTATTATAAAATCCACTCATTTCTAATGGTACTATTCAAGTAATAAATAAACACTCTTCATTCTTTAGATTTCTTTCAATGTTTTCATTATGGATAACCTGCTTGTATACACTTTGCCCTGTAGCACCATCAAACCCAGCCTTGCATCTAAATGTCAGTTTAGTTTGTTTCTTTGTGATTAGCACAGGAGCCTGTACGTCACACAGTCTTTCAAGAGTGCGCATCAGAAGGTCTTTTAGCGATATGTTTATTGTATACTCATCTACATAATGTTTTTGGGATAGCATTTAGCTTTTAAAAACCGTATATCATTATATAATGGACAAATCGGGCAGCCTTTTTTTCAGCGCCGTTTCGTAAAAGCTGGTTCTTTGATTTTGATATACCACCGTCAACAATCATTGCAAGACCTTCATCCGGAGAATACTTCTTAAGAGTATCAACGGGTTAGTCATCTGAAATTTCAGCAATTCTTTTAGCAGTCTGGTACTTAAACTCATTCCGAAGTTTCAATTTTGTTGCATGAAGTAATTCAACGCCAGATAAAGTGTTAATAACATTGTTTAGCTTTCTTTTTTTTGTTCTGTTGCATAAGTTTTCAAAAGAGCAATATGGTCTTCCAACTTCATTAACTGTAGAATTTAGGGTAATGCACTTAAACTGAAAATCTCAAGCTAGCAAATTTCCATTGTTTTTCTCAAAATGAATAATATCATTGTATGCAGTTATCCACTTTTTACGATATAGTTTTATAAAGTTTTTACACTCACAATCTTTAAGTTTAATATCTACTGAAGCTTGGAGAGCTAATACTGATAAAAAAAAAGAATAATCATTAGGAACTAGTTTGTTTTGTCTTATAAGTGTGTAAATCTCACCAATTTTCATATTATAACTTTTTCATATAATAAAAAAAGTATTGTTCAAACAGTACAATGTGCATTGAATTCTATTGGTGAAAAATTAACATGTATTTTTGTTTGGGGGAATAAAAAACATGTTTTAAATAAGTATTTCGGTTTCAAGCGAATAATACGACTTGAAACTTGTACTTTTAAAATGCCAAATAAACTCAAAAGGAGAACTTAGGGGAAATGTATATAGTTCTAATAGGTTATAGACATGTTGCATTTACTAGCTCAAACACTCAATATACTTATAAACTTGTTATTTTCATTACATAATAGTTATGTCATTTGCATTATTATTTTCATTACATAATAGTTATGTCATTAAATTAAACAATATTATGTAATCTTTTTTTTATTGATTGTTATTATTAATAAAATATTGATTATCAATAAAATAAGTAATAAAATAAAAAGTGATATCCAATAAATATAACCTTGCTAAGTTATATGAGTTATAAAATGTTCACATGCAGAAATGTTTGCTCTTATGTAATTTAAAGGAAATCTTTGTTGCTTTCAAAACTATGAACCCAGAAATAAAAATTGGGTTTTCAAAGTTTTTCAAATTGAGACCAAAATGCTGTATTATTGCTGGTGCTTCAGGAACACATTCAGTATGCGTCTGTGCTATTCATCAGAATTTAAAACTGCTTTTACATCCTCATGCTGTGACATACAAAGAACTGTTACCTTATATTGTATGTGACATGACTAGTAAAGACTGTATGATGCGTAAATATAAAAGATGCCCAACAACTATGAATGCATTTGTTGAAAAACTCTATAATTTAATTGGAGAGTTTGAAGATGATGATGAAGTAGAATTTGATCAGGACATAACAACAGATAGGTCAAACTTAACACATAATACAGACCCAGTGTCTGAATACATTGAACTAGTATGTAGAAAACTGACAAAACTTTGACACTCGTATTTATCTAAGAGTCAATCATACATGAGATCAAGAAAGTAAGATATGAATGGAGTTAACAGCATTATTTTTGGGTGATTTTTTGGAAAACTGTAAAATTGTAGATCAGGGTGAAATACAAAGCTTTCATTGGAGAAATTTACAATGTACGCTTCATCCTGTGATTATTATTTCAAAAAAGAAGATTTTCTCAATCACAAATCTTATTGTACTGTTTCAGAAAATATAATGCTTGATGTGAACATGGTGTATAAAATTATTGATGTTTTCAGCAATCATATTAAAACAAATCTACCTCAAATAAAAAATATTGAATAATTTACAGATGGGTATGCAGGTCAATATAAGAATTTTAAAAATGTTTTAAATCTTCGTTTCCATCTTGAAGGTTTTGGTCTTTCTGCTAAATGGTACGTTTTTGCTACTAGTCACGGTAAGCAACCTTGTGATGGGATTGGTGATACAATCAAACGTTCAGCAACACTAGCAAGCTTGCAAAGAGATATGGGTAATTATATTTTATCTCCAAAAGCAATGTACAAATATTGCAAGGAAAACATTGGAGGTATACATTTCATTTATATATAATCAGAAGATTTAACTTTGGTGATTAACACTCCTAAGGAACGATTGGACACTGCAAATATCATACCTGGAACACGTAGTTACCATCAGTTTGTACCACTTGACCATCAAAAGGTTAAAAAATATATATTTAATATACCTTTTATTATCTTTAAAAAACATGCATAATTTTTATGGATAAACTCGAATAAATTTTTTAATTGTGTGGAATCATTGTCAAAAGTATTTTTGTTTTATTTTGGACTTACAATTTTCGTTTGATTCCTTTAATAAAACATGTTTAACAAAATAAGTAAAACGGAATAAATGCATATGTTGCCTTTTATTTTCTAGGCGCAAAGCCACGCAGTGTTGATAAAGATTTTGCTTTTATTCATGGCTTCGGAAACATCCCTGTAACAACTGTAAACTTAGTACCAGATGACTATGCCTGTGTTTCTTATGAGCAAAAGTGGGGATATTGAAGATATTACTCTAAAAGAAAAAGATGTGCTTGTCAAATTTATGTGTCCAAATGGTCCTTTAAATGGCCGCCAGTGGATAGGCAATGCTGGATTCCAGATGTCCACATCATTTGCAAAGTAAAAATACTTTTATTTTTCGTACAACTTATAAATAATGTGAATGAAAAGTGTATATAAAATCATTTAAATTACTTTTCGAAATGTTTTTTTATACCTTATAGTTGTGTTGTAAAAAATTAATAAAAAATAATTAAGTTACTAAGCTGTTAATTTCTAAAAAAATTGGTTCGTAAACTTGATATACATATTATCTTTAAGAAAATAAAAAGAAATTTTTTTTTCTATCAGTCAGATTTTTTTATAGCTTTAATTGTCGATGCCCTTTTTTATTTTCATTATTAGGTATATTTTATGAATCCTAGAATAAACTACATTGCCTTGCTTCGAGAGATACAGAACTAAAGTTTTCGGACTGAGCAGGTTTTAAGCTCTTTTGGTTCAAAGTTTCAGAATCGCAGCATTACTAAAAGCACCATATAAGGATAATAATAAACGGAAACATTTTTGGCACTTCCCCCCCCCCCCCCCCCCTCATTTTTCAGTCAAAATCAAACACACTACACGTTGCTGAAAAAATTTTTAAAAAAATCTACAGTCTTTCCAAAGTTATTTCTCTAAACATTTGTGTCAAATTTCATAAAATTTGGTGATGTAGGGTGCAGATTTGTGTTTTTTGAATAATTTTTACCTTATTATACTCAAATAAATTTTTCAATATGA
This sequence comes from Hydra vulgaris, assembly GCF_038396675.1. NCBI lineage: Eukaryota > Metazoa > Cnidaria > Hydrozoa > Anthoathecata > Hydridae > Hydra > Hydra vulgaris. The sequence continues at coordinate 25,100,878 of NC_088932.1, read as the reverse complement.
CAATAGAATATAACTATTATGTTTTATTATATGGTTTTTGAAATAATAAATTTTCATCTTTGATGTTTTGGTTGACACCTCCCAGCAAACACTGCACGTACAAAAAACGTAAAATGTACGTTCAGTTTACGTTCTGAACGTTATAGACCTTTTTGGAACCAAATTTTTTTTTTGGTCAGTGTGGAATGTTCAAAAAACGTCTGAATTTAATGACGTATAAATATAACTAGATGCGTGACTTCACTAAAAAGTGAAGCCAGCCTCCGCCATCTTTTGCGGAACGGCAAAAATCTGGCAAAATTCTGAAAGCGTTTCTTAGCACTGTGGATCAAATTCCTCATTTTTGTGCCAAAGATATTTTTTTATTAAGTATTACTAAATAAGCTTGAAATAACATATTTGGAACTTCTAAATATTTAAAAAATGATTAAAAAAACAATTTTTTTTAATTGTATTTTAAGTTTCATAGTATAATTTCTCAGCGTTCAAAAATTATGATCATATAATATTTGAAATCCCCTTAAATTGAGGGGGTTTAAACTTTATATGGTGATTTTTTGAACGCTTAAATATTTTACTATGAAATTTAAAATTTATTGATAAATATAAGTCTAGTTGAAAATAATCAAAAAATATTATATCAACTTGTTGCCCTCACCTGGACAGGTGTAGCAAAAATTTGAGGGGGGGGGGGGTTGTTCCCAAACTCCAATCATCGTAATTTTTTGCAAAGCATCCTTATTTGACATAATTATAAACATATAAATGTTTGGAGTTTGCTCCATGTCTGGAAGTTAGATATCTCGTAGACCAAAAAATGCTGGAGCCACCCCTGCTGATATCTAAAAGTTATTTTTTAGACAAGGTGTTACTTTGTTGAGGCTCAAACCAATATTAAATTATCATATATATACCCACTGATCTCAAAATATAACAGGATAGTGGATTCTATTTTTTTTCCTTAAAAAGTTGAAGCCAAAGCTGGCCTCCCAAGATGGTGGCGATTTTAGTTCCTATCGGTGAAACCGATATACATTTTATGGCTTTATCAAAATGCAAAAGAAAATAATTAAATAAGACTATAAATAAGAAATTTGTAAAAAATAGAAGAAAGCAAATGAATTTTTTAAATATTAGAGAAAAAAAAATTATCTTTTTAAATAATTTAGTTTATTATTAAATAGCATAAGTGAAATTTACAGTTTTTTAAATGTATGTAAAATTACATTTGTTTGAAAAAAATGTTCTCAATAAATTTTTGATATAGAAATAGTCAAATCATTACCTCCTCTTTGAGATCTTTGAACCACCTTAACTAAAGTTATATATACTGTTTACCTGCTGCTACTTGTTGTTATATATTATAGTTTTCTGACTTTTTTTATATTAATGAACTGTATATAGCCGTTAAATAATTTTATAAATATGCCGTTAAGTTTATTTGCATAATAGATTGATTATATGACATATTAAATTCAAGAAACGTATTTGCTAAAGAATATAAGTCAGCATTGCGTGCATAGCATATCTCTTTAGTTTCCATTTCTTGACATGGCATTTAATTATATCATTAGTCTTTAAGATATTACTGGTACGCAAATAATTTTGCGTAGTCAAAAAACTGGTTTCATTGGATATTTGGCAGCAATTAAATCTGTTCAAGGTATATTTCTCAACTGTGTTGAAAAAGAAGGTTCATCATTAAATTATTTATTAACTTATAAGCTCAGTCATAACCATCTAGAGGTCTCTTTAGGTGCTGTAAGATCTGCATGAATGTTTAACAACATTATCAATTGCTAACAATTCACAGTCACATATAAATGACTCTTGATGCAAAGTAGTATTCAATTTTTAAATGGAAACTGCAGCATCAAAGATAACACTCATATATTGAATGTTTTAGACTATTCTTTTGCTGACTCCAGCACTAAAATATCTATGACTGAAATTGAATTATTAGGAAAATATGATTTGTTATTTTCACATGCAAAGAACTAAAAAGGAGTTTCCAAAGATTGCTTGCTTCAATAGATGGCCACCTTCTAAATGGATGGAATTCAAAATGCAATTGCAAGTACTGTTTTAAGATCAGTTAATTTCTCTAAAATATTCACTGAACTAGCTCCTCATGTTTAAATCAGCTATAAGTGCAAAAACGCATTGTAAGCATAGTTGGACCTGTTCTTGCAGCCATTATCACATCGTCATAATGCATCGTCATAATCTCCAACCATTATCACATCGTCATAATGCTGCTTCTCTTTCTCTTTTCTACAAATACTACAATGGGCTACTAAAACTCCTCATTCTCGTGTTACTCGTCATTCAATTAAATCTCATCCTTTTTCTGTGACTGTTCCTAAGTGCTCCAAAAACTCTTATTCCGCTAGTTTTTTTCCTCGTACATGAGTTTCTTGGAATTCGCTTCCTTTATCTTGCTTTCCTGATTCATATAATTTGCAATCCTTTAAGTTGTCTGTCAATCGTTATCTTGCTCTACAATATTCATCTTCCAGTAACTTCCAACTCTAATTAGTGGTTGCTTGCAGCCTTGTTAGAAGCAAAAATTTAAAAAAAAAAAAAGTGATAACTTTACTTTTATATAATTATTTTTATCTTTTTTGTTTTTAAAAAAAGAAGATATTACTTATTGTTAAAGATAAACTTATTGATATGAGTATATTTTGATAAATTAAATATTATATATATTTTAGAAATTTACGTAAATATGTAATATTGCATTTTTTTCTAAAAACTAATGTTATGTTAAACCGAAAATTATATCTTTGTTTAAGACTTGTAGATTTAATCCGCCGCCATCTTAGGAGGCCAAAACTGGTTTCAAAAAATTTGCCGTTTACGCTATCCAGTTATGTTTCGAGATCAGTGATATATATATATATATATATATATATATATATATATATATATATATATATATATATATATATATATATATATATATATATATATATATATATATACATATATATATATATATATATATATATATATATATATATATATATATATATATATATATATGATATATATATATATATATATATATATATATATATATATATATATATATATATATATATGTATATATATATATATATATATATATATATATATATATATATATATATCAATAAATACGGCTACGTATAAACTTTTTTGAAAAATTATATATCTGTTTTTATTTCAATATATATTATTCGATGTTTCGATGATTTATCGTGGTCAGCGTCATCAGGTGTAATAAAAATCGTTACAAAGAAAATCGTTATGATAAAAACAAACCGTTAAAAAAATAACATTAAAAAGAGCATGAGAAAATACAAAATAAGATTAAGTGTTTAAGCGACGTTTCTTGTAGTACGTAAATTTATAATAAGTTACAAAACATCAAAAATAGCATCGCACTAAACAACCCTTCTTTTTGTGATGATTCGGTCTGACCCGCATAGACCATCATCAGACGTAAAATGCCAATCCATTTTAAATTGGTATTTCACGTCTGATGATGGTCTATGCAGGTTAGACCGAAATATCTCAAAAAGAAAAATTAGTTAGTACAATGCTGTTTTAGATGTTTTATAAATTATTATAAAATAGGATTAAATGTTGACGTCAAATAATCTAATAAAAAATGGCCCCCAAGCTTTTGTTGTGACGTTATCACCATCATCCCTATTAAGAACATTTTTGCCACTTGCTAAAGCTTGTCGAACATTAGCTTTGTTTATTTCCAGGGATTCTCGAGTTTTCCGAATATGATTTTCTGGAGCTACCGATATAGTTTTCGCATTTAACCAGTCAAACGTACCTCGGCATGATTTGGAATGCTCAGTAGCACCAGAACTGGCCCATTTTCCTTTTTAACTATTTTTCTGGTGCTCAATACATCTTGATATAATTTTCTTCTTGGTTTCACCAATGTATATAGACTTGCATTTTATAGTATATAGAGTAAACATTCTGTTTATAGAGTATATAGAGTATTATTGTTTATAGAGTATATAGAGTAAACATATTGTTTGGTAGACGCCTGGGTTTGTATTTGGAGGAAGTTTTGTTTTTATTGTTACAGAAAATATTGTTTAAATTTGGAGTTGGTGTAAATATAACTTTTATGTTTTGCTTTTAAAATTCTTTTCTAAGTTTGGGGCCAACTATTAAAATCCATGGTAACTTTATAAATAGCTGGATGTTATTTGGTTGATAATTGGTATTTTTTTCATTTAATTTTATATAGTCTCTGACGATATTAGTTCAATTGTTCTTGTCATGCCCTTTTTCAACGAATATTTTTATCAAAAGATAAGTTTCCTGTTGGAGGTATTTTTGAGAATATATTCTTTTTGCAAAAAGAATATGTTCTCAAAAACGGGCATGAAAAGAACAATTTAATTAATATCGCCAGAGGCTATATAAAAATAGGTGAAAAAAAATACCAATTATCAACCAACTGACAACCAGCCATTATAATATTTTTGCAAAAACAATATGTTTTCGAAAAAACCTCCAACAGGAAATTGATTTTTTAATAAAAATATTTGTTGAAAACGGGCATGAAAAGAACAATTTAACGAATATCGCCAGAGACTTTAAAAATAGATGAAAAAAATACCATATATATATATATATATATATATATATATATATATATATATATATATATATATATATATATATATATATATATATATATATATATATATATATATATATATATATATATATATATATATATATGTAAATTATGTTAGTGTATTTTACAAATAGAGTGCTCAATGTTCTTAAAGAACAGAGCAATAATAAATTAGTAAAAAACACTTATCTAACTTTTATCTTCGACTTGAAGTTTCACCATTGCTGGATTATCAGGAAGAGTTCCTCCAGGAAGAGAACTCTTCCTGATGATCCAGCAATGGTGAAACTTCAAGTCGAAGATAAAAGTTAGATAAGTGTTTTTTACTAATTTATATATATATATATATATGTATATATATATATATATATGTATATATATATATATATGTATATATATATATATATATATATATATATATATATATATATATATATATATATATATATATATATATATATATATGTATATATATATATATATATATATATATTTTGTATATTATATATATATATATATATATATATATATATATATATATATATATATATATATATATATATATATATATATATATATATATATATATATATATATAACGCCGCCATCTTGGTAGGCCAAAACTGACTTCAAATATTTTCCCGTATGCGCTGTCCAGTTATTATTTTGAGATCAGCGGAATAAGTCGCGGTTGTCACATGATTACTTGAATAAACAAAATTAGAAACGATAACCGACAAATGCTGAGGGATTTGCTAAACTTTTCAAAACACTGTGCGTTGGTGTCTATATTCTATCGAGTTTTAAGAATAGATATACGCGATTTGTTTAGACTTGATTAACTTTTAAGTTTAATAAAATTTATTTTGTTGATTTAATTTATATTTTTATTTTAGCTAATAAATTTATATATTATTTTAAACAAGAGCATAATATTAGTTTAAAACTATGCATATATATATATATATATATATATATATATATATATATATATATATATATATATATATATATATATATATATATATATATATATATATATATATATATATATATATATAAATATATATAATTAGTAAAAAACACTTATCTAACTTTTATCTTCGACTTGAAGTTTCACCATTGCTGGATCATCAGGAAGAGTTCTATGTTATACTATGTTAGTGTGTTCTACAAATAAAGTACTCAATGTTCTTAAATAACAAAGTAATAGTAAATTTGTAAAAGCACTTATCTGATTTTTTATTTGACAATTTGTTTCACCGTCAGTAGGTTCCTAATGAACCTACTGACGGCGAAACAGGTTGTTGAAGAAAAAATTAGATGAGCGTGTATACTAATATATATATATATATATATATATATAATATATATATATATATATATATATATATATATATATATATATATATATATTAAGGTTATGACTTTTTTCATCTCCATGCTTTTGTACTGTAGTTTGATAAACTTTTACCTAAAAATGAACTATTATTTGCATATCTTTTGAAAAAAGTTCACCCCGCCATTAAAAAATCGATTTTGAAATAAGTACTACTATGTATTCAAATGTATTTAGAATGTCATAGTCATGTAATAAAATAAATTTCCAATCCAACAATGACTCAGACCGTTAACCTTGCTCTTGCTTGCTGCATAGAAGGAATAGGTGCAATTTGTCTTTGCATGACGAATACACTTCCTTCATTACTCTGATTGCATGCTCTGCGCATTGATTACTTCTGGGGATCTGTAGTATGGATGGCTCTCGCTTCCAGTGATTTTTCAAAGAGCTCAAAGCCTTTTTGTATGGATTCAGTACTTCAGCCAAGTTATTAAAGTCATTTTTGTTGTGCAGTTCGTCTGTAAACCAATGGTCTGCCCAGCCATACGATATAAATCGACATCTCTGTAGAACTGTCCTTGTTGAAGGAATTAAAGTGAAGGCCAGGATTGCTAGTATAGCTCTGAAATTCCACCTCGCATTGCTGATGTTAGGTAATTTCTGAAACCCGATCAATAGAAAATGTCCCTTTTCATCAAAAAATCAGAACACTTGAGTGAGATGAAATAACAATTTCATATCATCTCTCCAGCCTGATGTTTCAAGAATTACTTCTATTCCGTTATCAAACTGTGTTTTCAGTTGTTCGCTTTCTACAAATGGATATTCAATGTTCGGCGATTGTGTTTTACTTCCAAGTTTTTCATCCATCACCAAACGGAGAATTCTACCTAATACACGGTGTTGACAACTGATAAACTGAGGTTTGTTGATGTGTTTCTCTGTGAACATTCTTTGCAATATTACAACAACGCCATTCTTTTTTCCAGTGTTAACGATGGTGGTATCTGCAACAATCATCTGTATTGAATTCTATAGGTGAAATTTATCAAGGACTTTAGAAATTCCTTGGGTAATAGTTTTTCCCGTGCCAGAATTTGATTTCTCTTCTTTCATTTTTAAGAACGACTACTTGATAATTGATTTTGTTAATGTGCTTGCCATCAAAGTGTAAGGACCAATTTCCATATGCAACTTTTCAATCATTTCTTTCTCAGCTTGATTGCCTCTTTGATTGTTGACTTGTAAATAGCTGATTGACATGGAGTTGGGATGTCAATGCCTTCACGAGCCAATTGCTATATGTTAGCAGCTTTACTCTTAGGTCACCTAGTCACCAAATTGACTGCAATGTTGCTTTTATAATGTTTTCTGCTTGGTGAAGTAGTCTCTTCTTCTTCATTGTCATCGTTTTCATATTCACTGTCGTCAGCCTCAGAGTCAGAATCACTAAAACTAGGATAGTAAGATGACGAGTTGGATGACCTATTAGAAAGGTTTTGTCTTTTAGAGGGATGGATAGTTTCTTTACTGGCCCCTTGACCTGTAGAGTATCCCACTGTTCCTTTGCTTTCCACTAGGAGATGGTACAATTGCTTGGTCTCAGAAGATAACCATGTTCCATCTACTTTAGTAATATCAAAAAATTCATCAAGGGGTTTGTAGCTTCCCCACTTGACACATTCATCATAACATTTCAGTATTTTATCAAGCTTTGCTCGTATAACTTGATCAAATACATGAGGAGAATTCAGTTTATACTTCCACAATTTGATGACTTTTTCGGAAATTTCCGCTATTCGCTCCTTTTTTCCTTTGATTTTTGGTCTAAGGAAATGGTAGCGTCTGATAATTTGCTTTTGGAGAGGCATTCTGCACTTTTCTTCCAGTGAATATTCTTCCAAAGGGACCATTCTTCTTTCTTTATGAGAGTCTTCAAATTTTGCCAGATTATTGGTCCAGACATCCTTTATCTTCTGAATGCTGTTATTGCTAGGCTTGTTTGTTGTCATGTGTTGCTTCTGTAAAAACTATAAAATTTGATAAGCAGCTATATATACACAGTCTAAATTGTTCTAGAATATTCTAAATTATTCCAGAATGTTCTAAATTATTCTAGAATATTCTTAGTTTCTCCAAAATGTTCTAAAGTTCTAAACACTTCTAATCTATACAAGTTTTAAATGATTTTCAGCAAAGCCACACTTGTTAGTAGAAGCAGTAACAAGATTAAATAAATAATGATTCGTAATTTTAATTGCAGGGTGACCTTTTTTTACAACCTAGAAGAATTGAACATGTTTTCAATGTTTTCTAACAAAAGTTTATCAATTTATGACACAGGAAATTTTTTTTTTTAAAAAAGTCATAACCCTAATATATATATATATATATATATATATATATATATATATATATATATATATATATATATATATATATATATATATATATATATATATATATATATATATACATATATATAATGTATTCTACAAAGAAAGTGCTTGATTTTATCAAAGGACAGAGCAATAATAAATTAGTAAAAACATTTATCTAATTTTCTTTGACTGTCTGTTTCTTTCTCTCTATGTTCATTAGGGAAAATGTTTAAATATCAAAAAATTTAAGTTATACTGTAGTTGTTTTGTAACCAAGGAAATCAGTTATATTAGCTACATTATTTTTTCAAAAAAATAATTATGAAAAAAATTCTTTAGAATTAGTGTTATAAAAATCTTGATCCAAACAAGTAATAATTTCAAATTTTTCTTGAAAGTTTTTTTTATAATTGACAAATTTTTTTAACAGCATAGTCTCTTACAAGAATTTTTTAGATTATAAATATGTTTATATTATAAAAATTCTCCAAAACATTGGCTTCTATATTAAATCAAACACCAACTTAAAAATTATGAACTTTCTTTATTTAACCTTTCAGAAAATTCTTATCTGCTTTATAAAAAATCAAATGATAAGTTATTGTTTTTATTACTTATATTATTATAAATTCAAATAACCCCCCTCAAATTTTAAAACAAATTCTTATTTCAATTAAAAAAAAGCTAAATCAAAATTCTTCTAATGGAAGTATATTTAGCTCTTTTCTAAACATATGTTTAAAGATGCTCTTAAGAAAAGCAAATTTAAATATTTCAAGCAATAATTTGAAACAAAAGTTGCAAAATAGTGAAATAAAAGTAGAAATATAATTTGGTTCAATTCATCATACATTAAAATTGCTTCAACATATATTGGAAAAGAGTTTTTAGAATTAATAGGCAAACGTTTCCCTCCATCTAATGAATTGCATAAGTTTTCTAACAGAAATACTATTAAAGTAAGGGAGCATCCATAAAGTACATAGTAAAACCACTGATTTATGACCCTTTGTCCCTTGTATGCTTTTCAACTGTATGCTTTCACCGCAAAAGAATTTACGAAGAGATAAAGAACAAGAGATCAAACTGTGCACATACTCTTTTCCTTTAACACCCCTCCCTTTGACCCTAAAGTTATAGCTGTACAAAAAGTATAGAAAGATTTATAAAAGGCCACAATGTTGCATTGAATAATAAAAATGAATTTCTTAAAGAAAAAATACTCGCAAATAAAAAATTGATTGCCTTATGAATGAAAAATGCTTATCAAAGAATATTATTTACAAATGGATTGTTTTCTCACAAAGTAACCCTGATAACAATTTATTGGCACAATCCAGGGTGAATTGGAAAAATCATACACCAACCACAAATAATCTTTCTAACATAAAAAATACTCAAAGAGACTCTTAAAATATATTTGGCAATTAAAAGAAAGTAAATATTAATTTAAATTCAACCTAAAAATTGCACCTACCTTTGAAAATGTTTCTAAAAGATGCATGCTATAGTTGCAAGAAAATTTTGAAATTATTACTTATTTGGATCAAGAAAGTTTACAAAACAAGAAATCTAATTCATTAATTTCTAAATGCAGGCATAAAAATAAGTGCCTTTTAAAAAATCTAAAACATATGACAAAACTAAAATTATACTAATTTTTCACAATTAGGTTTTTGAAAAAATAATGATTTAAAACTTATAAACTTTTTTCTATAACTTTAATTTTTTTGATATTTAGACATTCTTTCTGATAAACCTACACAGAGAGAAACAAATTGAAAAAAGAATTAGATAAGTGTTTTTACTTATATACGTGTATATCTTTTAATATATATATATATATATATATATATATATATATATATATATATATATATATATATATATATATATATATATATATATATATATATACATATATATACATATATACATATATATATATATATACATATATATATATATATGAAATCTAAAAATTGCCCTTCCTTACTAGACATGGCCAATGACTTGGGTTTTGAAGTGGAGGGGCACAATCGCCTATTCCTATAATTTTCTCGAAAAATAAAGGTCCTTTAGAAAAAAAGTGGGGGGGGGGGGGCTAGATGGTCTGGATCCGCCCCTGATATATATTAAAAAATAGTGGTTTAATGTTTCAGTTCTTTAGTACTGACCTTAAGTTTCAGAAAAAATGACTTCAAGTAAACATCTGATCTGGTAATCAGCCAAAATTCAAAATTGTTTAGTTGTTCAATATAAATGTGCTGACCTTATTTCACTGTCATTCTAATAATAAAAAATGTGGTTTTACTAAGTAAAATCTCATTTTCAATTAAGTTTTATTTTTTTGTTTAGTTCTTCGATATTTTAATCAACACCAAAAAGAATTATTGTGACTGTAAAAAAGAAGAAACATTTTTTAACTATGGGTTTTTATGAATTACCAGAATGGTCGGTTAAACTAATTATAATTATTATTTTGTTTTTGTTGTGCATGATATTTGGTGTTGTACCATTAAATCTTTCACGAAGCTCCTCATTTGAAGGAAGAGTTTCTCATACTCGCAATCTGCTTATTAGTTTGTCAAATTGCTTTGCTGGAGGGGTGTTTTTTAGCACTGTTATTCTTGATTTATTTCCATTGGTAAAGAATACAATAAATAATGCACTAATATCTGTTTATATTGAGACTGATTTTCCACTAGGGGATTTTATTATTGGTATTGGATTTATCTTTATGTTAATATTAGAGCATATAGTTCATTCTTGTTGCCATAGTAATCAGTTATCTTATGAAGCTCCTGAAAATGTTAATAGTAACCAGGATGAATTATCATGTAATGAAAATAATCATCTTTTATCTCATGACAACAACTTAGATCTAGTTACTGGTATTGAGATAAACGCTTCAGAAAGACAGCTGCAACAAGTTGGTATACAACAAAACTATTCTATCATCATGGAAAAAAATATTGTTGAAAATGAACATGTCTTAGAGAAAAGTTCTAGTACTAATGATGTGTTTTTTCCTGCACCTAAAAAACATGACAACAGCAATAGAGTAGAAAGTAAAAGTCTTGCTTCAATTCAAACTCTTCAAAAGGTTAATTTGCGTGCTTATGTGTTAGTATTTGCTATATCCCTTCACTCTTTATTTGAAGGGTTAGCAGTTGGTCTTTTGACCCAAACGTCAGATGTTCTTGAATTGTTTGTAGCTTTGGTTATTCATAAAAGTATAATTGCATTTTCGATTGGTGTTCAACTAGTTGATGCTAAAATGAGCTCTTCTACAGTTGTTTTATGTTTGGGAATATTTTCTTCTATGACTCCTATTGGTATTGGATTAGGAATGGCTGTCCTCAGTTCTTTTAATTCCTTGGCCCTTCGGTTGTGGTTTTCAGGGGTATTACAAGGAATTGCAACTGGCTCATTTTTGTATGTCACTTTTTTTGAAGTTTTGCCTCGTGAGTTGAGTATTTCAGATGAAAAAAAACTTTTAAAGATTCTTTTTGTCATTCTTGGTTATGTTGCTACCACAGGCATATGTTACTATGAAAACCGATTTTATAAACTTAGTCATGATCAACCACTTCCTCCGACAAAAAATCCTAACTAATATAAAAAGTTTTTTTTAAATAGTTTTTGTAATTTTAATAAAGTTTCTTCGGTTTATAAAAAATTATTATTTTTAATAACGATTTTTATTGTGTTTTGTTAATTAATTGATTAATTTTTTAAATCTTTATTTTAATTATGATGTTTTATGAGAATTTTTTTAAAATTTTGTTGTTTTGTTTTGTTTTGATTAAGCCTATAAAACAAATTAATATATAATGTGTAATAAAAAGTAAAGAATAATTATATTATATACATGTATATAATGATATACAATTGTAATGAGATAACTCCAGACATTTCTCAATTAAGGGGTCATCCATAAATGAGGTCAGTAAATATAGGAGGGGGAGTGCTAGAAAGTTTGACACAAATTGACAATGGGGAGGGGGTGTTGAGGCCAAAATGATGTCAATTTAAATTATTTTTTTAGTTTTAATGAGCAGATTTTAACGGTATTTACATCTACTCAATGGTATAGAAATGATGTTTTGTTTGTCGGGAAATTAATATTAAATGCCGGGAATTTGATATCATATTTTATTAAATTATTTATAATATAATATTATAAATTAATATAATAAGTTTCCCAGAGACATTAAATAAATAACAACTACTAACGTAAAATAAAAATTACTATCTTTTTGTTAATATATTACCATTTGACTGCGAATCAAATTATGTTAGAAATATTAACTCTTTGTATATAAAATTCACAATTGTTATTCGCTCCCTAGCGGATTATAAGATGTGGTTCAAAGTAAACTCATAAAAGTAAACTCATAAATTCGTCATTTTTTGAAATTAAATGGTCGTTATTTCAAATACGAAACTCTAATTGCTCGTTGATTGTAAAACGTGATGCAATGCAAACACATAAAGTCTATTTAAAATTCGAAACGCTAATTTCTCCCGAGCGGGTTGAAGAAACTCTTTTAAAAAGCTTGCGATGAGCTAAATCATTATTCTGATTGTGATGTAAACAATACTAATAAATCAATATTAAAATATGGATAAAACCGCATTACTTAACTTATTGATGGTCTCATATGGAAATGCTCATCCCGATAAAAAAAAGGCTAATATCCAGAAAGAAGTCCATAGTATATGGAATTTATTAAAAGAAGAGAAACTGGTGCATAAGGATCTTGAATCAAGAGTAATGTATTTAATCAATTTATTTAATGAAAAGGCAATGAAGTTCAAGAGCAAGCAATTATCATATTGGACCAATACTCCAAAACAGTCTGCCCCCGCGTATATTCTACTTAAATTTTACAAGAATTCCTCACAGTTTGTTGAGCCCACCAATGAGCGATCTGTTATTGATGATTAACGAAGTGCATTAACTTTAAGTTTGTTGACCACGAAAATTCAAAAAAATGCAAGAACAGTGGCTCAAGATCGACTCAATTCTGAGATTGCAGCTTTAAATTGTGAAGTTGCTGGACTGAAGATTAAAAAGAGAAGTGGATTCATTGCTGAAGCTGAAGAGGATGATTTGGAAAAGAAAAAGAGAAACTAGCTCATCTATGTAAAGAACTGGCCCAAAAAAGTATGATCAAGCTCAACAGAAGAAAACTAGAGAACTGAAAAAAGCTAGAATGGAGGAAATCTGCTTGGAGCATCCAAAAGTCAAAGAAAAACTAAAAATCAGAAAGAAACCTGGTTGACCGTCATTAGAAGTAGATCAACCTCTTCTTTTGAAGGCGATTACGGATATTGCTCTCCATGGTTCGTCCACTAATGAAAGACGTCGGTCAGAGGTTCTTCGGGTAATGATAGCTTAATTATGTTTGTTAATATTGTATTTGTTAGAATTTTACTCTTAATTAGTACTTGCACTATTGTAAATATCCTTGTACATCAGTATTTTCAGTATTATTTGGGATAATATTAGTGACACTTTTTGTATTATTTTTAAAAGTGTTATTTTCCCCTCAAGTATTATTATCATTTGAATCTTATGTGAGTTTATTGATATAGAAGTCAATGTTTTCAATTTTAGTGTTATCTATGTGAAGTATAATTAGATCAAATAACAAATTACTAAAACAAATATAATCTGATAAAACAAAGGCAGTTCTTTGTAAGTATTTATAATGTAAATGTTGACAGACAGACGATTTGCGTTCAAATTTCAATAGTACAAAATAAACATGTTACAATTAAACAGCCATTTTTTTAATGTGTTATTTCAATTTTTAAACAATGATACATCTTTTTAAAAATAGTTTAGTTCTGGATCTGCTGATATAGCAATAAGTGAAGCAACTGATCTCAAATAGTCACAATATAATTTTATACATTAGATTTAATGCATGTAGCATATAACCAGGTAACTATTTTTTTTGCCACTTTGTAGTATTTTTTTTGCTTTTTCGGGAAGCCCGCAGTTTCCTTCCATTTTAATAAAAAGGAAGGGAACTGCGGGCTTTCCGAAAAAGCATAAAGAATGCTACAAAGTGGCAAATATATATATATATATTTATATATATAAAAAAAATTTTATGGCCACAATATCTGAAAACGATATCTTCACTAATTCTATTATCGTAAAACATCTTGTTTGATGACCATTCAGCTATAATTTTAGGTATTTTTAGCGAGACTGCATTGAAAATACATGTTTGCTATTCAATAACAATATTCAATAGCCTATTAGGCTTCAGTTTATTTTTCAGCTTTAAATAACGTAAATGCATTTGCATTTTGTTACTCAATTCCTCGAAAGTACAACACTTTCATTTACGTTTTTAATCATGATGAGTTAGGAACTAATAGCAGAAGCGACAGTATTGTTTAGTTGATTTTTTTAAATAACAAAGTAACCATCTTTATTTTTTTCCCTACATCGAATTAATTTCGAGACCAGGCCTCTGAAATGAATTTGGCTAATGGCCTACTATATTGCACGGCCGTGTATGTTACATTTTAGAGACCTGTCACGGAGAAAACTGTCCGCGGAGTAAGTTGTCCGGTCGGAAATTTTACTCCGGAGTAGAATGTCCAAGTTTGTCCTGTCCGTCCGTCTCGGACAATTTACTCCGGAGCAAACTGTCCTACGTTGGAGTAAACTGTCGCACTTTTTTGCGGAATATTTACTTCGGACCACTCAAGCAATGTGTTTTAACGTTTGTTTAAACGATAGTCTGACGAATCGGTTTATTGCAATAAACTGCACAATCAATATATTTCAATAAACTGATTCGTCTTGCATATTGCAGATGTCTGTTGTTATATACAATTGTTGTCTGAAGTTATATACAATTTATTTTTGAATAGCATCGAACCTTCAATTTGTGTTATTTCTTTATAAGAAAAGTCTTTTCAGTTCTTTCTCTTATGCTTTTAATTTGAATTTCAAATTTTCTATAAAATTGCAAATCAAATTATTTTACTGTGACAAAGTCGTCTTTAGCCTTACCCTTTAAATCTTGAACTTTCAAACGTACAATATAAAAAATTACCTTCAAATAGTTTTCTCTTCCGGGTTTGTTGGGTGCATGTTTCAGAACATTGCCAACTATTTCAGCTACCTGAGATTCTGAAGCTTTATGAAAGTTTTTTAAAGCTGCCTCTAAGTTAAAATCTATCTATTAAAATAATTCAATTAGTCCAAATCAAAAATATTTATACTTAAGTACAAACATGGTTTCTTTACAAAACAAGAAATTTAAGTATTACTGATAATAATCCTGTAAACTGATTGCTTGTTAAATGAGACCTTTTTTATATGCTCCAAATTTGGACCACAAACAGTTGTCCCCAACTTTTTTCATAATCGATCTAACACTATCCTTCAAATCCTTACTACCAAGACTGACAAAGTTAGAAAACTAAAAAAAATTTAATATACAACAAATACAATCAACAAAATTTATATATATATATATATATATATATATATATATATATATATATATATATATATATATATATATATATATATATATATATATATATACTAGAGTTGTATTAGACGCACTTGTTCTACTTAAACGTTTTTTTTTCTACCTGAAACAGCAACTTTATATATTTTGAGTGTGTTTAATAGCGCTTCCGTTATATATATATATATATATATATATATATATATATATATATATATATATATATATATATATATATATATATATATATATATATATATATATATATATATATACTAGAGTTGTATTAGACGCACTTGTTCTACTTAAACGTTTTTTTTTCTACCTGAAACAGCAACTTTATATATTTTGAGTGTGTTTAATAGCGCTTCCGTTATATATATATATATATATATATATATATATATATATATATATATATATATATATATATATATATATATATATATATATATATATATATATATATATATATATATATATATATATATATATATATATATATATATATATATATATAGTCACAAAAATTGTTAAACTCATCTAGAGAAACCATTTTGTTTTTGCAACACATCTTCAAAATCCTTTTCTACATTATTGCCTGCTGAAGATGTTGAAATTATTTTCCTCATCATATGCATCATTTCTTCTTGGTTATCAATAATGACTTTCATTTTCGTCAACAATTTTTTATTATACCCTGTAGAACACAATCAACTAATATATTGATTTGAGGCAATGCAGTGAAGTCTGGATAATGCTGGATATAGAATTTTAATTGGAAATAATGGTGAAAAAAATTTATGATTTACAAAACTACTTTCTGTTTGTATCAGAATGCTTATTAAGTTGACTTGGGCCAATGGTATCATTACAAAGTGATATGGGCTCTTGACTCTGACTCATATTCTAAAATCAAACAGTCGTGTATACTTTTTTTAATTTGTGAGATTAGTTCAAACAAAAAAACATGCAAATACTCAAAACACTTTTGGGCATTTATAACATATCTTACCTCAGCCACCTGTGTGACAAGACACTCACCATCAACAATTTTTTTCCTTGAACATGATTTTTGCTATCATTAATTAATAAATACACATAATGACATTAAATTGAATAAAAACTAAACTGATTTTAAGCTACTGTAACGAATAAATAAATTTTTAATTCTAACCTTTTTATATGATGATGATGTCCCAACCTTGTAAGTAAAGAAAAGCTATTATCGATCACTACAACTTACTCCAAAATTAAATAAAAATAATAACAACAAAAAGACACACATTCTTTTGTACGAAAGATAATTAAAATGTATTGGTTTAAACACTTTATCCTATAATGTGGTGGTACCGGCAACCTTACTTCATCAACATACTCGTTATCAGCTGCCTATGTCATGTTCTTTAAAAAATCAATGTCATACAAATTATGTTAAACATAACATTAAAAAAAAAAAATTATGATGATATTTTAATTTAAAGGGTTTAAAATACCTTAAGTTTATTAGGCTTTAGTAGTTTGCGTTTTTTATCTATTGACTAAAATCAAACCACAAAAACAAATATATAGTTGTTATTTGAAACTATAATAAATAACTAGGGGAGAGTTGCCTTAATTGGAACACTTTAGGAAAAAATATTTATTAACCAAAGATGGCTTAACTATGAAAACATTTATGAATTAAATAATATAGATATACAACCCTACTATGCTTTTATTAATGATTCGACTCTATTGATCGCACCCTTATTGGATATAAACTTTGATTTTTCAAGGCACCATTTTGTTCCAATAAAGGCAACTGGTCTCCTTGAATGGAACACATATATTCTTTAATTAGAACAGTTCTAATATTTGAATAAATTACAGCTATAAAACTTATGGCTCAAAGGAAAAATTAATTGATTAGCTTTTTAATAAAAGATATTTAAAAGATATAATAACAAATAAAAATTACAACAAATATTTAATCCTTTCTTCGCAATTCATAAGTCTTTTTTTCTTGCAGCTTCTGCACGTGGGATGGTAGTGGTGATATGTGGTGTGCTGTGGTGGCGATGGTGATTTTATTTGATGTGCTCAATTTCATTTGGTCCATGGTGATTGAGTCAAGTGCTACTTTGCTTTCCTGTGGTTTTTGCAATAGTTTGGCAGTTATTGGATTTAGTGTGAGCCTTTTTTTTTTGTAGATTTTTTAATTTGTTTGGAAGCTATTTGATTTAGTGTGTGCTTTTGATTTCTTGGTGTAATTTCTATAGCACGTCTATATGGGGAGCTTGTAAAATCAGCCACCTGAGTTGTTCGTGATCTTCTTTTTTTGTTTTTTACTTCAAGTGAAACCACTGACAAAAGAGACAAAGTTGAAACTGAAACATGAAATTTTAATTTTTTTTCACTTGATTTATCTGTAGATAGTTTTGTCATCCCATCTATACTTTCAGATGACTGAAGATTGTTTGAAGGACCAACATCAGTAAATGAAGAGGCTGTAAAATCAGAATCAGTGAATACATTTATGTCCAAAGGCCACAACCCACTAGCCTGAAATCCTTTCATAGCAATTCTCAATGATGCTGCCTGACTATATGCGTCACCAAATAATTCTGCAACTTGCCAAGTTGTTACTGGTTGTGATATATGTGACCGCATCCATTTTCGCATAGCATCATCATAGTATGTACCAAGTGGTCCAAAGAACGCAACGTCTAATGGTTGCAGTCTGTGTGTAGTATGGGGAGGTAGTGATACCATACGCACTCCAGCATTTCGTGCTAGATATATCGCTGCCAAATTTTTTGAATGTGTAACATGACCATCAAGTATCAACAAAGATTGTTTTAAAGGTTTAACAACTTTAATGAAATTATTGAGCCAATATAAAAAACCTTCATTTGACATCCATCCTTTCTCTTGAGTACTAAATACAGTTCCTGGAGGTGCACCATTTGTTATTTCTGGCTTCATTCTTTTGCGTTTATATATTAACATTGGTGGAACATAAAATCCTGCTGCAGATACACAAACTACAGCTGTTACTGAATTTCCTCGTTCACTACTAGTCATAATTCCAACTCGTTTTTTGCCCCTTGCACTAATAATTTTTATCTGACCATCTTGTACTGTTGATAAACTAGTTTCATCCATATTATAAAGTCTGTCTGGAGTTAACTTTTCTTCCATGTATAACTTTGAAAGTAAATTAAAGAAAGATTGCACTTGTTCTTTATTAAAACCTTGTGCACGTGCAATTGATGTTGATTCAGGCCCACGAAGCGACAGTTGTAGGTGCCTTTGCATAAATGCATAATACCACTTTTTTCTTGCCATTCATGTTTGTTTGTTAAAATTATGTGTGATGTTGTTAGCTTCCGCAATATCAAATGCTAGACGACGAAGATCATCAATCCTTAATCTAAAGTGCATCGATTCTAATAATAAACAGTGATCAGCTAGTTTTGTTTCAATTTCATTAGGTAAGGTGTTAAGTCGACCATGAAATTTCACATTTGCAACAGCAACTTTGTTTTTTTCATTTATGTCTTGACAAAGTTGCTTTTGGAATACAAAATTCATAAGCGGCTTCATTTAAGCTGATTTCTCCTTGTTTTATTGCTTCAACAGCCTTTTTCAAGTTTTCTACTTTCCATTTTCCGGCGCAACTGCAGTTCCCCCCCCCCCCCTTTTTTTTTATTTTTTTATTGCTGATTATAATAGAGAACTTTATGCTGATTAGGAATCGTATAAAAACATAGGTCTAAAAAATAACAGAAAGTGCTCTAATTCGCTGTTGAAGTTTAATAAATTACACTAAAAAAACTCTAATATTCGCAATTTTTTAAAAACGCTTAACATCAAAGTTTAAATTTTGAAATCAATCGTTTAGAAAATCTTTTTTTAATTATGTAACCCGGTTTTTATTGTCGTCAAAATTAAATTTTAACTAAATTAAATGCTTTTATGAATATATTTTATATATTTTTAATTAATTTTTTAAAAATTAGTTTAAGATTTTGCTTTATAAATGTACATAAATCGACTGAAAAATAGGGATTAACTCAATTGAATGTACATACATCGACTGACAAATTGGGATTGGCACAACTAAATGCACATACATTGACTGACAAATAGGGATTGGCGCGAATAAACGTACATGATTTGGGACAGGGTTAGTTTCATTCATCATGTTCATAATAATTTTTTTTAATGTTCTTTTCTTAGATGATTTTAAAAAGGCAAAGTTATATGCTGAAAAATATCTTCTAACATCTAATGCATCTGATATTGGTAATTAATAATTAACAGCAACTGAATGACAATAGTTTGATACTTGGTTTGATTTTGTGTTTTTCAAATAGCTTGTGTTGAGTTTCAGTATATCTCAATATATTATTAAAAAAATTTGTGGCATAATTCAATATAGCTTGGTTTTATTAATAAAAACCGAGACGTCTGGAAAATATATATTACAACTTTTGTATAGGCAACGATATTGTAAAAAATAACAACTGTTATGAATATAATCAGCAAACTGATACTGTTGGAGTTCAGGAACATAGTATTTCTCAACAGGTTTTTTTTAAATATAATATATAGGGAAGAGTTGCCGAAATTGGAACAGCTCCTTAATTGGAACACTTAGCTTTATTTAGAAACTGGAACTTATTCTACTTTCATGAATATTTTTTCTTGTAAAGAAAATAATTTTCTTTATTTTTTGAAACTTCTAGTATTTAAACTTAAAAACTGCACGTATGTGAATGAAATTACTTTTTTTTAAAGAAAAAAATTTTTGCGATCTAATTTTATCGTTGCATTTAAACGATTACAGAAGCTTAACGATATTGAGTTTGATGATAATTTTTTTTAAATTTTAAGGGTTTCAAGTCTATGTGATATTAAGAGCTTATATCGTAAGTTGTTACTTGTATGTAAATATTTTGCTACAACACCATGGTCCTATGTTGCCCAGAATGGAACTTCAAAAGTTGCCGTAATTGAAACGATGTCATCTCATAACACGCTGCTTGACGTCTAAATTATCAGAAAATTTCATTAGTCCGACTGTATAATATTTTTTAAAGCGAATTTCTTTTATAGACATAGTATTATTGTTAGACATTTGTTGTTTTTTTGGAATTGGTATTTAGTCTTGCTTTAAAGTATGAAATGATTTTTCACAAAATTTTTTTCATAGTCTAAAGTCTAGTCATAGTCTAAGGCAGAGACTTGGTGGCACCTAAAAAGCAGGTACGAATTTCCAGAAGAGCCCCGTGAAGTACTTTTAACAAGAAACAAATAAGCAATCAAGGTAAATTATATTTATACTAAAAGAAGTTTTTCACGGATATAAAATATTATGTAACTCATTTGATTAAAGAGTTTGAATGTGCTTACAAAATGCTAAAAATCAATAAATCGATAGGCCCAGATCAAATAAATGGTAACGTTATAACCAGTTCTTACGAGATCATAAAAACTATACTCTTTCAGGTCTTTAGTTGTTCAATTAAACAAGGTATATTTCCTGATCAACTAAAGATAGCCAAAGTTACACCAATATTTAAAGGGGGGGGGGGAATTATCAAATATAACTAATTATCGTCCAATTTCTGTACTTTCTGGTTTTTCACTGATTTATGAAAGGATCCTTTACAATAAAATTTATGATCATCTTTCTAAAAATAAAATACTAAATGCAACCCAATATGGGTTTAAAAAACATTATTCCACTGAACACGCAGTGCTTCATCTGACTAGAAATATTGCAGATTCGTTTGAAAAATCACAATTTACTCTTGCAGTGTTCATAGATCTATCAAAAGCCTTCGATACGATAAATCATGAGCTTCTTATTAAAAAACTAGAAAATTATGGAATCTGTAGTATTTTCTAAAATTACTTAAGAGCTATTTAAGCAATCGTAAACAGTATGTGCAAATTGATGTATCATCTACTACAAATTTACTAGATATAACATGTGGTGTCCCCCAATGGTCTATACTAGGACCACTTCTTTTTCTCATTTATATCAATGATCTTTATAATGCCTAAAATTTAAAAACAGTAATGTTTGCTGACGACACAAACTTTTTTTGTCTAGAAATAATATCATAACACTATTTAATGACATGAACATAGAGCTAATTAAAATTTCAAAATGGTTAAAGTCTAATAAGTTATCAATTAACATAGAAAAAACTAAATGGACTCTATTTCATCCAAAATCCAAAAAACATCTTTTGCCAAATGATATGCCTCAAATATAGATAGATAATATTCAAATAAAACAATCAAAAGTTATACTTTTTCTTGGTGTTTTTATTGATGAAAACCTTACGTGGAAAAATCATATTGAAACCTTGCGCAACAAAGTTTCAAAAAATATTGGAGTATTATATAAAGCGAGAAGTTTTGTAAATAGACACGCATTAATTCAACTTTATTACTCACTTATTCAATGCCATCTAAATTATTCAAATATCGCATGGGGCAGTGCTAAAAAAAGTCAATTAGATCCTCTTTATCGGCAACAGAAGCATCTAGTACGACTAATAAATTTTAAAGATCGTTTTACTCATGCAAAACCACTTTTGTTCAAAATGAGTATTCTTAATGTATACAAACTAAATGTTTTTAACACTCTTTGCTTTATATTTAAATGTAAGATAAACTTAGCTCCAATACCTTTTCAAAATGTATATGCAATAAAGCCCAAAAACAAATATGATCTAAGAAATTACAATTTTATTTATCAACATTATTCGCATACAAATTTTGGAAGATCTCTTATATCTTATCGCGGAGCTTATTTGTGGAACCAAATAGTTTTAAAAAATTTTGATTTTTCCCAAAGTTGGAATTTTTCTTCTTTCAAAAACAAACTGAAAAAAGTTATTTTCTCAATAGAAAATATTTTCGAGTTCTTCTGATCTCATTTCTCTTTTATAAGTGCTTCTAAATGTAATTTAAAATATTTGTTTTTATTTTTTATTGTTTTTTTAATCGGTATTTTATTTGTATGACGGTTTTCATAAAAACGGTATTTACTAATTTAAAATATTTTTTTTTATTTTTTTTATTGTTTTGTTAAACGGTGTTTTATAATTGAGGTTATTTTATTTGTATGATGGTTTTCTTTAACGGTATTTACTTTTTATTTTATATTTTTTTGAAATATTTGGTTTATAATTTTTGTATTGTTAAACGGTTCTCGGTGACAGGATCTTATGATCCTCTTCGAGTTTGCGTGTTCTTTATATATTATGTACCAACGACACTTTTACCAGAGAATATTGTTAAATGAAAAAAAAAAAAAAAAAAAAAAAAAGAAAAAAAAAAAATTTGTATCAGCATAGTTTTTTATTATGTATAAATCGGTCGAATTCCACATTTTCTCATGTTCCACTGAAAAGAGAACGCGATCTCCAACATGCTCAGATGTCAACCAATTTGCTAGACGAGTTTTGAAAAGTTTCAGTTTGCTGAAAACTCTCTCAGGCTGAATTCGTTGAAATTGTACTAAATATCTTCTATAGAACGGCAACAGAATGGAATACAGTATCTAACATTGTCTTCAGCATAAAATTGTAAATGGTGAGAAAAGAAGGCAAAGTTTTTTTATCCTTCTCAGCAGCCTTTCTGTTGATCTCCACAAAATCAGCCATTTCAGTAGTGAATTCATTTAAACTGATACCAATTTTGAATTTTTTAAGCACTGATTGAATTTTTTTCTTGTTAATTAGAGTTATGAAAATTATGACTAATATCTTCACTAAAAGATGTCTATGCTTTCTAAAACTTTCCGCTGTAAAGAAAATTTGTCAACAAGAACTGCAGTTGCTGAATCCACTAGAGTATAAAACACTTCTGCCAGCCACTGATCTTTAGCCTGAGTAAGTCGTTCATCTTTTTTTTCATCGAAGTCCAGTTGCTTCTTTCTGCGAGATGTTTGCTGTTCAAGCCAAGCTTCAGTTGCAACTTTACTAGCAGATAAAATTGTACTTTGGTCGGCACTCTCCATTGATACTTGAAGCTTTTCCAGTGATACATCGACAGACATAATAGCAAAAAAAAAATCAAGTGTTTCTCCTTGAAGAATTTTATTTAGGAGACCCAAGATAGTAAAAATTTCTTTGAAGAGACATAAAGTCACAATATTTCATATGACTGATAAAAGATCTTGTGCTTCACTTCGAATATTCATTTTTAATTCCATGTCATTTGAAATTTGTTGAAAGCAATCGATTATTGCACGATGTAGTGTCAGCAGCCAATCGGTAGCATTTTGTAAGGAACTGAAACAAACACTGTTAGTAGCAGCCAGTTCAATTACTGATTCACATCCTCAAGAAGAGATTTGCACTTCTCAAAAAATTTACTTCGTTTCCTTGAGTTTCCGTATAGAAAAGTTTTTAATTTCTGCACAATACCAGGCTTGTTTTCTGTTTCAAAAAGGTTAACAGAAACAACAGAAGATTTTGCACAAGCTTTCATAACCAGATTTGTTCCATGAGATCCACAATAAATCTTTGTTGCTATGGGAGAACACTGCTTCAAATGTGTTGCAACTCCTTTGTTTATTCCTTGCATATTGCTTGCACCATCAAAAGACATACCCACACACTTTTGAATATCTACCTTCTTTGATTTGAGTTCATCTTTGATTTTTTCACTTATTCCTTCACCAGTTGTTGTTTCAGTTTTAACCATTGAAATCAGATGTACAACGGCCTCCTCTGCAGCAAGCGTAACATAACGTAATACAATAGAGGTTTGCTCACAGAATGTAACATCATTCGTGTCATCAGCTGATAGTAAAAAGAATACTAATTATTTACCTCTTCTGAAATACCCTTTTTGACTATCTGTGTCATAGTATGAATTAGCTTGTTTGTGTATAATTAGAAAAAGGCGTAATTCCAGCACCCCCTCCAGCAGATTTTTTTTGAGAACTGCGAACATTTGAGTAAAGTTTTTCATTCTGCACCTCATCATACTGACTGAGTAAATTTAACAACTTTAGAAATTCAACCGCGCCACATTAAGAGATTTCACTTTTTTTAGAGTCATTGTAAAAGTTGGCTTCCTCATTACCACGTAAAGAAATACTCTCTGCAATCAAATACCGAATTGCATCAATAACTCGTATTAGGTATTGATGTAGTTTCTCCGCTTCTTTACGCTTTTTGTTCAGATGTCTCTTGATTTCAATATTTAATATGTTTTTAACTATGGAGTCTGATAATGCATGGACCATAGCTTCAGCAGCATTTCGATGGTTTTTCTTGGTGCAATGCTTTGTTATGATGTGACTTTAGTTTGACCAATTATCAAACTCATCACGTATAGAATTTGTGTCCTCTCTTGATCCAAAGCATAAACAAACAATAGTAGAGAGTAAGTTAGTTATGACTTTTTCTGCGCAACTTTAATGTCATTAACTTTAACTGATTCAGTGTAATACTTAGATAACCTTGAATGTTTTTTTGGCTGATTTGGTCCTAATACATTAGATTGCTTTTTATCAATCGTCTTTGCATTTTTCAGCTCTAGAAATTTAGCTGGATTATTTTCATTGACATTTACAACGTTGTCTGGTTGCTTCTAAATAATTTTTTATGGTAGAGTTAGGTCCACCACTGCAGTTACAGGCACTTAGTAACAGGTTACATAGTTGCCCATTTTTTACAGGCACTCTCTCAGGTTCAGTAATGTTTCGGTTTCAGAATGTGTCTGAATATTGTAGTTCTGTTTATTTATCTACTGCAATTATGACATCTTGATTGTCTGTTTATCTGTTTCTTATACAGATGATTGGTCACTAATCTCTGTTATTGGCTCTGTTTCAATAATAGGCTTACTTGTGATATTCATAATGAATGTTGATGTTAGCTCTACATTCTCTGTTGCTGTAGATGATGCCCCAGCTTTTCTCTGTATTTGTGGCACTTGCACTGACGCGAGACTTGCCGTTAACTTTAACTGTTTTGGATCAATACCAGCTACTTTCAATTCATGTTGTCGTTTTTGAGCATTTTTTTTCAGCACCAGATTGGTATTTCCATGTTGATTCTTTTTTTGTTCTTTCATTTCACCTAAAACATAAATAAATATAAAATTAAAACTAGTCCTATGATAGACACCAGGGCATTGGTTTCTCTCGTTTAAGTTATAACTACTATCGGTCCATGGAGTTTATGCATAGTACTACTATTTATAAATTCCATGGACCTATAGTGAATGGACTGAAGCATATTGAGTAGTAGTGAATGAAAGTAATAACAAAAATTCATTAAATACACAATATTATTTATCAAACATATATTAACCATATTTATCAACTTCGTTTAGCAATACGTCTGTCTCTACCTTCTTTCGTTTCAGCCGCCATGCCTTAACATATCGTTCTCTTTGTTTTTTTAGCCTAGGTGTTCTTTGTTCAGCTGATTCATTTGCTCTAGTTCGAAATTTCCGTTCTGTTTCTCGAGCAAAACAAACTAATCGATCATTTTCAGTTTCCAGCTTTCTTTTTTATATTTAGCTTTCTTCTTTATATTTCTTCGTTGATAAGATATATTTTTTTTACTTATTTACTTTAAAAACTTTAATTATTATTTTTAATTACTATTTATAAATAAAGTATTAAAACGTTACCTACTTTTTTACAGTATAAAATCTATCAATTTCAGATCAACAACGTTTTTTGTTATTCTTATTCATCATCGATTATATTTATTTACGCTAAACAAAGTTTGCTGTTTATTGTTTGTTTAAATTTCTTAACGATTTTCTTTATTTACGCTAAACTAAAGTTTAGCGTATTTCTTTTATTATTACAGCTGACAAAGTATTTATTTTGAGCGGACACCAAATAAACAAACTAACCGACGTGAAAGCAAGTTAAATAAATTATTGTAAAAAATGCCCTGATAGAAACTTAAAGAACTAAAATAATTTTTTTCTGTCTGAGGATTGGGGGCCCAGTTTCCTGAGCCAGATTAAGGGCCCAGTACAAGTCCTCGTACCCTCGTACTGGGCCACCACGTCCCTGGTCTAAGGATATAAAGTTGATTGTAAAATCGTATACTTTAATTAACAAATCATTTTATCTTTTAGTAAAAAATAAAATGTAAAAGTTTTACAAAAGTTATACATTTCTATTTAACGGATAAACTTGTAAGACAACATAAAGTATATACCCAGCATAAGTTTTTTACTGTATATAGAAGTTAATATATAAAGTTGCAAACTTATATAGTTTATATAGATTTTGATTTATATAGTTAATGATTAACTAAACAAAAATGATGAAAAATAATAATTATATAATGAGTATATAATTAACTTAATCATATATGAATAACAAATAAATATATGAAAAAATAAGCCTGTAATAAGATAATAAAACTCTCCTTATGTATCTTCATAGTAATTTGCTTTTATTTTAGATGCAAACACCACGAAAATATGGAAAATGGGGCGCTACTGCAGTTTCTCCTACCCCCCCCCCCCTTTTTTTTTTTATTGCTGATTATGATAAAGAATTTTATGCTGATTAAGAATCGTATAAAAACATAGGTCTGAAAATCAACAAAAAGTGCTCTAATTCGCTGTTGAAGTTTAAAAAATTACACTAAAAAACGCTAATATTCGCCATTTTTTTAAAACGTTTTAAATCAAAGTTTACATTTTGAAATCAATCGCTTAGAAAATCTTTTTTTAATTACGCAACCCGGTTTTTATTGTCGTCAAAATTAAATTATATTTAAATTAAATTAAATGTTTTTATTAATATATTTTATATGTTTTTTAAAAATTAATTTAAGATTTTGCTTTTTAAATGTACACAAATCTACTGACAAATAGGGATCGGCGCAATTAAATGTACATGCAGGCCCGCCGTGAGCCTTTGCGGCGCCAAGGGTCAAAATTTCCCAAGCGCCCTACTGAAAGTGAAAGCTGATCTAATGATCCATAATTCAATACATATAATAAGCCATTTGATAACAAATCAAAGAAGATAAAAGAATATAGAATTTTTTAATTTTAATTAATGAACATTTGAACAGTTTATTTCTAGATAATTGCAATGGTCTTTTGACTTGGTTATACACTCATACATAAAATGATAAAGTCGACACTAGAACATGGTAGAAACAGACCAAAGACAATCATTAAACACTATTGGATGTTAAGAGCAAAAATTTGTCTAGAATACAACAGCTATTGTTGTTTCAACTTCAGAGGAAATTGATCTTTCGAGCTTTACTCATGGCGAATTTGGAAATCACTTCACCGTAGCACAACTTTTTGGCAAGATCATGCTCAATGGAGATAACCAGAAGATTCGTGAGTCGTTCTTGGCTCATTAAAGACCTTAAAGCTGTATTAACTAGAGCAAGCTTACTAAAAGATCTCTCGCCTTCCGCAACAGAAACAGGGATGGTGTTGAAGATGCGCAGCAAAATGCAGACTGATTCGAAGAGCGGCTGAAGACCTTTCTGGTATATTCCATTCAATAACGTCATGGAAGTGAGAGATTCTTTTGGACCAAAATAATTGGATCGCTTCAGAGCATCGAGGTGGCGGACCTCTTCAATAAGTTTCTCTTCCTCAACATCGGTTGCGTAGATTTGTGCCCAAGACCTTGCATTTCTCCTCCAATTGGATAGGTGCTTCAACACTTTCTTCTGATTCTTCTTCATTTGACATAACACAAGAACGAAAACATATTCGTTGTCTTCTCAGCAGCTTGGAATCTATCGCTGACCTGCTGAATAAGAGTATCAAGAGCGGTATTGAATACGCTCACCTCGAACTCTTTTGCTTCGTCTTCATGGAAATGAGCGGGTTCCTCACCTCTTCGTGAAAGGTCTTCCTTTTTTTCGTCCACTTCTTCACAAATTCTGATTGAAAACCAAAAGAAGCAAGACCAGATGCTATCAAACGTGCCTCATTAAGGATTCTGGTCCAAGATGATCTCAGTCGATTTAGATCTTCAATAAGAGTCTTAATGAATTTCATCTCGTCGTCCAAGGAGATATTTTCTGATTGGAGTGCAAGGCTCGCGTAGTTGATTGATTGAAGAGTTTCATACCAAAAGGTTGTCATTACGATGAACTCGAATGAATTAACCCACTTCTCCAGAGATTTTACTTCATTTAATTGATCAGCTGTTAGATCAAAATCGCGGAGCTTTTTTAGAGATTCGAGGATTTCCCTGGATCGCTTGACTAACGGCCTCACGGCCTCGATTCGCGCACTCCATCTGGTTTGCGACGTTTGATGAAGGGACAAACCAGTGGTTTCAATCAAGACTTTCCACCGACTAGGGCTTCCACTGAAAAGATTGTAAAGTGACTGGACTCGGCCAAAGTAGTTCTTGACTTCAACCGAAGATTCAGCAGAATGAACACCAGCAAGGTTGAGACTATGAGCGCCGCATGGCATATAGAGAGCTTGAGGATTTTTTTGCAGTATAATCGCCTGTACTCCTTTGTATATACCGGGCATGTTCGCTCCATTGTCATATCATTGACCTCTGCAGTTTTTGAGATCGATTCCATTTTGTTCTAAGACGTCCATAATAAGCTTGGCAATGTCAGCACCTATCTTTTTTTCAAGATTCTCGACCCTCAGAAAGCGCTCCTTCACGGTCCATCTTTTGTCAGTACCAAAGTATACAAAGCGGAGAACAAAGGTGATTTGCTCGGTGTGAGAGACGTCCGGAGTCCCGTCCACAAGAATGGAATAGTAGATGGCCATATGAGCTTCGTTGATGATGGCACCGTGAACAATTCCTCCGCACTCTTTGATGAATTCATTTTGAGTGCTCCAGCCCAAGTAATGAGCATTCATTTTGTTACCTTCTTGTTGGCAGCGGGAAACTTCTTCTAAGTGTAGTTGGAGAGTCTTGTTGTGCTTGGCCAAGAGCTCTAGGGTAGCTAGAAAGTTGCCATTGTCGTCTTCTCCAATCATTTTTGATGAACCTAAAAATTATAATAATAAGACTTATTTAAAACAATAAAGAAGCATTTGCTTTATTTTATGATGATTCTATGATGATTTTATATTATGATTTATGAATATTATAACATATTTATTTAAAAGAATAAAGAAGAATTTTTTTTATTTAATGATTTCCAAAATATCTAGTTAATCTTATAAATATAAGCTAAATAGATTTAAAGATAGTCGGTATCACAATAGAATAATTGTAAATAGATTTACCTCTGAAACTAAGGTTTCGTGACGCTAAAAAAAGAGTAACATCTAAGATGCATCGTAGAATTTCACGCCACCTGGCTGCTTCAGTTCTTATCGAGTTTTCAAGAGCTGCATCTATTCCGCTTTGATTTTCTAAGCTTTCTAGCGCCGTTTTCCATTCTATGTAAAAGTTTCGATGCTGGGCGTTATTCTGGTGACTTTTGACTTTCTCGGGTAGCTTGTGCCAGTTGCAGCTTATTCCATCATTCCATCTTAGAAGGTGCGACTGGTGTCCGATCCCAAAAGATTGTTTGCTTCCAAACAGAGAACACGGAAAGCAAATAAATGATTTCTTAGATACACTCCAGACCAGCCAATCTCGGCATGTCTTCTCCCGTTGAGAGAAGTTTCGTAGAAAATTGATTCAGGAACCTTCTTCTGACTAGAATCTTTCGGGAAAGCTGAAGCATTTCGAGGAAACCCCTGTAGAAGCACAGAATCTCTTTCCACTTTGGAAAGATGTGCTGCCCACAAAGCAGGATCATTGGAAGGAATGGTAGCGATGGGTTCTTCTGTTGGCAACACCTCAGAATAAATTTTAAAAATCTTATTTTATTAGCTTAAAAGTTTATTAACATCATTTCTTTTAAAGAGGTAGAACTTACCAAAATATTCTCTTCATTCACAGCTACCATTCCGATTTTTGATAGGGGCTCTCCCGAGCTTTCAGAAATGTCAGTGACAGCGTTTTCAGTTCTAACTTATAAAAATAAGTTAAAAATTTATATAACATTGAATTATTCAAATGGGAAAATATCCTTTCACGGGGAAAACTATTTACTACTTGAATCGATTGACTTGGCAGGAAAGAGTTTGAAGCAGTAGGACTTTCATCTTCTCCTTTTTTTGTAACTGTAATACCACAGTCTTGAAGTGTGCGTTTGTTCTTTTCCTCATTCGCAGTTCTTTGAGCAGCATTCTTTCTTACTTGACAACCAGAATCATTCTTTTTAAAACCAGACATGTTTTAATTCTATTTGAAACAGCATCCGCTCATAAGCAAAGAACTGTTTGAATTTCTTCTTGATTGGGTCTATTAGACTATCACATCGATATCACGTGTTTCAAAATTGTTTCAAATTTGAGAGATTTTAAAAATTAGAGAAATAAATTTAATAAAATTGTTTTAATATTTTATATCAATATCAAACTACTTGGATTTAATCTAATCTCTTTTTTTAATAAAGTAAAAAATCTCCGTTTTTAATTGAATGAAAATCTCCGTGCACTAAAGTTATTTTAAACATTTACTTCAGCGGGTTGTTAAATTAATCATTAGTATTCACTTTATTTGCGAGTTTCCGCTATATAAAAAGAATCGCTTTATTTAAAACTAATGTTTTGAAACTTTCAAAACATTAGTTTTAAATACAATAAAAAAAGTAATTAATGCTTTACAACTAAGAAATTAGCATTACTTTCAAATTGAAAGTAATGCTAATTTCTTAGTTTTAAAGCATTAATTACTTTTTTTATTTAAAAAGTCCAATTATGAAGCACTTCATTACAAAGTTGAAAGTTTAACTAAAAAAAATTGACCGGCCAAAAAAAGCAATTGACCGTCTATTATATGTTTTAGCTGGTCAAATTGACCGGCTGCTTTTGATTTCTTATTTTCCACGCTGCTTCCCAGTACTTCATCTTTTTTTTAAATAAACATGAAAAAAAAAAATTATTTATATTCGGCTTCGTGCGTCCCTGTCGACCTGGCGCTCGGGACAAAACAATCTAGTAGACCCCCCCTCACGGCGGCCCTGTGTACATGCATCGACTGAAAAATAGGGATTGGCGCAATTGAATGTACATACATCGACTGACAAATAGGGATTGGCGCGATTAAAAGTACATGATCTGAAACAGGGTTAGGGTTTGGGCCAGAGATAAATCAGAAAATGATGCGCTCAGCATTTTTTAACAGTTGTGCTTCACATTTTTGATAGAAACCAGGCTTATCTAAATTCATCATTGAAAAGAATTTTATTCATAAATGAGTATGAAAAAATGGCGAATATTAGCGTTTTCCAGTGTAATTTTTTAAACTTCAACAGTGATTTAGAGCCATTTTTGTTGGTTTTTAGGCCTATGTTTTTATACGATTCTTAATCAGCATAAAATTCTCTATCATATTCAGCAATAAAACTAAAAGAAGGTAGGGGGGGTGGGGGGGGGGTGGGTGGGAGAAACTGCAGTAGCGCCAATCTTTTTTCCATTTCTTTAAATTAACAACAGATAAAACCTCCATCATCAAGGTAAACTTTATTGAAATTTTGAGATTTTTATGAGTGAAAATTCACTTGTACAATTAGATTTTGATACCTTTTAAATACTCTGAAGAGTACTAAAATAAATTTTCTAATACAAAACTTGTATTGATAAACTTAGTTAATCATTACTATGAAATTTATTTCAATAATCTGCCTAGATATTAAATATATTTTTCAACAAATACGCACTTGCCTCTCTTTCAAAATCAGCGAATCAGATTGCTCATATTTCTGTCTATTCTAGGCCTGTATACTAGGGTGGAGTGAATTTTAGTTTTTTTTACAATTCATTTAGCCTGGGTGTGCAAAAGTTGTCTATTCATTTCAGAAATACTCTGGAAAAATATCAATACTCTAGGAAATTATCTTGAGGTGCCTCAAGACCTTTAAAATTATTGGGTCCCTAATATTATGTAAAAAAATTTTTTTCAAAAGTATGTCATGTTGGGTCTCAAAAGAAGCAAAATTTTATAAAAATTTCAAAAATAACAATTATTTTATAAAAAAATTATTATTTAAGATTTTTTTGAAATTATAATGAAAAAAAATAAACTTTTTTCATTTTTAGTTCAAAAGGTCATTTTTTCTGCAATAAACTATAAAATAACAATTTTTTTTTAAAATTATTGTTATTTTTGAAATTTTTATAAAATTTTGCTTCTTTTGAGACCCAACATGACATACTTTTGAAAAACTTTTTTTTACATAATATTAGGGACCCATTAAAATTTTAAAGGTCTTGAGGCACCTCAAGATAATTTCCTAGAGCATTGATATTTTTCCAGAATATTTCTGAAATGAATAGACAACTTTTGCACACCCAGGATAAACGAATTGTAAAAAAAACTAATATTCACTCCACCCTACTGTATAGGCCTGTATATTTCAAAATATGCTTACCGCTAGTCTATATATATGCGTGTATTAGGGCATCTCTTACTTTTTAAAAAATATATTTTTTCATTATAAAAACTTGGCCCCAAGGGTTTTTTTGCCTGAACATATACATTTTAGTTCAGTTTAAAAAAGGTTGAATTAAAAAAGTCTTCATTTGCAAAAATTGGTCTTTTGTTGACCAAAAAAAATTAACTTTAGACAAAAACAGATTTTTTTGCGGAAGCAACGAAAAGCCCAAGAAACTTCTTGATAAAATATCAGACAGGAATGTTTCGGGAATTTAAAATCATTTTAAATATTTGTATTGAATTTTCAATTTTCTAATTTTTTTTTCAAATTTGCATTTTCAATATTTCAATTTACTATTCAGTCATATAGTCATATAGTCGTGATATAAAATATATAATCAGTAATGCTGCTGCTATTGCTTCTGGGTTTTTAAAAGATTTGGTGGATGCTAAAATTGTTCCGGAATCAGCTATTTATTTGTTATTAGACAAAAACAAAGTGCATAGAGCCAAAGATAAAGTTATGTCAGAGTGTCAGAATGTTGGAGAAAATAGGTTTGGGTGTGAAGATATTTCTTGCATTCTTTTTGATGGAAGAAGTGACAAAACAAATGTATTGACATTTAATGATGAAACTAAAAAATTTTATCCTTCAATGGTGTTATCCATTGTTTAGAAACTAGATTAGAAAAAAAATTAGGATGGCTAATATGTTCTCTTCACACAAATGAACTTTGTATTCGACATTTAATAGAAGAGCTTGATGGTAAGACAACCTCAAAGACAAGATTTTCTGGACCCATTGGGAAGTTGCTTACAAAGATTACTGAAATGGAAAGAAATTATAGTTTTAAGCCAATATCTATAGGTCCTGGTCTAATTGAACTTCATGAAGAAATAGTAGAAGAGTTATCTTCAGATCAGAAATATGCCTATAAAATATGCCAGACAGTAATTAATGGAACTCTTACTGAAGATTTGGCTAACCAAAAACCAGGTACTTTAGTCCATTCAAGGTGGCTCAATACAGGTTCTTCCTTGCTTTTATTGTGGGTATGCAAGCATGTGTTAGAGGGGGACAACCTAAAAAATTTAGAATTAATTGTTAAGTTTCTTGTAACAGTTTACTTCCCTATGTGGTTCCAAATTAAAGTGAAGCACAGTTGGATAGAAGGGCCACAACACATCTTGAACCAACTCACCCTAAAAAAACTTCAAGATGAAAATGTACAAATGATTGTTGAAAAGTATGTGACATCTTCTGCATGGAATTCTCATTCTGAAATTTTATTGCAAACGTTACACTGCAGCGAAAATAAAATTGAAAGAGAATTTGTTGTTAATAAAATTCTGGAAATTAGAAAAAATTTAGAAATGGGAAATCTAGCTTCCAGAACATACAAGCTTCCGTATTTAAACTTAGATGCAACCATATTAACTGAGCTTATAACTTGGGAAGAGGCTTATGAACCCATCTTAACCTGTCAAATGAACATAAGTGAGCTAGAAATGATTGTGGATTGTCCTATGGTAGTTCCATATTTCCCTGTTCACACACAAGGAGTTGAGAAGGCAGTTAAAGAGGTAAAGGATTTTTCCTTATACTTAATAATATGTTAATTATTAATAGAAACTTTCAAAAAATCTTCTTAAAATATGTTTTTTTTAAGGTAACTGCAGCTTTTGAAACAGTGTTTGGTTTTGAGAGGCGAGATGGATTTATTCGTGCAAGAGCAGAAAATAGAGCAATAATTCCTCGTTTTAACAGCAACCAGGACCTCATTTTAGTTTAGCGTATATTTTTATCTTATTTATATTTATAGTATCTCTAATATAATAAATTAGAAAGATAGAGACATGTTTTATTTTTGCCAACTTTAACTTGAATAGCTTTTATAGTGTAAAAGAAGCATTTAAGAAATTTTTTATATATAGGAAAAGGAAGGGGGGGGGCGTGTGGGTCATTACTAAATTTTAAAACTGTTCTCTATTTACTTTACTGAAAAAATGTTAAAACATAAAAAAAAAAAAAATTCGATGTCTTTATGGGATGTTCTTA
This sequence comes from Hydra vulgaris, assembly GCF_038396675.1. Taxonomy (NCBI): domain Eukaryota; kingdom Metazoa; phylum Cnidaria; class Hydrozoa; order Anthoathecata; family Hydridae; genus Hydra; species Hydra vulgaris. The sequence continues at coordinate 25,065,485 of NC_088932.1, read as the reverse complement.
GACATATGTGAATTTTGGTCCCCCTCCCCATTTCAATCAAATTTTGAAAATTTTTTCAAATGATTTTTTGCAAATGATGCATCTATTCTGGTAAAAAAAATTTTTTAATGTATGTACCTAATGGCAAAAAAATCCTAAGAGCCAACATTTTTAATAAATGTTGAAAAGTACGGGATGCCCTAATGTGTATATATATATATTGTTTGTCAAGGTTCGTGTTTTAGAGTTATAGAGTTAAGAGAGGGTTTCAATTAAAGTAGCATCCTCGACTGTAGTAGCCTTCTCTGCCTTGGAGAGGTGAATCAAAAAAGTTTTAATAGTTTTAAATGGACAGAATTTTTTTTATCTCAATTAATCCTTATTGATCTTACCTGCCCAATAACATAATCATAATGTTTTATAGGATTTGTTTTAAATTATATAAGAAGTTTAAAATGTTTTTTGAGGATCATAAGTTATTAGTTAATAAGTTAACATAGAAAAATGTTTGATGCAGAGGAACATACTCATCAAAGGTTAAACCCTTTACTTAATGAATGGGTTATTGTTTCGCCTCATAGAACTAAAAGACCCTGGAATGGCCAGGTAGAAACAAGTGAAGAAGCATCTGTTTTGAGGCATGATATAACTAATCCTCTTTGTCCTGGAGTAATGAGACCCTCAGGAAAGGTATAATTATTATTCACTTAATTATTTTCATATATATAAATAAAAATATTAACATATGATTTCTAGAATTATATTACATTGTTTTGTATTGAAGATATATTTAAGTACTTAGTATTATGTCACAATTTATTTGTTATATTTTACTCAGAGATGCGGAGTCCCAAAAAGGATTCCAGATTTGAAAGTTGCAAAAAGATTACTTTATCCTAGTATTTGGTATCCAGGAGCTCTAAAAATATAAATAAGTGTTTGGACTACTATTTGAAAAAAAATTAAGACTATTAGATTAGAGGAACAATCATTTTTTGAGCCTGAAGTCCTTAAGTATAATGGCGGCAAGGACTCCGGGACTTCAGGACTCGGGGCTTAAAGATAAGAAGTTTCAAGTCATTAAATCTCATCAATTTTTTTCCTATAGCAGATCATAAGTCAACAAACATGTTTAGAGCTTCTGGACACTACAGACTTGGAAAAAGTAGAGATATAAAGCCGGAGTCTTTTTGGGACTCCGCATCCCTGATTTTACTATATTATAAAACCCTAAATAAATATTGTCATTAACCCAACAGTAGTCATCTGTTTTCTGCTAAAAAAGCTATTGACCTGTGGTCTGTTAAACCAAGGCCTGTGAAAACAAGTTTAGATTTTTTTTCAAAGAAAGTCGATATATTGAAATTAAATAGCCTGCTATTTTTTTCATTAAAAAATAAGTTTTATCTTGATGAAAAATTATTTTTTGCTATTGGAATTATAGGAATAGAATAATGTTTTCACATTAAAGTATTTGTTTTTTATAAACTAAATATTTTAAATAGTTTTTTTTAAAAAACATTCAAATTACACACTATTGTATGTAAAGCTTGGAATATTGTGGTATTTAATTAAAAATTCTTAACTTTACCTACAATTGCATCACATAGCAAAATCAAAATCATCTAAAACGAAAAAAATAAAATTTGAAAAGTTTTGAATTGGAAAACTTATTTTTATCCTGTTAATGTTGTTCATTAAGGTTAAGTGACTTGTACTATTTTTCTGATTTATTTAAAATGTACATATAGTTTCATACTCATATTAATACTATTATTATTATTATTATTGTTGTTGTTATATAAATACAATTTAATCAAAAATTAAAAATAGAAATTATAACCTTTAATTTTAATTTTTTGACCTAATTATTTTTTTCTTCTTTTTGATTTTTGTAAAAGTTTTTTAAATATTTATTTTAACATATTTGATATTGAGGAATTACTCTGAAAGCCATGGTTTTATTATTAAAAGTAATATATCTTATTAGGTCAATGAAAATTATACAAGTACCTATGTCTTTGAAAATGATTTTCCTGCATTGCTTACCAGTATTCCAGGTAATTGTTATTTATATGTACATACAGTGCTGTGCAAAAGTCATTATAACAGTAATATTTTTAAGGTTTTTTTCTATTTTCTTGTAGCGTTACAAATAAAAACGACTGAAAACAATTGATTTGGATTATTTTTTTTATTGCAACTGTTCATACAATTTAAAATTACACAGTTTATTAATACTTTGTCTGCCCACCCCTTGATTTGATGACAGACTTGAACCTACGGGGCATAGAGCTAATCAAGTTCTGAACAGTAGCTGGTGAAATATCATTCCATATGTTCTGTAAATGGGCCCAAAGTGCATCCTTATTGCTAGGGTTTGCTCCTTGCAAGTGTTTAAACATTATTTCCCACAGGTGCTCTATGGGGTTGAGGTCTGGACTCTGGGCTGGCCAGTTCAGTACCCGTATATCATGATCCTCCAGATATGCAGTCACAAGCCTTGCTTTATGGCAAGGAGCATTGTCCTGTTGGAACAGGAACTCTTCTCCATTGCCAAAAAGCAAATTGGCTGATGGCAGCATACAGTTCTCGAGAACCCTGACATACTGGTGTTGATTCATGGTATCCTCACACCCGTACAACTGGCCAACCCCTGCCCAGGACATGCAACCCCAAACCATTATGGAACCTCCCCCGTGCTTAACTGTTGAAACAATGCACTGTGGGATGAACTTTTCCCCGGCTTTCCTTCTTACATAAGCCCTTTTAGCCCCACAAAACATCTGGAATGAGCTTTCATCGCTCCACAACACCCTTTTCCACTTCTCAACACCCCAGTCCTTATGTCGTTGCGCAAAATCCAATCAAGCTTTCTTGTGGGCAACAGTCAAAAGAGGTTTCTTGGCCACTACACAACCTTGTAGACCGGCCTTCAGGAGTCTCCTTCTGACTGTGCTTGTAGATATGTCCACTGCCGACTGTTTCCTGATGTCCGATGATGTCATTCGACAATTTTTCATACTCATACGAACTAACATCCGATCCTCTCTGACCGTGGTCTTCTTTGGCCGGCCGTCCCTGGGAAGATTGTGTACGGAGTTGGTTGCGGCATGCTTCCTCACAATTCCAAATACAGTCAGGTAGTGGATTTTCACTATTTGTGCCACCTTCCGATACGAATATCCCTCCTTAACCTTCGCCAACACCTCACATCTCTGTTCCATCGTCAACTTTCTATACGGAGTCATGTCTGAAAAATGTAAACAAAATTTTTAAATAATATAAAATAATAAAAAGAAGTAATAAATATTAAAAGTGCAATAGTATAAATATAAAATACATAATAAATCATGTTATTACAATTGTTATTTCTACAGAATATGACAAGTTTTAAATTTTATTGACCAAAAATTCCAATTTTGTTACATGATATTAAAAAACAATTTTATGGGCTAAAAAAACCAAAATCTCATGCTTTCCACATAAATCCATAAGTAAAATACTATAAAACTGCATAAAATGTCATTAAATTACAATTACTAAACTAAACAATAGTTTAGAAATAAATTTTAACATACCTGCTAAATCGCCAAAAATTGAAAATTCACCGATCGCCACGAGAAAACCCGATAAAAATGGATAAATATTAATAAAATAACACAAAATGTGTTTAAAAACAAAGTCAGCTGCTGAAGCAACCATTTAAATAAATAGTTATGAAGTATTCGCCAGATGGCAGGACCCTATGGCGTTTTAAATGCACTGTAAGCTTGTTTTCGACGCTTTTGCACAGCACAGTATATTTAATAAAAAAATTAAAATAATATAATAACAATGGGGATTTTTTGGGTTTCATGGTTTTTTTTTGTTTTTTTTATATTGATTAAAATTCTGAATTTTTATTATTGTTTGTGGACAGTAATAATAATTACACATGCTTTAGCACCTTCAGCTCCTGCTGTTTGTTTATTGACAGTTAATTTCAGAGGGTGCAGGCTGATTTGAATCTCAACTTTTTGATTGTGAGCCAAATGTTTTACCACTGGTCTACAATCACATTATATCTATGGTGCCCAAAAAGACTCCTTTAACTATAAATGATGTTAATTAATTGCATTAAATTAAATAATGTTCTAAATATTTTTGACTAAGAAAAATCACAATGAAATTATTATGGCAACTGAGTTATTCAAAGTTGGCAAGACAATATAAATGAGCATGAGTATTATTTTCATCCACAAACCTTGTTCTTGTGAAGTGCATACAAGTTTACAAATTACTATAGATTTTCAATATAAAAAATAATTGAAAAAAGTCTCATAAGTCCTAATGATTATGTTTTTATTTGAAATATCTTTTAAAATAATTATAAAAATACTGCAATAACAATAGAAAAAAAATGTTTTGTAACTCCTAATCATCCCCAAGACTTGTTACACCATTAGCGATGACAGGAATTAGGGCAGGTGCTTTAGCTGTCTACTTACCTCACAATAAATACTTTGATGTAAAAGGAACAATTTTATTTTGGCAGGGCTCGAATTAATGCAAAAAAATCTAATTGCAAAGAAAAATTTTAACCCTTCTCCCCCTCCCCTCCCCCTCTCTCTCTCTTTTTCTTAGCCTAGCTTTGTGGTAATGGGGGAAGGGGGGGTTGCGTTAGTAAAAAGTTGTGTCTTTTGTACATTAGTTTGTAATTGTTATTTTTTTAACATATTATCTCTCATATTTAAATATTATCTTATAATTTTCCCATTTGGCGGAGTTTAAAATACCATAAATTACTGTTATAAATTACAGCTTAAGCTATAATTTAAAGTTTAAGCTGCGGTTACAATGTAATGAGCAAGTAACATATTCATTACTTTAAAGATACTTTTAATTACTTTTAGTAATTGTTTTTACTTAAAAAAATTTTACTTAACATGATGCTTAAAAAAGTAAAAGTAAAAAATTAAGAGTGCAAATGCAAATATTACGATATTTTAACCACTTTAATTAGTTATAAAAAACTATTTAATACATTCATGCTGGCGATAAAACACGTGTTATTTTTAAAGAGTATTGAATTGTTATTGAAAAAAGCAATAAAACAATACTGAAAAGTTGTTTTGACAATATTTTATATTGTCACAAGCTCTTTATATTATTTTAGATTTAGTTGTTTTAATCTAAAACAACTTTGTGACGCTGTTTTATACAGTTTATAACGTTAATAACATAAAATGCATTTAAAGTAAAACAAAGTAAATAAATAGAATTGTTCTAATAAATAAAAATATTATCGCCATAAAACTTTAAACTTTATTTGCGCAAAAACATACCATAGACCAAACAAGTAAGATTAAAGCAAAAAAACATTATATGATACATTTTCTCTAGTTTATTGCTTCTTGATCTGGCGTATATTAAAAATTTAGGTATAAATAATTTTTTCATTGAAATAGTTTTTGACGTTTTTATTCAATTTCTTTGTTCAATTGTTTAGTAATAAAAAGGAGAGAAAAAAACTTGGGTTAATAAATTGATTTATATTTCTTTAAGTATATGCTTAAATTATTTTTTGGAAAAAATTTTTTTGAACAGAAGTAAAATAAATTATTTTCTTTAACTTTTGGTTTAATGTTTGCAATAATAACTGGATTATTTACTTGTTTGCAATAGTTTCTACTTTTAAAACTATTTTTAAAAAACAAAAAATGACTATTCAAAATATTTACAGTTTGAATAAAACTTTCTTCCTCACTTGCACTATTTTGTAAATCTTATTATTACTGTAGCTGAATTTACATTTAACTTTCAGGAATGTTCCTCTATATGCCACTGGGTATAATGGTTGTCATTGCAATTAAATTTAAAATTTAATTTTTGAGAGTTAAAGTTCTTTTTAATTTTTCCAATTCAATTTTAAGTTTCAATCGCAAAATTATTTAAATAAGAGAACTTCTGGTTTATTTTTTTTATTTTTTATATTTCAAAAAGCAAACATAAAATAAAAATTGAACAGTAAAACTTAAATAAAAAATTTAACAAGTTATTTGTTTCTACTTTTTGCAACTTTGTATGATTATCTGTTATGATTTATTTTGTATGATTTTCTTAATGTTGTTTAATATTCGCCATTAATTTGCAAAATTTTTAGAGCCACAAAATAGTGAAGATGACCTGTTTCAAGTAAAATCTGCAGCAGGTATATGGTAAATTGCTCATTTTAAGTTTTTCTAATATGGTATGGTATTAATTTTATAAATAATAGTTTTCTAATATGGTATGATATTAATTTGTAGTTTTTCTAATATGGTATTAATTTGTAGTTTATCTAATATGATATTAATTTTTAGTTTATAAAAATAATATAAAAAACCTAGTTTCTTTTTTATTCTTAGATCTAAACTGGTTTTCCGATGAACAATAAACCATATTTTTTAAAAAGCTTTAAATCACTAAAAGCTGGTTTTAATAATCCTTAAAACCATTTATCAGTGGCGGATCCAGCATTTTTTGATTTTTGAGATAACTAACTTCCAGACATGGAGCTAACTCCAAATATTTACATATTTATACTTATGTCAAATAATGGGGGTTTGCAAAAAATTGCGATAATTGGAGACTGGGAACAAAAAAGCCCCAAAATTTTTGCTACACCTGTCCCAAACGTGAGAGCAACAAGTTGATGAAATATTTTTTGTATTATTCTCAACTAGACTTATATTCATCGATAATTTTTAAGTTTCAAAGTATTATCTCTCAGCATTTAAAAGTTATGACCATATAAAAATTACAACCCCCTCAAATTGAGGGAGGTTTGAACTTTATATGGTCATAATTTTTGAGAGATAATACTATGAAACTTAAAAATTGTTGATGAATATGAGTCTAGTTGAGAATAATACAAAAAATATTTCATCAACTTGTTGCTCTCACGTTTGGGGCAGGTGTAGCAAAAATTTTGGGGCTATTTTGTTCTCAGCCTCCAATCATCGCAATTTTTTGCAAACCCTCATTATTTGACATAAGTATAAACATGTAAATGTTTGGAGTTAGCTCCATTTCTGGAATTTAGCTATCTCAAAGATCAAAAAATGCTGGATAAGCCGCTGTTTATAGTATGTTGTCTGAGGTATTTATAAAAAATGTATAGATAAAAAATACTATAGATTGATTCAGTAGTTTCTTATTTTTTTTTTACCTAAAAAAACATCTGCTCTCTAATTTCTCCTTTCAATTCAATCTAATACTGACTCTAATTAATGATTTGTGATTCATGCTTATGTTGATATATGTTATTAACACAAAGTTTTAGTAGAGTGATTTCTAGAGATAGAACTTAACAAAAAAAGAAAGAATTTCAAAAAATAAAAATTTTTGGTAATAGTTTGTCTGATAAAGTTTGATGCAAAAAATGGTGCTGATATTCGAAAAGATAAATTTAATAAAATAATAAAGAATGAGTGAGAAACCTTTTTTTTTGCAATGATGATATTGGTGGTGGCAATGATGATAAAAGTAGTGGTGATTGTGGTTTTCGTGGTGGTGATGATGATCATGATGATAGTAATGGGGATGGGAATTTTTAAAATTTAAGTTAAAATTTAATTTTCTAGTCGGGTTATGTGTTTTCATCCATATTCGGATCTCTCTCTTCCTTTAATGAGTGAAAATGAAATATTGGCAGTTATAGCTGAGTGGATCAGACAAGTTCTGGAACTCTCACAAAAGTATGAATGGATTCAAGTAGGTCTTTTTTTATAAAAATCTTAACAGAATCACTTATACAATGCTATAAACATGTTATTATATTAGTTTATTTTTGCACTTTTGAACACAGTCTGTAAAATATTTTGAACAGCATATTGAGAGTAATGTAAATTTAGATATTTGAGAATAAAGGCACGATGATGGGTTGTTCAAATGTTCATCCACATTGTCAGGTAACTTTCTAAAATTTAAAATTTTAAATCTTGATTAAAAATTATTAGCTATTAATTTAAAAACTGTTTGAAATATTTTAAAATCATTAAAATAATGACTTAATGACATTTTATTCAGAAGCATTCAGATTAGCGGTTTCCTAGAAAAGTGTCTTTGGTTTCTCAATAGAAAAAAAAAAGATCTATTTAGAAGATGATCATCTTTATAAAAGATCATCATTATTGAAGATGACATCATAGAAAAAATTGGCATCTTTTTTTATGTTGAACCATAATGTATTTCAACATATGTGTTTTGACAAGTTTTACAATAATTTCAAAACCATTTGTTTTCACTCATGCTTTTCAAAAGATTTTTCATACTTTTTTTGGTTTACAACAAAAGTAAAGTTTAAATTTTTGTTTAGATAAATTGTTTTTAAATAAGACATTTAAATAAAATTATGAAATCATTTTAAAATTTTGTCATTTTAAAATATAAAATGTTGTTCAACTGTTGAACTCAAAAATTTAGTTCAGCAATTTAGTTGAACAACATTTGTTGAAATAAATGCTTTAAATTATATTCATAACTTTTTTATAAACCAATAGAGTGTTTATCATATTCTTTAATCTTTTACTTATACCACCATAATCTTTTAACTTTGGCCTTAAGCATCAGCTTTTCAAAACTCCATGAACACCAATGCTTTTTTTAAAAATACACATAGTCTATACATATTTAATTATTTAAGAGCCATTTTCTAAGAAAACCAGGCAATGCTTAAAAGTGATATCTTTCAATCATTCTCAAATTTACATATTGCGTTGTTTGTAATATTAAAAAGAAGCCTGTAAATTTTTTTTTTTTTAATATTTCTAGGTCCTGAGTTATGGTCGGTCAAACATTTGCTCTTTTAATACTTGGAAAGTCACTTTTGGGGTTTTATGATTTTTAAACTAAAATTAAAAGCAATGAGACCACTGTACCCTAAGTTCCTTTTTTATATTATGGAAGTAGAGGTAGAACTTTAAAAAAAAAATCAAAAACCTGAGGGCAACCCTTCCTTTGTCTAAAAATCATAAGCTGAAATCACACATTTTTGAATTTGGGGCCTACTTTAAATACATTTATCTCGAAGCGTAAAAAGTGCCAGCAACTTATTTTATTCTTTTTTGAAAGAGTATCTCATTGTTATTTAAAATTGGTCTAAAGAAACTGAGAGGATATTGTTTACAAAAAATCTTATGAGTCATCAAAGTGTCAAAAAATGTTTTAATTTTAAAATCGTTTAAATATCAGCCATTATGGGAAATGGGAAAGGTCCCAAGATTGAATTTATAAATTTTCTATTACTCCTTATTACAATTTTTTTAATGCAAAAAAAAAAACTTAAGGGGTAATATTACATTGTCGAAATAACTTTACGTCAAAATGATGCTAAATCTGTTTTGTTTTGTTTTTCATTTATACGATTTTGGACTTGAAAAAATTTTTTTTCCATTAAATATTTTTAACTTAATGTTTATTAAACCTAATTAATTATTGTTAGGCATTATTTCTTAATTTACAGTTATTCAGTATGGTTTATTGAGCATTTACTTCTGAACAGAGAATGAGCATTTTATGCTAAATGTACTTTAAAAAAAAGCACTTAGTTGCAAAAAATTTGTCAGAGCAAGAGGTTGTTGTTGAAAATGTTTGCAAAGTTAATGATGTTAAGTGTGGACCATATCCTTGTTTCAATAAAAAAAGGTTATTCAAGATACAAGATCTGACTATGGATGTCAAAGCACACTTTGTAAAAATTAAAGTAAGAAATGCTCTTAGCAGTTGTAAAAAAAAAACCCCATTAGCATCATATAGTAGTGTAAAACGATTGTTGTTTAATTCCCTCAGTTTACATTGCATAATATCTAAGGTTTATGTTTTTAGGTTTTAAAGGCGAACCAAGAAACAGAATGGACAGAAAAGTCTCTTATAGAAAACCAAGGGTGCATATCACTTTCTGATAACCACTATATATGTCCTTACCATAGATTTAACTTGGGTAAGAATTTGTTTACAACCGTATTTCAACAACTACAAAATTTAATTACTAAACTTTTAAAATAAATATTTTAAATTTTGATTTTTGTTAAAATTCAAGGTATTGGCTGGGTTCCTCCAAGAAGATGCTGTCATCCAATATATGAACTATAATATATGCTGTCATAAATATATGAAAAAAAAGTGTTGGTAAAAAATTACCAGCTGTAAGAAGTGTTTCATCAAATATATCAACAAATGTTTCAAAACCTTAAAACAAAAATGTTCCTGTAGGTTCCGTATTTTGTCACAATCACCTTAAGTCAGAGCGCATTCTTATTCAAACTAAAACAAGTACTGCCACTAACGAAGAGTTAGTTTAGGACACAACTGATTTTGATTTTGAGCCTAAATAAATTTTACTTTCTGGAGAAAAGGTTGAAGGTGCTACATCTACTGGTAACAACCTATCAGAAGCACTCCACATCAGCCCTTTTCAGTTTCAAATAAAGAATAAAAAAATAGCTGATCTCAGCAATGGAACCAAAAATAATTTACAAAGAAAATTTGAAAGAGCCAAGGTACAGCTTGCAAAGAGGTTCGCTGAAGCTGTTGCCCCAGATAAGAGTGAAGACTTTATCTCAATTGTTTTAAATAGATCTTTGGAAACTTCAGACAATGATGCAGTACCATGATCAGTATGTTTACATGGTGAGCTATATGAAGTATGCTTCTGCAGTCAAAAACCTTTTTAAGTGGCCAATTTTTTCTGATGTTATAAAATACAAAGACAGTGAAATCATTTGTGGAATTCTACCACCTTTACCGTTAAAACAGTCTGGAGACTATAAGCTTATAGATGATCAATTTGAAAAAGCCCAAGCAACAATGCATTAAAATCAAAGATATAGGATATGTAAAACTGATTTATGATGCAAACAATGACATAATAAAATAAGGACATCAAATAATATATTGATTAATTCCGCTGCTACATTCGGGTTGTTTTTTTTTTAAATCTATAAAAAGTTTAACTTTTTGTGGTGGAGTTATTTTAACAATGAAATATTACCCCCTTTTTTTTCGCATTAAAAAAACTGTAATATGGAGTAATATAAAATCTGTATATTCAATCTTGGGACCTTTCCCATTTCCCATAATGGCTGATATTTGAGTGCTAATTAAAACATTTTTTGACACTTTGATGACTCATAAGTTTTTTTGTAAACAATATCCTCTCAGTTTCTTTAGACCATTCAAATAACAATGAGATAGTCTTTCAAAAAAGAATAAGATAAGTCGCAGGCACTTTTTACGCTCCAAGATAAATGTGTTTAAAGTAGGTTCAAAATTCAAAAATGTGTGATTTCAGCTTATGATTTTTAGACAATAGAAGGGTTGTCCTCAAGTTTTTTGATTTTTTTTTTTAAAGTTCTACCTCTACTTCCATAATATGAAAAGAAACTTAGGGTGCAGTGGTCTCATTGCTTTTAATCTTAGTTTAAAAATCATAAAACCCCAAAAGTGACTTTCCAAGTATTAAAAGAGCAAATGTTTGACCGACCATAACTAGAAATATTTAAAAAAAAAAAAAATTTACAGACTTCTTTTTTACTCTTTTGGCATTACTGTATATAAAATTGAGCGCGATTAAAGGATATTACTTTTGAGCCGACAGTACTTTTGCCTGATTTTTTTCAGAAAATGGCTCTTAAGTACAATATTTGGAGTTCTTGATCGTTATATCAATTTATTAAGCTTACTATCTATTTTTGATTTAGTATAAAAACTAAAAATGTTGCTCTTGGTCTGTTTTTGTATTTTTACTTATGTTTTATGTATTTCTACTTTCATATCTTCCCAAACTTTATGTATACACTTATCTATATTTATAAGATTTTATGTGTACCTGTTATTTACAAAATTATGTATACACTCATCTATATTTATTTATTCTTTAATTAGTTTTTTTTTTTAAATTTATTTATGATGAGTGCATTATGAAAATAACGTAATAAAAATAATGTAGGTGAAGTTTGTATGCCTTTAATCTAATAAATAAATTTATTAGATGGTTTTCAACAAATTTATGTAATGTTACTTAATTGCAAAACTTAAGTAAATAACAAAATTGACAAATATTTCTGAGCAAAATTGAAAAATAAGGCTATGCATAAAATAATACTCCCAAAACAACAGTGAGAAGAAAATGAATTCTGCACCAATCAAAATTTAACAACTTACCTTGTTATCAAGCAAGTTCTTAAGGTACAACTCTTAGGTACAAGATATGATAGCCTCATGAAAAATGTCATCTATTAACAAACCCCGAGGAAAGTTATGAGAGGAAACTTATTGAGCATTGCATTTAGTACTTAGTAACAAATAATATAATATATAAGAACTTATAGAAAAGCATTTCCTCTAATATTGTAAAATAATCTAAAATACCAGCGGCAAAAACATACTTTAGACCATCAAAAACCGTTTTCTGGTTATAACTTGCCATAGCATCGCTCTTTGAGAATCAAATTAAAAAATAAATATTTTTATAACTAATTGACTGAGAAACATTACTCAGAACTTTATGGTTTTCAAATAAGTGGGGTGGCCCTACATACAAGGAGGCTCTAGGTACACAAACTTTCCCTAATTATTTAATATTTACAATGTAGGACACATCGCGTTAAAATCTTCAAGCATAAAAACATTATTTTTTGTTATTATAATTTATTATTTATTGTTATAATTTTTTTTTTTTATAAATGTAAAGCAATAAAAATTAATTGAACATTTAAAACATTAAAAATGTAGTAAGCATAATAAAAGCAAATAGCTTTTAAATAAAATGAATAATTATATGAATTTGTTTGTCTTAAATGTATTGAAATATATAGGTATTAAAAAAGTTATTATGTTTGTCTTTTCTTGATGCATTACATTAAGTATCAATTTTGAGAATACATTGGCTCTTTATTGCTGCTGGCTTTGTAATCAAGTTCAAATGAAAAAATATTAGAAAAAGTACAAGAAACAACTGTTGCTACATTAATATTTGGTTTCTAATTACCTAAAATGACTGGTGACTGCCTTGTTCTTAAGGAAGATTATTTTTCTGTTCAAACATTTTTTTAACTCTGACCACAGTTTATCTACAGTTGTAATTTATTTAAAAATATATTTTGGTTTACTTTTATGCTGAACTTTCTAGTTAACTTTAAAAATAGTTTTTTTCTGGCTCTATACTTGTTGTTTTAATGATGATTAAAAAATCATCAAAAAACTGGTTATCACCTTGTTTACCACTTTTAAATAGTTACATATCTGTTAATAGTTTAGATTAGGCATGTCAAAGTGGCGGCCCGCGGGGCACATGTGGCCCGCAAGACCTTTTATGGCGGCCCCCAACATTTTTATCATTTTGTTACATATGGCGGCCCGCAAACATGCATTTCAAAAATGTTTTATTAAAAATAACAATAAAAAAATCACAAATAGTTTTCTGAACTCCTTTATTAAAAAAGGACATGAATTCTAAATTAATTTTCTAACTTTTTATTCAAATTGAAACTCTGAAATTAAAACCATAAAAATTTATTAAAAAATTATGACGATATATTTTAATTTTAACAATCGATATGAGAAAATGGCGGGTGAATATAAAAAAGCAATTGCTTTTACTCAGCGTCTTTGGAGTAATTGTTCAGCTTTACGTGAATAAAGATTTAATATAAATCTTTTAAACTTTTATTTATGTAAACCTGAGCAATTCACTATTTTTAAGTAAAGATTTTAACAACATAAGTATCATTTTTCATTGTATCATTTACCAAGAAGTATTGTGATATATTAGAAAAAGTACAAGAAACAACTGTTGCTACATTAATATTTGGTTTCTAATTACCTAAAATGACTGGTGACTGCCTTGTTCTTAAGGAAGATTATTTTTCTGTTCAAACATTTTTTTAACTCTGACCACAGTTTATCTACAGTTGTAATTTATTTAAAAATATATTTTGGTTTACTTTTATGCTGAACTTTCTAGTTAACTTTAAAAATAGTTTTTTTCTGGCTCTATACTTGTTGTTTTAATGATGATTAAAAAATCATCAAAAAACTGGTTATCACCTTGTTTACCACTTTTAAATAGTTACATATCTGTTAATAGTTTAGATTAGGCATGTCAAAGTGGCGGCCCGCGGGGCACATGTGGCCCGCAAGACCTTTTATGGCGGCCCCCAACATTTTTATCATTTTGTTACATATGGCGGCCCGCAAACATGCATTTCAAAAATGTTTTATTAAAAATAACAATAAAAAAATCACAAATAGTTTTCTGAACTCCTTTATTAAAAAAGGACATGAATTCTAAATTAATTTTCTAACTTTTTATTCAAATTGAAACTCTGAAATTAAAACCATAAAAATTTATTAAAAAATTATGACGATATATTTTAATTTTAACAATCGATATGAGAAAATGGCGGGTGAATATAAAAAAGCAATTGCTTTTACTCAGCGTCTTTGGAGTAATTGTTCAGCTTTACGTGAATAAAGATTTAATATAAATCTTTTAAACTTTTATTTATGTAAACCTGAGCAATTCACTATTTTTAAGTAAAGATTTTAACAACATAAGTATCATTTTTCATTGTATCATTTACCAAGAAGTATTGTGCGGAAAAACAATTGATCTGGATTATGTGATTAAAAGAATAGCATTTGTTGTCAACTTTATAAGAGCAAGAGGACTAAATCATTGTCAGTTTGCTTCATTGTTGAATAAAAATGACACTTAATATGAGGATTTACCATATTACACTGAAGTTCGGTGGTTATCATGTCACAAAGTACTCAAAGCATTCAATCATCTGAAAACTGAAATATTTCAATTTTTGGAAACAAAAGGGTAAGATATTTCAGATATAAAAAATACCAAGCTTGGTTTGAAAAGTCAGAGCTTTTCAAACCAAGCTTTTACTCTGGGAACGCCAAATTGAAAATTTGTTATATTTTGAGACGTGCAAGTTTATGAAGCTGCAAGACCCAAATTTTATGTTCAGCAGCTACTCAAAAAAAATATAAACAATATAAAACAAGATTTTGAAGTAAGGTTTCAAGATTTCAAAAAATGTGAACCAAAGTTTGCTTTGTTCACCTCACCATTTAACTTTGATATTGAAAAAGTGGAAGAAGATCTGCAAATAGAATTAATTGAACTTCAGTGTGATTCTGTTCTCAAACAACAATTTACTCATGTTGGTGTACCCAAGTTTTATTCATTTTTACCACCACATCAATTTCCGATGATGATTCAATTTCCTTCTCAAATATGTGCAATGTTTGACAGTACTTATCTTTGTAAGCAACTTTTTTCGCGCATGAAGCGAAATAAAACCCCTGAGAGGTCCAGGTTTACTAATGAACATTTGTCTTCCTTAATGAAAGTGGTAGCTAGCCAAAACATAAAATCAGACCTTATTAAGCTTTCAGCGAATAAAAGATGTCAATTTTCTGGAAAATCCAAAATTTTATAATGTTTGTTATTATTATTATGAAATACTCCTTGTTCATTTTTATTGTGTTCTTATTGTGTGAAATAAATAATGCAAAACTAAACTTCTGTACTTTTTTTAATAATATTGCAGTGATTTGGTAGATTTTAAATATAATTATAATCTTGTTTACTTCATACCTTAGCAAAAGGACAGTTTGGGTTGAAGAGTTACACTTCATTCATCAGAAAAATAAGTATTAGCTTGAGCAATATTACAATATTTCCTTAGGCTAAAGAGGCCCCCATACCAAATTGAGTTTAACATGCCTGGTTTAGATCTTAGAGATTTGCTAAATCTTGATGTAGAATTTCTGCCTGGGAGTCTTTTTCTATGGCTTAATTAGTGATAATAATTAGCAAAAATTAGTGAATTAATAATTGCTCGCTAATTGTTGGTATTTTGTTTGCTTGATATAGTTTTGTATTTCATCATTTTCAAACACAGAAACCCATTTGTCTTGACAAACCTTTAGTATTGTCAGAGAAATATCTAGAATGAATGAAATATCTAGGATAAATTAAATATCTAGGATGAATGAAATTTGTGAGATTCAATCTTTTTAGATTTATATCTTTTTGTATTTCAAATTTTAATATGTTTCAAAAGCTTCAATTATTGGTTTTGTTTTGTTTTCTCCATAATGTAGATAAGCAGTAAAATATTTAATTCACTTTTTTTATTTTGAAGCCATCAAAAAATTTGACAACTTATTATTTTGTTCTTTTAGTTTAGTTAGCATCGGTCTCAATGTAATGCTGCAGTGACAAGATTTGCATCACATTGACAAGGTGCACTGTTTCCTTTATTGGACTTGATTATTTGCTAGTTCACTTGCAATATTGTATTCATTATTTGACATTTTTACTGACTTGATACTAATGATATCAACATGCACCTTTTTATGCAATTTTTTAACTTGTCAAATCATTCAAGCATTAATAATAAGCTGCCCTACTTTTTTCAAATATATTTCTATTGTTAAAATTTCTATTGATAAAATTTGGTGTGTTTTTTGATTACTTTTATTTAATATTTAATTTCATAAAAGTTTACTTGCTTTTTTTTTTTTTTTTTTTGTTGTTGTTTATTTTTAATTAACAATCAACTGCATAAACAAAGAAAAAAAAACCATTCGTCTAGTTTTCTCTATGTACAAATTTAAATATATATACTATTTACAAAATGTATGAAATAAATATTTGTAGTGTATTTAGTGTACAGATAATTTTTTTACTGTTAGTGTACTGCTAGATGAGCAATCTAGCTAGGGATCATTTAGCAGTTTTAAAGTTTTGAAATAATTTTATCAAAGTTTGAAAAAAAATAAAAAAGTTAAAATTAAATGTTAAAAAACTAATGTTAATAAATGTAACAATTTAAGAATAATTGACACTATTTTTGTTAGCATAAAAATAAAATTTTGTGAATGTTCTATTTGAATCGATGTAGTCTTTTTTTTTGCTCTTTCATGTATCTAACAAAGATTTGGGCTTGCTCATTTTTACCACGTGGAATACAAATAGAGGTAACAAATATATTTTTATTTTTTTATACACGTACCTTGAAAATTTCTATATATTTAAATTATTTATATGTATATTTAATTTATATATATATATATATATATATATATATATATATATATATACATATATATATATATATATATATATATATATATATATATATATATATATATATATATATATATATATATATGGGCGATTCCACGTAAAAGAGGAAAAAAAAAAAAATTCTCGGCGACTTATAATAACTTGATTAAATTTATTTTCCAACTATTTAAGAATACTTTTAAGAAAAAAATTTATTAAAAAAATAATTTTATCATACTATAACATACTCTTAAACTTGTAAGGGTTATATGAGCATTTTTTGACGTTTATATATAGTCATGTTGTGAAGCGTTGAAAAAAGTTTCAGTGCTGTTTTTTTAAATAACTATTACTTCTAAGTTTGACTAAAAGGCAAAATCAAACATT
This sequence comes from Hydra vulgaris, assembly GCF_038396675.1. Lineage (NCBI taxonomy): Eukaryota > Metazoa > Cnidaria > Hydrozoa > Anthoathecata > Hydridae > Hydra > Hydra vulgaris. The sequence continues at coordinate 25,048,006 of NC_088932.1, read as the reverse complement.
ATGCATAATATTTTTTATAAAAACGAACTCTAACTAGGTCTATAAGAAGAACATATTAATGAAAACAAGACGTTACGACCGTCACAAAAAAAAGTCGAAAAGCTTTTTCTATCCTTCGTATCGAACTTTTTAAAACTACAACCATGGTAAAAGTAAAGATACTTATACATATTTTATCATCGTTTCAAAAAAAAACATTAAAGTGCTTTAAATCACCCTTTCAACATGTTACTAAGTACGTTACGACCATCACGATACAATTGCTTTTCCGTAACGGCTTCTTGACTTAAAAAAAAAAAGTTCAAGCGCGAACGATATAATCCATTTCAAACGATTTACGTCATTTAAACCAAGTTATAATATTAATCAACTTTGTTTATTGTTTAATTTGCAGTTTGTTTATTTATTTTATTACTAAACTTGTTAAAGTTTTTTTTGAAACCATAAGTAAATATTTTCAACAAATTGATGTAATGAATTTTTTTTTTAGAAATAAAAACTTTTAA
>NC_088932.1:24772500-25042500 GCF_038396675.1 Hydra vulgaris | reverse complement strand
ATTATCAACAGTTTCTTTCTCATCAGAAGTGTTCATAGATTTGTCATCCTCATTTTTTATATTTAATATTTAATTTTCTAGCTATTTTTGGCAATAACTCAAATTTGAAAAAAAAATTCATTTTATCAGTTGTCATTTTAGATTGTTTGATAAGTTGCAGCATAATGATGATTTTTGTCAGATGGGTCACAAATATTGTTATTGAAATATATATTTTTATTTGGGTATATAGTTATTAAGTTTGATTGTTTTTTTGTTTTTTTCCTGGTTGCTTTTGATTAAAAGATTTTATTTTTCTGATAAATAAAAGATGTTATCTACAAATATGTTTTGAAGTTTAAACCAAAGTTTAAACCTCAAAACATTAATATTTACACAAAATAATTTTATAATTTTAGAAAAAAATTAAATAATTTTATAATTTTTAATCTTTTTATTAGGAATAATCTATTTTAGATATCCAACAAAAGTATTTTTATAAAAAATTGTGAAACTTTTGGTTTATTTAATTATTTATTAATATTTAATTTTTACTACTCTAAATTTGTCTTAAAACTCAGATATAAATAGTATTTATTTTAATTATAAATAGTATCTATTTTAGTTATAAATTGGTAAATCTCAAAAAATCAAGTGCTAAAAAGATGTTGAATATGATACCATTTTTTCTAATCTAACGAAATCTTAATCCAAATATATTAGATACTTAGATAAAGTTAGATTTAAAATGTTAATGATGTTAATTATTGGAATCAGCCAAAGTAAAGTAAAAATAGCCAAAAAATATATTGCTTAATAATTTTTAGTTTGCATAAAATATTCTACTTGCCTAATCTAAGTTTTTTCAAAAAATTTTATTAAAGTTCAAAGTTAATAATTAAGGTTTAACAAACAACGATTATTTTTTGGAAGCTTTAAAAGTTTTGAGCATTATAATCATCTTTAGGATTGTTATTTTTAGGATCGTATTGTTGTTGAAAACCAAGACTGGCTTGTTGTGGTTCCGTATTGGTAATAATTTTAAACTTATTAAATTTGAAACTATTTATTAAAAATAATAACAATGTGTTTGCTTAAATAAAAAAATAATATTTTGTTTTCTCCTTGTCATCAAGATTTTTTATAAGAATTTTAGGCTCAATTTTGTAATTAACAGTATATTCTTTATTTTTATTTTTTTTTGGAGAATAAAATAAACATGAGTTATAAAAGTTATCGAACAATATGAAAAATTTCAAAATGTATATATTCAAAGTTTTTACTTTAAAATAAACCAGTTAACAAAGAATTAACAAGACAAAGACAAAGAAAAGAGTTAAAGCGAATGAAAACAGTGAACAGAAGACCTAAAAAAAATTTATGAGTCAGGAAAACATGAAGATATGAAAGAATTCCAAAGCACTTGTGTTCGCGGTAAAAACTAGATGAATAAAAGTTTTTTGAGTATGAAGGAACATTTACAGTAAAAGGATGTGACTTAATTGAATGAAGAGTCATGCATGATTGAGTTTTGGTTGATGGAACAAATGGTTATGACTTGCTTGAGCAGTGACCATCGCAGTAATTGTAGAAAAGAAAGAGAAAACTTTTGGCTTCCATGAGATAATCCTAATCACAATCTTAGTAAAAAAAATAAAAGTTTTAGTTCTAGGAGCCAGCAAGGTCAGTGGAACAAGAGCCAAGCCATTCAGTTTGATGAGCATTAAAGTTGCCAATACCAACAATATAGTCTAAGGGATAGAGAGAACAATCTTAATCAGTTTGAGCAGAAACAACTTTTTTCTAAATTATTCTGATTCACTTTCAACAAGGCTGCAAGCAACCGCTATTAAGTTGGGAGTTACTAGAAAAAAAAAATAGAGTTATAGAGCAAGGAAATGGTTGACTGAAGACTTGAAAAATTTTAGGTTGTATGAGTCAGGAAAACATAAATATGGGAGAGAGTTCTAAAGGGTTGAAGTGTGGAGAAAAAAATAGACAAATAAAAGTTTTTAGAGCATACAGAACAGATACAGTAAATGAATGAGAATTTGCTGAATGGCAAGTCAAATGAGAATGAGTTTTAGTTGATGGAACTAGTGATGATGGAGATAGATATGATGGAGATGGAGATAGATATGATGGAGCTTCTTTGAGCAGCAACCATAATAGTATTTGTAGAAATGAGAAAGAGATGCAACTTTATGACGAGGAAAGAGGCCCAAGCTTGGCATTAGAAGAACTAGCCCAAATATGACAACAGTATTCCATACAGAGATGAAAAAGAGATTCATAGAGATAAAGAATGGAATCAGGAGTAAGATAATGGTGAGTACGATAAAGAGAACCAACCTTAGCAGATGCTAATTTAGCAATTGATTGTATATATGGTTTCCATGAAAGGTCAGTAGTTAAAGATAATCCAAAAAGACAAAAAGAAGAGGACTCAGTAAGAGGTCGACAGTTGTAATAGTTATTTAAAGTTTTGCTGGAATTCACTGCAATATCCAATCTGTTACAGAAGTGAAATCAGATCAAAAAATACAGATCAAGAAAAACAGGATCAAGGATAGAGTTTTAAGGTACCCTAATAGTTGCTGGAGATAAAGAAGGGTGTTGGCCCTCGAGGATGACTTTACTAAGCGATTAGAAAGAAATAATTTGATAATCTCAAAAACTTTCCCAGATACACCTTGCTATACAGTTTCCTTTATCCAGCAGGCAGGAAAACAAGACTCAGTCAAGCACTTTTTTTATAGTTTAGAGAGAATTGAAGAAATTTCTGGAAAATACTTTTGCAAGGTAATAACAGTAATGTTGTCTAGACCACAAGCCATAGAAGAGTTTAATTGAGATATAACTTTAGCAACTTTAACCCTTGTTAGTGATGCTGTTAATGATTTTCCAAAAGTCTCTGGAGCCTAACTTCTGAGATAAGACACATGATTTAGTGAACTGAGAATAATGGAGCTTAACATCAGACAGCATTTTTTTACGTTGATTTCTTCCAATAATAAATCGCTGTTTGTTCTCCTTTTGTTCTTTGAGTTTTAAAAAAGATTTTCAAAAATGATTATATTAGATATTGCAACTGCACTAAGGTGAAAAGGTGAAACGATGGAGTTGAATGAGGCTTGATTTGGAATCGTCCAAAAGCTTCTATTCCTGCCTGAATCCAGGAGGTTACATAGGAAACATATTTATCAGCTGAGAGAGGAAACACATCAGCCCAAAAGGTTGACTGGGATTCTTTTCGTGATTCTTTTCTTGAGAGAAAAGAATCACGAAAAATCAGTCAACTTTAGGGTAGTAAGTAGTGCAATGATAAGGTGAGTCTGAAAAAGAAGTACAAGATGAAAGATTTATAGAGATCATTGCCATGTCATAACCACGTAAGGGAGAAAAAGGAGAAAATACAAGCTAGGGTCAGAGATAAGACAAGGAATGAAGGTAAATGATTAGGGTTGTCAGGAAAACAAGTTACAAAGTTAACTATCTGAGTAAGTGATTGAAAAATGCAGAAGTTATAGGCTTTAATGCCAGCAGGGTCAGTGGTGTTAGAGCTAAGCCATTTAATGTGATAAACATTAGGTTTACATTTAGTTTAATATATTTAATCACTAATAACAACAATATTGGCAGAGGGGTAAAGAGAAAGAGCATGGTCAATTTGATCAGAAATTACATCTAAAAGAGTGCAGTCTTAAGAGGAAGGAGAACGATAAAGAACAAAGAGAAAGGTGATAGAGTGAAAAGGTGCTAAGCAGAATCACATAAAAGAATGGTCCAAAGATTCAAACCTGATTTCATGACAAATAGGTTAATTGATGATTATCTATTAAGGACCAGTGAATATTCATTAAAATTCGAATTACCAAGTTTGCTGAGAGGCGAAGCTGACTTTGGCTTCAACTTCAGTGTTAAATTCGAAAGCTTTTTTTTTTTTTTTTTCAATTAAAAAAGAAAAGTAATTTTGAAATACATTTCATGAAATACATTTCTCCGCACAGTAACTTTGTTTGTCAAAGTTCATGTTTCAGAGTTAAAGAGTTGAGGGAGTGTTTTTTTTTTTTTTTAATGTTTGTTTAAAAGTATTTAGAGTTGTAAAGATTGCATTACTTAAATTCTCATTATTGCTGCATTTTAAGAATTTTTTTTTCTTCACAAGTTATTGTTGTTTTATGTAAGCGTATATATATTTTTTTTGATAAATAAAAAATTACTTTCACTTATGTATTGTCAAGTTTTGAAATAAGGTTAATTACATGCTAAAAAATAATAAATTGGGTTTATAAAAAATGATTATTCAAAAATGTATTTTCCTTATTTTTATAAAAGTAATATTTTATAAATCAGTGTACTTGCATTTTGTAAATATTATTAAATGCTTGTTAATTCGGTTTATGCATGATAAGTTAAAATTCGATATAAAGGTCCAGATTTCTCTTTCAATTTAATGTTTTAAAGAAATTTAAATTCAGAAAATGAAAATTGATTTTAGGTCAACATATGACCTAAAATCAGTTAAATTTTTAGTTAAATTCGGTGTACACATATGGTCTAAATTTGTCTTCCAGTTAAATTCGGATCTTGAAAAGCCAACTTTGCCAGTCCTTAGTATACTCCCAAGCAAAGCATGTGACTATTGGAGTCTTTGCAAATCAATGGATAGCACTTATCAACACTGAGATCTGAAGAAGGATTAGCAGAATTTAAATTAATCTCATTAAGAGCAAGCAAGTCTGGTGAATTTTGGTAAGATTCAACTGATAAAAGGTTGCTCACAGACCACAAGTATTTGTAAAAGATATTAAATTAAAACAGTTAGGTGGTGGGGATGGTTTTTTATGTTTAACATTTTGGCTTATTTTTGGCATGGTTTAAGTTTAAAGAGAACTTGACTCATTCATAGATAAAGCACGGCCTCCTAAGCAATGAACTATGCAGTTACTTCATGCAGTTGTGAATGCAGTTATGAATGATAACAATAAAGAACAAAAAGAAATGTCATTGAAAGAAAAGGTGGTGAGTTATAGCGCATTGGGTTCAAACCTGATTTCATGACAAATAGGTGAAATGATAAGTATACTAATAGGCCAAGGATTAATAGGCCTATTGGAGTCTTTGCAAATCTTTTTGCAAATTTGCAAGTCTTTGCAAAAGAATAATATACTGAGAAGATGAAATTAAAATTAGTTATAAGTTACTGCTACAAATTACTGGAACAAATTGCAGGAAAAAAATACTGGAACAAATTATTACAAATAAATTACTACAAGGTATTACTAGAGCAAAATACTCTAAGAATTTACTGAAATAAGTTTTTGGAACATTTTTTGGAGCTTTAAAAAATAATTCTAAGCATAGACTTAAGGATTTACTTTTTTACATTATTAATTAATTCTGAAAACATTACCCTTTCATTGCCTCTAACAAAAAAATTGCATAATCAAAAGTTATTATTTAAAATGTTAGATAATGTTTTTCGAGTTCAGTAACAAATTTTAAAATATTTAAAGCACATTGTTTAATGCACAGACTTTAAATGGTTTATTAAAATACTTGGGTATATTAAAATACTTTGATTTTAGGCTTCAATGTAACTTATTTGAGAGCAGCATCTAAACCACCTTTAATGATAAGTTAATAATTAGTTAAATATTAAGTCAATAATTAGTTAGCAAACATCTTGTCTTTCAATGAAAACAATATATTTTTTAATATATCATAATCAATTTTTAATATAGCATAGTCAGGGGCTTTTTTAGACCCTTTTTGACAGCGTTGAATGTATTTGGGCGACATTTGGCCCCTGATAGTAGTAAGTAGCATATACAATTTTTATTACTCAAGTTTTATTACTTGATTAAGTTAGAAAAAAAAATTTATTATTGAAACTAAAGGAGCCTTGTATAAGACTTACATTAGTGAAGGTGTTTTGAATAAAGGTTACATTAGTGGCAGTGAAGGCGTATTTTATAAGGCTTACATGAGTGAAGTTGTTTTGTACAAGGATTACATGTTATTCATTTTTTTACAGGGCAATGTGGCCTTATGAACTTCTTGTGATACCAAAAGCTCCTACAAAAAGAATAAGCGATCTTACACAGATACAACAAAAATGTAAGCTCAACATTTTGATATTTATTTTTATTAATTTTTTCTAATTATTTACTCCTTTTTTAAAGCCTTGGCTGTCATAATGAAGATATTTCTCACAAAGTATGATAACTTATTCAAGACGTCATTTCCTTACACTATGGGTTGGCATGGTAACTTTGTTATGTTAATGTCAATCTTCTAATCACTTTTTTATCTTTCAGAGTTGCTGATATTAAATGCAAAATCAAATGAAACTATTGATACTTGTTATTGATATTAGAAAACATGCACTATTGATAGCAATCTTCTAAATTAATTTTACAAACTCTATATTAGAAGGTTTGTGAAAAACATTAGTAAACAATGTTTACTAACCTTATAATGGAATATAAATACAAACTTTACTAACACTTTTTACAATAACAATATTAATATTATTTGATAATTTGTTTAATATTATATTATTTTGATTACATAGTATATGAGCACAAACAATATTTACTAACTCTTTATTAAAATCTATGTGAAAAACAAATAAAAAATACTTATTGTAAATTTTAGGTGCACCCTTTAATGAAAAATGTTTGAACGATTGTTCCCATTGGCAACTTCATGCTCATTACTTTCCACCACTTTTACGCTCTGCTAGTGTATGTCAATTTTTTAAACTGACTTTAACTTAATGACTTGATTAATTGTTCTACTTTATTAGGCTCTTTAGGGGTTATCCATAAATTACGTCACGCAACTTTTGATCGTTTTTGACCCCTCCCTCCTCCTAGTCACAAGATCATAACTCTTTAGTAAAATGTCTCGTATGAGTCACATAACTACTAACTCCTTCCTCCTCCCCTACAGCATGACGTAATTGTACACTTCTAAAAGTAGTGTATTTAAAACAAGGACCCTTTTTGTTTTAAATGCACTACTTTTTTGTTAGTAAAATTCTTTTCTTTTTTTTCTTTTTTTTTATTCTTTTTTTTTCGGTGAATTTAAAATATTTATTAACGTAATTATAACTCTTTATTGTTGGATAGTTAAGAAAAAAATAAAATTAAAGTTAAATTTGATTAGATAAAGAAACACATGGTAGGGTTTGAAATGTTGGCTGGTCCTATGAGAGATATAACACCAGAAAAGGTATATATATCAGGGTTTTTTATGTTTTTTTTTTTTTTATTAAAAGTGAAAATTTTAACTACTAGAATGCACTGACCATTTAACAAAAGTTTATTTTTTATTTCTCCATTATTATCTACGTTTTTTTTTAATAGTGTTAATTTGAAAAAAAGTGTTTATACTAACTTGCTTCAAGACCTCACAACACATTCCTAGAATTTTTTTTTGATTATCATTATTTTTTTTAAGGTGTAATAATACACATATATAGTAGTACACATATAAATAGCATATATTTGTATTAGCACACATATACAATAGTACACATTTATTAGTACACATATATAATAGTACAAATATATAATAGTACACTTATAAAATAGTACACATATAATAGTACACATATATAATAGTACACATATACAATAGTACACATATATAATAGTACACATATATAATAGTACGCATATATAATTTTTATTACTTGCATTGATTTAGATTAGATTAAAAAAAAAAGAAAGAAGTATATTGTATAAAAAAAGATATATATTAGATATATTGTAAAATTAGCATCTCCTATAATAAAAAGAAAATTAGTTTTAACTGTTCTTGGTTATCTTAACAAATTTCCCAGATACTAACCTAAAATGATGAGTTTCTTCTCAAGCCTCCATTCAAAATAATTTTTATTTACATTTTTGGAATGAAAATGTGTATTTTAATGGTAATTTAAAAAACATTCTTGGGATCCTTTAAAAGTTCTTTTATTAATTAACAATATTAGCGTAACGTCGATATTGATAATGATAGCGTGACAATAATTTTGCAACAATTTCTCAATAGTTTGATTAAATATAAATCAAAAAAGTAAATCAGAAAATTCAATTCATTTTTAAATATATATACTGAATACAATATATTATTAGAAAATTATTTGAGTTTTATACACATCTTAAAGATTTAAAACTTCGATCAGAAAGCTTATAGAATTTCAAAGCTTATAAAATCTGTTTTATTGTTTTGTTTTGTTTTTTTTGAAGTAAAAAACACTGTATTATATACAATATTCGGATGTTCTTTTTACATACACCCTTATCATGAATCACAATATATGGATAATATAGGGTGAGAACCTTGTCTATGTTTTGATCGCTCTCTAGTTGTTTATTTTATTTTTCTTTAAGGCTGCCGGTATATTACGTGGTCTCTCTAGTGTGCACTTTAAAGAAGCATAAATACTATGGTTTATTAGAAATAAATTTTATCATGTAAATTATATTTAATGTTTATGTATATTTTAAAACGGCATATGTTTTGGTGTAACTTAGACGGTGTACTTAGATACTGGGGTACTGGGGCAATGGCAAAATGTTGAGTTTTTATAGTTAATCACCTTTTCTTTTCATTAATTTGCTTACCACTGTAACTCAAAGCGCAAAAAAAAGGCAATTCAAAAAATGAAAACTGAGCTTTTAAAACGAAAAATAGTAATCGCGTGTCAAAAAAAATTTTTTTGTCTGCTTATCTGCTTTTTAAGTCTGCTTTCAACTGTTGGTGTTATAAAGAAACATTAGGATCTTGGTTATTTATCGGAAGAAAAAAAAAATTGTGAAATTTAATGATAATTCATTATACAAGAGCTAAAAGTTACGTAGATGTTTATATACATAGATACTTTTTGAATTTTGAGGTAGAAAAGTGAAAAGTATAAGTTTTCAAATATTAAAAAAAGATGAACAATGCATTTTTAATGACTTTTCTACCATCGCCTTACATTTTACCATTAAAAAGCAATCTAGAATCTTTTACGAAACAAGTGGAACTAGCAATCTCAAAGCAACAAGTTAGTTTGAGAGGTTGCAAGTTTTTTTAAGGCTAATTTTTTTTTTCTTCGTATACCACCTTAACTGGCACAAATCTAATAAGGTCTTCTTTGTTAAGAAAAGCTTTAATTCACCAAATTGTTTTAAGCTTTGTACGGTTATAAGATACCTTATTCAATATACGGGGCCGTGTGCAAAGAGGTAATACAAAATAGCGTTAAATCTAATTCAGTGAATAGACCGATTCAGATTACAAAACTGTCCAATCCTATTATTGTAGTTTTGTTTATCATAAGGCCGACATTGTATACTAACCTTTACATGCAGTGTCCGACAAAAAGAGAACTCAACTAAATTTCTACAACTGATATAGAAAAAAATAAAAAATTTTATTTGGTGCATTGATTCTTAGACTAGCTGTATTTGGTGCATTGGTTCTTAGATTAGCGGTAGTGGTGTAGTGGTAGAGCGCTCGCTTCATAAGCAAGAGGTTCCAAGTTCGATTCCCGCCACGTCTCTGGTAGTACCGCGCTTAACTTGTTTCTCCGCGCAGCGGCCTTGTTCGTTAAGGTTCGTGTTTCGGAGTTAAAGAGTTGAGAGAGGGTTATAACCACAAGTAGCCTCCTCATCTGTAGTGGCCTTCTCGATCTTGGAGAGGTGAATTATTAAAAGAAAAAAACAAGAAATAGAAAAAAATGACGAAAATTTGAGAATTTTTATTGAAATAACGAAATAGACCAAACTAATACCTTGTGGTGAAGCCACGGCTTTTGATCACTGCCTTGCACCGACGAGGCATACTCTCAACAAGTGATTGTAAGAGTTCCCCAGAAATGTTCTTTCATTGATTTTGAATAATTTGAAACAACTCTTCTTCTTGCTTATCTTGCTGAAAGACCCAACTTTTATCTTTAAAGAGCTTATTTGCACTAGGTATCACTAGGTAGTGCTCTGTGTTCTTTAACATTTAGTTTATTAGGAAACTCTGTGTCATTCAGGAGAACTCAAACTTGTGACTAACCGGCTGTCCCACAAACATAAAAAGCAAATATATTAAAACAGTGAACCAATTTTTTTTAAGATCGCCACATATTTTTCATTTGTACTGATCATACTTAATTTCATTCAGCAGTATAACCATGTTTTCCAAGGATTCCTTCAAGTGTACTAAGTGTGCAACTGGAATGCTTGAAATTGTATTTCCATTATGCAATAGCATGGCCTTTAAACTACGTTTACTGAAATCAATAAACAGATGCCAATTATCACGGTTATGTTCAACATCAAAAACTGAAAACAGTCTTTCAAGATCTGAACAAAAGCACAGCTGATTAATTGTCTGAAAACAGCCTGACAGTTCACAATTTCGGCTACAAAAGGATGTAATTTGCACATTACCAGCAACCAAATTCCATTGTTTGAGTTTTGATGCTGACAGTTCTGCCTTGTCTTTGGACAAATATAAGTCTCTTACCAAATCAGTTAAATCTTGTTGATTGACTAGATAAGGCACATTACCAACAGTACCAAGTGCACACATTACTATATTTATTCTATACTAAACACTGTTTGAAATAGATTAGTGCAATAAATACAGTGTATACACAGTTAATACAAATAATATGAAATTTAACACTACTGACATATATACATTTATATCGCATATGTATGCAACATCATAATTAGTTTTTATTTTCAACATTGTATTTTTGGTTGGTTGTGTTTCCCCTCCAACCGTAAAATTATCATAGAATCTGTTTTTTTATTAGCTTTAGTTTGGATTAAGATAATTGGGTAATGAATATACTCATTAGAATTACTGTTTATCTGTAATATCCAGGGGTAATTTTCTAGATTTCTTATTATTAAAAATGCGTTTAAATGTGAAAAAAAGTGGTATGGGTATCAGAGTAACCTGACGTGATAGAAAGAAACTGATGGTATTTTTGAAATCAGCACCCAAAAATTACAAATATTTTTGTATTTTTCTTAATTTGTAAACAAAATAATACAATGAGCTTTGCGATTTTAAAAAGAAATAAACTTATCAGAACGTACATAAAATAAAACGGGATGCTTTGAAAACGAAAGGATATTTTTCTTCGGATCTTTCCTTAACTACGTTGAGAAGTATAGTCTACGCTGCAGTGTTTATTTTTAAACGAATCAGATTGCAACTTTTAGGAGTGAGGAACCATTAGCTTTTCCAATTTTCTCATTCCCTGCAAAGTTTCATTTACATTAAGAAGTTTTGTAAAATAATTTTTTTACCCGAACAAAAATATAAGTTTTTTCAATTACAATATGTGTAAGTTTTTTTTATCAAAAAGTATGACATATTTGGTATGTATGGATAAAATATTTAAACCACTATTATAATCTGGTAATGCGACTATAACGATTCGTCAAGCGTAGTTTTATTTAGAAAAGATGTAGTTTTTAACATAAATTACCTTGGAGTTAGACTATAGATAAGTCTATGGATTTGATTCTTTCATAAAACCACGTTTTGGTGTTTGTTTTCAATGAATGTAACTTGGCATTTATAATCATACATTATTTAGGAAAATTATCCATGAAAAACCATTTTTTTATGAAAACTGAAGTTATTATTTTCAATACCATAACTAAATAAGTATGTTTAAAAATAATGTCACCTTAGATTCAAATAAACTATAGTAGTGTTAATTTTTCTACCAAAGTCGTTTTTGCATAAATAATCGTAACTTTTAGCTCCATTCAAAAAACTGTTTTCGGTATTTAGTATCATTTTTTGAAATATTTGGGACTTCTTTGGCCATCTTAAAAAAATAATTTATTCCATTCAGAATTCAATTTTTAATTTCATTCAAAATCATTAATTCCGTTCTGGTTTGTTTAAAATTATCAGCTTTTTTTTTACGAGTTAGTTTGTTCTCTGCCTTAGTTGCATTGAGCACTTGACTGGGTTTAGATCCGCCTTAGCTAATGAAAAAACATGCCAATGAAACCACTTAAGTTCCCGTAGAACGAACTTTCATTCATTGTATATAGTAGATAGTTGCTTTTAATAGAAAATCATTATCATGCCATTTTTTCTTCTTAGTTTTTACCTAAGTCTTAATCTCATCATAGCACTATGTGTTTTGGGGTGGTCAAAATACAAAAAAAAGTTGTCTCAGATTTTTGAAAACTATATTCCTACTGCTTTAAAATACTCAGATTAAGAAAAATACAAAATATTTTTACTCTGGTGATAGTTATCCCAGAGATAGTGACCATAAAAGTCAAAAATGGTTGCTGAATTTAAGTTTTCAAAAAAAACTACATGATTTTGTTTTTCTTGCAGTTTATTTATATATTAAAGAGTATCAAATTATATACGTCTTAAGATGCTCAAGAAAAAAAAACTTTTTTTTTTTCAATTTTCATGACGCTTTAAGCCGAAAAAAAAAAGTTTAAATCACAACTTCCGTGAACTCGCAAAGAATATAGTATTAAAAGGCATCGACCAAAAATTGATTCCAAAAAATCTGGACAAATTAAATTCTAAAATTTTTTTAGAAAGATGACTTATTTTTTAAGTCTTGAACGATGTTTCAAAAAGAGCAATGTTCATAGAGTAGTATTACAAAAAATTACACATTTTCCATTCCTTGTCTGCGAACTGTATCAACTCTTGTAAAACTCTCCTTACCAAGTCGATGTACGCGCTCAATGTCGAGATGTTTGAAGCATTAGTTGATACGATTCCTCAGTTGGATCAAATTTTTAGCTTCCCAACAATTAGCATATACTGCTCTCTTGATTTCATTCCAAAAATCTTCAATAGGTCGCAATTCTGGTACGTTTGCAATATTTTGACTTCTGGGCACATATTCGACATTTTTGGACCTCAAAAGTTCTTGAACTTTTTTTGAGTAGTGAGATGATCAAGGTCAGGCCAAAAAACTATTTCATCATCTTTATGAACAGTCTCTATAAATGGGAGCAAACATGATCTTAAAACTTTTCTATGTACACATTTTCATTGACAGCTTGACCGGAAGGTGCAACATAATGCTTTGACAATCCCTTTGGAGAAATTGCAACCCAAACCAATAATTTTTGTTCAAATTTTGATTTTCTTTTTAATTTAACATCATTTGGTGTCGTAGTAACATCTGATGAATATAATCCACTGTTTCCTGAAATATTACAATTACTTTATCCAAAATATGATTCATCGTCAATGATCACCTGTTTTTTTCGAAAAATTTCAACCAATTTAGAGCACTTTGGACGAACAAGAGATTGTTGTTCAGGAGTTCTTTTTGGAGCCTTGATTTTTTTATGATAATGAATGATTGTCTTCTGCTTTATCGTTTTGCATATGTATGATTGATTGACATTGAATTTTTTAGCAAGAGAACGTTGACTGATTCCATGTTGATGGTCGATTTTTTTTTCCAATTGTTTGATCTTCTTTTTTGCCATCTTAACTGCTTTCCTACCGCTTCCAACTTGTCGTTCGGGTAATATGTTGTTGTCTTTTCGTTTTAGAATATTGTAGAGCGTAGATCTTGAAATACTTTCCATCATAAAATGTTTTACAATTGCGTTTTTAGAAAGTTCTGGGTTAATTTCAATAAACTCGTACACTCGCTTTCTTACGTCATCTTGTTTCGAAGTAACTTTTTTTATCATTTCAAATTTGTTGCTCAGTATAAAATTAATGAGTTTTGTAGAGAATTTAATTCTCCACAAAATGGCGTGCGAGCCAATCAAAATTGATAAATTTACGCGGAGAAAAAATGGCGGGAAGTTTGACTAGATTTTTTGGAATCACATGTTATTATTAAATAACGTGGAATTGAGTCTATTTTTAAGAAATTAAAAAATTAGCTACGACCTTTTGCGGCTATGGCAGAAATTTCTATTTAAAGTTTGCGCTACTTGGATTATAGCCAATTTTCAATTTTTTGTTTTCCCCAATGATAATTGATCGAAATTCTACTTAAGACTTTGTATTCAATAATCAATTGAAAATAATTATTAAATACAAAGTTTATTATAGAGTTGTTAACCGGAATGTTTCGTACAATTCCGGAAAAATAAAATTCTTTCGGAAGGATATTGAGAATAAGGAATTTTCTTTTTTCGTACCGAATTTTACGAAACAAAAAAAAACCGCCGATGTTCATTTCGCAAATGCTTCTTACGAAATGTTGTCTTCCGCAAGTTGAATTACGAAACAAAACTATTTTGCAACATATGAAAATAGGGCTTACGGAAGTCGCACTTGCGAAATGAGCTATTTCGCTAAACGACGTTTCGGAGTCTATAACAAAATTTTGTTGGCCAAACTGATATAATTGTAAAAATTAAATTTTTTATATACCAAAATGTTTATAATAAAATTTTATTTTCAGCATTGCAACATATGAACATTTTAAGGTTTTATTTTTTGAAATAATGATAAAAAACCAAATTTCTTTCGAAACGAAACTCTTTCGCACTGAAACTTGCGAAACAACTTCATTACGGAAAAACACTTACGAAACGCGGCATATTAAAAATGTTTAAATACGTTTTATGAATCAAATACGTATGATTAGCTAGGTAACTAAAATACTAATTATTATAATAATTATTGATATGTTTCAGTTAGTAAATTTTTATAAATAAACCTAGACTTTTATAAGATATACTAAAAATGTCTTTCAATGAACAAGAGTTAAATAGTGAACATAACTTGAACAACATAAACTTTCCCATTTTGAGAGAAAAAAGAAAATTTAGAGCATGTAAGTCATTTGTTTGGGATCATGTAGATTTGCCTCAAATAGTAAATCGGTTAAAAAAAAAGGGTCGTTATCGAACTAATTTTTAATGTAAACTTGTCGTTAGCTTAACTCAAAGGCAGTTTTTCTCCTGTTCCTTTCTTTATATTCATTACTTACCCGAAGTTGTGAGAGAGCAGTTAATTAGCCCCTGAGTCAGTAAGTTAATGGAAAAAAAGAAACGGTTTTATACGAATAAAATTGCGTGATTGGGAAACAATGCTGTCGTTGAAATCAAAAAAAGATATAGGTCATGTAGTCAATCCTAAAAAATAACTACTCCATAAAGTACGTACGCTTTAAATTTGATCCTCCCCTCCCCCGCAATTTTCAACATCCCAACGTTATTGGATCTATACAACCGCTGAAAGTTATAAAGCTCTGGCTATTTTGGAGAGCAGTAAAAATTTAGTTGCAAGATTTTGCAGCAAAAAAGCGGGTACGTAAAATACAACCCTTTCCCGAGTCTTTGCCCCGGGAAAAAATTTAAACATAGAAGCTCACCAGGATTATACAAGCGCTGAAAGTTTTAGAGCTGTAGATAGTCTAAAAATTAGTGATAAATTGACATAAAATGTAATGGAACCAAATATTTTACTAAGTTTTTATGTATAAGAATATAAATAGTAAACCTCCATTTCTGAAAAGCCAAAGACAATAAACAACCGAATGTCGGAAGTGAACCAAAGTCGGTACTTGATAAATATTAATGCATGTAAACACTGGTATAGGGACATGTTGCGGAGGAAGCGTTGTACTTTCCCTCAAAACTAACTTAAAGTTTCAGTTTTTTCTATTTAAATTTTAGCTGCGTAACTTTCTTAACCTTTCTAGGTCACTGTATATATATATATATATATATATATATATATATATATATATATATATATATATATATATATATATATATATATATATATATTGTCCTTTCCGTCAAACTAACTCAAATTTCAGTTTTTTTTATTTAGATTGGAGTTGCGTTAGGCCCCCCTTATATTCTGTTTCAGCAACTCCTTCCCCCTCCCCCCCTCCCTCCCCCACCTTCGTCCTAACTTTCTTAATCTTTCAAGATCACTGTATATATATATATATATATATATATATACACACTAAAAAATAAAGGTAGAAATTTTTAGTTAAGGTAGGATATGAGATATACCCTTAGTAAGGTATAATTTTTTACCTTATAAGGTAGAAAATTATACCTTTAAGTTAGAAAATTGTATGACAAATAATTGTTTTTAATATAATTTTCTACCCTAAAAGGTAGAAAATTATACCTTACTAAAGGTATATCACATATCCTACCCTAAGGTAGAAATTTCTACTTTTTTTTTTAGTGTGTGTGTGTATATATATATATATATATATATATATATATATATATATATATATATATATATATATATATATATATATATAGATATATATATATATATATATATATATATATATATATATATATATATATATATATATATATATATATATATATATATATATATATATATATATATATATATATATATATATATATATATATATATATATATATAGATATATATATATATAGATATATAGATATATATGTAAAAACTATTGAAGAATCATTTAACAACATTATTTTATTTAAATAATAAATAATAATATTTTTTTGTATAACAGTTTAATGAATACTTTCGAGTTTATTCCGTAAGCGCACATTCCGAAACGCTCCTTCCGTAAGGAACTGTTTCGCAAATATTCTTTCGAAATGATTTGTTTCGCAAGTTTCTTTTCGTAAAGAGCTATTACGGAATAATTATTATTTATTTTTTTCGTATAACGCATTACGGAAGGTGAATTTGCGAAAGAACAACTTCCGCAATAACAACTTGAAATACGGAAGATAAAAATGCGAAATTTTCGTAAGTTTTTGTTTACGGCGAACAACCCTAGTTTATTATTAATAATTGACATTTAATTAGGTAATTATTTGCATATGTGTTATTATCCTAAGCTTAAAATTAACATTCCATGCTTGAAATTAACATAATTAAAAAAAAATTAAAAAGTTAAAAGGATAAAAAGTTATATATATACAACTAAAGATATTATTAGCTGTTTCAAGTATTTAACAAAAGAAGAAAATATAAACAATGCTTTACTTTTCATAACTTTTAGAGTTTGTATGAGTGATGGTAAAAAAGAAAACTTGGTACAAAAGTTAAATGGAGTCGAATCGAATTACCAAAGATTTTGGAGAGATTCATCAAGAAACACAGTATTTTTTTGAAAAGAAACACGAAAAATGGTTAAATCAAAAGTTTGAAATAGACTTTTCGTCGTTGGAGTTGGCACAAAATATAAAAGGCCGACCAAAAAAAAACTTTGATGATACGAGTAAGAGAAGTAAACGTCGGATAATTGCAGGAGAGCATACAAATTCAAATTTTGATTCAATTGAAAATTCATTAGTTATAGCCCGTAGAAAAGTATATAATCAAAAAGATTTTTGTTTATTCAATGTGTTAACACATGTCATCAAAAATTATAAAGATTCACATCATATGTTTGTTCAGTTGACTAATGACAACGATAAAATGACAGCTGAAGAAGCCGCTGCATTAATAGTTGACGTAGATCTTAGCGTATCTGGCAATAAACGAATCTAACAGGCATCTAAAATAAGATATCCATCTTATTCAACAGTTGAAAAAGCGCTTAAGTTGTGTGGTCCACAGAATAATCACTTGGAAGTCAGTGATTTAAGAGTCAAAGTAGATTTGCAAGCACTTATGAATCATACCACTGAAAGAATTGTAAAAATGAGGCAAAAAGAATTAATGGATTATTTGGATATCAGTAACAAACTAAGTGAAAGTATGTTGCTTTTAAATAGTTGGGGTATGGATGGATCTACTGGGCAGGCTTTGTACAACCAAGCGTTTTCCGATTCTGTTGAGAGTCAAAATTCAAGCATGTTTGCAGTTGCAACAACACCTTTGAGGCTTAGTGTGTGAAATTCAAAAAGTGACTTTTTGTCGACCAACTTAATCCACTAAAACAATGTTTGCTGGGTATGACCGTATTTGGGTCACATATACCTTTCTTGTCGAAAAGGGACTTTATTAAAAGGTTGATAATATATAGTTATGTTTATAATGTATAGGTATGTTATGATAATACATAGTTATATTGATGTATATATAGTTGTGTTGATAATATATAGTTGTGTTGACGAGAAAAGAAGTTAAAATTTTTATCACCAATACCTTGTGAATGTAAAATTGATAAGATGTGATTTTGTAATAATAGTAATAGCAGTAATAGTAGTAAAACTGTAGCAGCGAGTTAACAGCGAGTGAGTTAGATCTCGTTTTGATAGCTTTTGATAATATTCCCAGATAACATATTGACGTTGGCCCAACGTTAATGTGCAAATTTGTTGTAATAATCATTATAATAACGTTAAAATATTTCTACAAATTATACACATATTCAAAAATAATGTCTTATTCGACTTCTTAGCTTCCTTACGAATTTTGAGTATATATATGATGTATATATATATATATTTGTATTTTGCTAGCTACACCAACTGTAATGACTTGTTTGAAGAACTTTCTAAGTGGATTTACAGCAAAAAAAGGCATACTTACCTATGGGATATCTCCGTTACATGCTTAGTTAAGATTTCTAGAGTGTCTTTTACATATTTTATACGACTAGAGTTCAAAAAAGGAAGAGTAATCATAACGACGATCCTACTCAGAAAGCAAAAACAAGTGCAGAAGTCTTCGGACTTTTGACCAAAATAGGATAACTGGACACAGCTTTTTTTATAATCATTTGGAACAGAGCCATGGATGGGTTTAACAAAGTAAACAAGAAACTGCAGACCGTCAAGCTTGATTTAGTTATGGTTTTAGAGCTGTACAACTCCCTAGAGCATTACGTCCGACAAGTTTCTCCGATTTCGAGCAATATGAAAAGGAAAGGTCTTGTCTTTGGTCAACACGGATGAATATGTTTACGATCAAAGGCGCCTAAGAGTACGCAAGAGCCATTACGGTGAAGTTGACAGTGTGGAAACTACAGTGTTTTCTGGCGATCTAAAATGATTGCCAACATTAATGAGACAAACTGATGAGTGATCTAGATATAAGGAAAAAAACTTGGATTGAATTCTCTGTTTGGTTTTCTTGTAAATCTGAGCAGCATGAATATCTTGGATATCACTTGCATTGGTAACCAAAATATCCATAAGATTTTCATACCTTGGAGATCACTTGCAGTACACAAAATCTTGTTAAACAATGTCCTACTGATCTCAACTCTCACTTATTGAACGAATGTCTTCATTTTGGAGCTTTTATTCCGACTGAGATAAATACTGAAAACAGCAAACGAAAACCTTCAGCTCTGGATCTTTTAAAACTAGTTAGATACAAGAATCATGAATCAACGTTCTTTACCATTGACGCAGCCCTTTAAACTCTCTTGACCACTGCTGCAACAAATTGTTCTGGAGAACATTCAACATTTCAATATTGGATCAAAAGTGTTCATCGCTCAACTATAGGTATATATACAACATAAAAAATACTTATAATATAAATAACTTTTTATTAAAAATTTTTTGTCTAACAACAATCTTAAACAATAGTAGACTCGTATATTTTCCAATTTTTAAAGTTACATATAATCTTCTATTCATTAGTTATTTAATAGGTGAGGAACGTCTTTTAGATCTTTATATTGTTCAAATAGAAAACCGGGTATTAGATTCCATCGACCTAGAAGATATCATACCTGCATTTGCAAGCTTGAAATGCAGGCGAAAGGTGTTTTAAAACCTATACTAATTGCAGCGTGTTGTTAATAATAATATATGCTTATTAAATACAAAAGAATGTACATTAGAAAGCCATAGCGCAACAATTAAAAATTTTTTTTTTAATTTTAAACCGCTGTTAAATTTGAATACGAAGAGGCCAACAGAGGCCATAAGATATTAAGTCCTGGAAAGCCAAGAAGTATTTAACCCAGTCCTGCCTTTAATTAAATATAATATCTTCTTTTGAGAAAAGTGTTTTTCCTGATAGATTAAAAACAGGTAATTATAACTCAATTAAAAAAAAAATATTGCGATTTCTTTAATTCCAGCCTAAACTGCTACCTACATCTCTTTTTTCTGTATTTTCAATATTTATTTAAAGTTTACAAAAATAAATTTAACTACCTGAAATTAAATATAATTTTATTCAAAAATTATTACAGGTTTTGAAAATAATGTTCTACTAAAGTTTAGTATTTTAATTACAAATTCTACAATGTTTAGTAACTAAACATTGTTGAACTTGTAAATAAAATTTAATTTGTTAAAGGTGAATTAGTACAAGGAGCAGTACGTTGATTTCTCCAAAGCATTTTATTTCTTTGATCGTTGTATTTTACTTTGAACACTAAACTTTTACAACGTCGAAGGTCTGACTTATTGGTAGATTCAAAATTATCTTTGTAAAAGGGAACACTTACAAAATTAAATAAAATTTAGAATAAAAAAATGTTCATGTAAAGCAATAAATTAAATAAATTAGATAATGCAACCCATGAAAAAAAACAGTATAGTTTTAAATATAGCTAACTTAACTCAAGATTTAAATGTTTATGTATAAATATATATATAACTTTCTACTAAACGTTTTATCATATATTTTTTGTTAAAGTTTTTCATTAATAATTACATTAAAGTAAAGTACATAATATCTTTGGTCAAATACTAAATAAATTCCGTCAAATTTTTCATTAATGATCCACGTCTCTTTATTTTAGATTAAAATATAATAGTATAAAAGATTTAATAGATCTTCGTTTAAACAACAAAGTTTATATAATATAATACGCAACAAATTAAAATAGTCATATCTATTAAATCATATAAAAAATCAGTTAAAAAAAATTTTAAAAACTGTTTTGAATTTATTATTGTTTTTTGACAACTTTCATTTAGCATGCAATCTTTACTAAGAAGTCTGTTTTTTTTGTTTTGCTATAGTAACTACTTTTCCAAATATTTATCATAAATTATGACAAACTAACAACTTATTACGCAAGCACATTTAATTAGCCAGAAGTGCATAAACCACAATACCTAACACTACCTAGCAAACATGCTATAGCGGGTTTTCAGTAGACCTATATAGGCATTTTGAGCGGACCGCTGTAGTTTTGCTCATCGGTTACTTAGCCAACCATTAGAGGCAGCCACCAAAAGCGGCTAGTCGATGACTAGCCACTATTAAAATGTCGGAAAATTATCGGCTTGCCATTTTAAGCGGCTGCCACTAATGTTATACTAAGAAACCGATGAGCAAAACTCCAATGAACCCCTAAAAAATGCCTATGATGGTTCACTGCAAATCCACTAAAACAATGTTTGCTGGGTATGACCGTATTTGGGTCACATATACCTTTCTTGTCGAAAAGGGACTTTATTGAAAGGTTGATAATATATAGTTATGTTTATAATATATAGGTATGTTATGATAATACATAGTTATATTGATGTATATATAGTTGTGTTGATAATATATAGTTGTGTTGATGAGAAAAGAAGTTAAAATTTTTATCACCAATACCTTGTGAATGTAAAATTGATAAGATGTGATTTTGTAATAATAGTAATAGCAGTAATAGTAGTTAAACTGTAGCAGCGAGTTAACAGCGAGTGAGTTAGATCTCATTTTGATAGCTTTTGATAATATTCCCAGATAACATATTAACGTTGGCCCAACGTTAATGTGCAAATTTGTTGTAATAATCATTATAATAACGTTAAAATATTTCTACAAATTATACACATATTCAAAAATAATGTTTTATTCGACTTCTTAGCTTCCTTACGAATCTTGAGTATATATATGATGTATATATATATATATATATATATATATATATATATATATATATATATATATATATATATATATATATATATATATATATATATATATATATATATATATAATATATATATATATATATATATATATATATATATACATACATATGCATACATATAATAAAATTAAAATAGTACAAAAATTAGTAAAAGTCTTTTGTGCAACTTTAATATAATATACATCTATAAGAAATAACAAAAAAATGTAAAATATATGTACATAATGCTATATACAATAAATGTAAAAAATAACAAAATCAAAATGATGTATTACCTGCATAAACATGGAGACAAAGAATCACTACATTTTTTTCAAATCAATTTTTTTTAAATCATATCTAAACAGAAAATTATTGAATAATAGTATCACTGCAAGCATAAGAATTAACTTGCATTAAAGTTCCTTTTAAAGGAAGTTATAAGAAGTTTATACAAATATTAGTAGAAAATTTCAACTAATATTTTCTACTAATATTATAACTGATTTCTACTAGAAATCAAACTAAAAAAAAGTCTTTCTGATATATATATATATATATATATATATATATATATATATATATATATATATATATATATATATATATATATATATATATATATATATATATATGTACATATTGGAATATATGAGTTATGGCCTATATACTAATTTTATTTCGATTATAAATAAACAAAATTCTCTAGTAAAAAATAACGCTAAAATAAAATAAAACAGCATTTAAAAATGGCCGAAAACAATTTTAATATATATATATATATATATATATATATGTATATATATATATATATATATATATATATATATATATATATATATATATATATATTTTTTTTTTTTTTAAACATCTTCGCTTCCAACAAGGCTGCAAGCAGCCACTATGTAAAGTTGGAAGTTACTGGAAAAGAAAAGATTGTAGAGCAAGATAACGATTGACGGACGACTTAAAAGATTGCAAATTATATAAATCAGGAAAGCAATATGAAGGAAGTGAATTCCAAAGAACTGATGTTCGAGGAAAAAAACTAGACGAATAAGCGTTTTTGGAGCACTTAGGAACAGTCACAGAAAAAGGATGAGACTTAATTGAATGACGAGTAACACGAGAATGAATTTTAGTAGATGGCACAAGAGACGTTAGCTCTTTAGAGCAGTGCCCGTTATGATATTTGTAGAAAAGAGAAAGAGAAGCAACATTACGACGATGTGATAATAGTTAAAGGTTGGCTGCAAGAGCAAATCCTACTATGTTTACAATGAGTTTTTACACCTTGTCTAAAAGAGAAAGGGCATCATTAGAAGATCCGCCCCAGGTATGGCAACAGTATTCCATACAAGGCCGGATTTGAGATTTATAGAGATAGAGAATAGAATCCAAAGTAAGAAAGTGACAAGCTCGATAAAAAGATGCAACCTTAGCAGATGCTAATTTTGCAACTGATTTTATATATGGTTTCCAAGAAATATTGGAGTTAATCCTAGAAGATGAAGAGTAGGTGACACATCGAGTACATCACCGTTCATAAATATAGGAAGATCTAAATTATTGTGATAAAGATTAGCTGAAAAAAATTGAGCTTTATCTGAATTAAAATTCACCAGCCACTCTGAGTCCCATGCTGTAGCAGAAGTGAGATCCTTTTTAAGCTCAAATGCCCCCTCCGAGCAATGAGAGGGTGTTGGTTTCTTATCACGACTATAAGAATAAATGGTAGTATCATCAGCAAACAATGCCACCTTAGATGTGAGAATATCTGGAAGATTGTTAATGTAAATTAAAAAGAGTAAAGGGCCAAGGATAGAACTTTGAGGAACCCCTGAAGTTACAGAAAAGAAGAAGAGTGATGACCATCGAGTACAACTTTTATGCTACGATTGGAAAGGAAAGATTCAATTATCTTAAAGATAATGCCAGATACTCCATAAGAAGAAAGCTTATGGAAAAGACCAGCATGCCAAACTTTATCAAAAGCTTTTGAAATGTCAAGAGCGATGGTTTTAACCTCTCCACCTTCATCTAATGCACGATAAAACCTGTCAGTTATTACTATTAGCAAATAAGCTGTATAACGAGAAGATCGAAATCCATATTGATGGTCAGAAAGTTATTAGATTCAAGATTGGAAATTAAGTGTTTGTTATTTAAAGATTCAAAAACCTTGCTTATGATAGAACGAAGACTAATGGGACGTTAGTTAGACGAATCAGATCGCTCTCCGGAATTTTTGAAGATAAGGATAAGAGATGCCGGTTTCCAGCAGGCTGGAAAACAAGACTCTAATAAGCACTTGTTGAATAGTTTTGAGAGTATAGACGACAGCTCCGGAGAACACTTCTGCAAGACAATAACAGGTATGTTGTCCGGGCCACAAGCTTTAGAAGAGTCTAGGCAGGAAATCACTTTAGATATAGAAGCTGGAGAGTAAGGCTTGACCTAGAATCGTCGAGAGGGAATAAAAGATTCCATGCCAGCCTGAATCCACGAAGTTGCATAAGAAGCACATTTGTCGACAGGAAGACGAAAGATTTCTACCCACGGGTCATCACTAAGAAAATCACGGAAAGAGTCCCAGTCAGCTTTACAGTAGTTGTAAGAGGTTCGATAATAGGGGGATTCAGGTGATAAAGAAGAATGAGATATAAGTTTTAGAGAAATCAAACTGTGATCAGAAGAACCTAAGGGTGAATGTGGAGAAACTGCGCACTGACTAGGATCAGAAACAAGACATAAGTCGAATATAGAAAGTAGATGATTCGGGTTGTTAGGAAAGCGAGTTGGAAAGTTGAGTATTTGAGTTAGGGATTGAGAAACGCAAAAGTTTAATGCCTGCAGAGTCAATGACACTAGAACCAAGCCATTCAGAGTGGTGAGCATTAAAGTAACCGACAACAACTATATTAGCTGATGGATAAAGAGAGAGGGCTTGGTCAATATGATCAGAAATAACGTCAAAAAGAGTGCAGTCTTGAGATGAAGGAGAGTGATATAGAACAAAGAGAAAGGCAATAGAGTGAAGTGGTGCTAAACGAAAGCACATGAAAGAATAGTCTGTGGATTCAAACCTAGTTTCACGACAAATGGGTGAATTATTACGAATGTAAATGCCGAGGCCAAGCATGTAACTATTGGAGTCTTTACGAATTAGAGGAAGATAACCATCAACACTAAGATCACAAGATGAGGCAGCCAAACTCAAATTAGTCTCACAAAGAGCAAGTAGGTCTGGTGAACTTTGCAAGAGATAAGACTCAACAGAGGAAAAATTACTTCGAAGACCACGAATATTAGTAAATGATAGGTTTAGAGAACTTGGTGATTATGATGGCTTTTTGTGTTTTATAGTTTTTGGTACTTTATTCATTTTTAAGTTAGATTGAAGAACCATCATCATCATCAAGTTCTCTAAACTTATCATCCACTAATATTCGTGGTCTACGAAGTAACTTTTCTTCTGTTGAGTCTTATCTCTTGCAAAGTTTACCAGACCTACTTGCTCTTTGTGAGACTAATTTGAGTTCAGCTGTCTCTTCTTGCGATTTTAATTTTGATGCTTATCTTCCTTTATTTCGTAAAGACTCCAATAGTCACATGCTTGGTCAGTTTAATTTCTCTAAAACTAATATCTCATTTTTCCTCATCACCTGAATCCCCCTATTATCGTACCTCTTACAACTACCTTAAAGCTGACTGGGATTCTTTCCGTGATTTTCTTAGTGATGACTTTTGGGTAGAAATCTTTTGTCTTTCTGTCAACAAATGTGCTTCTTACATAACCTCGTGGATTCAGGCTGGCATGGAATTTTTTGTTCTCTCTCGACGATTCCAGGTCAAGCCTCACTCTCCTCCATGGTTTTCCTCACACTGTGCTGCTACTATTGCCCATCGAAACAGTTACTTCCATATTTATCAGCAAAACAATTCTCCAGAAAACAGACGTCTGTTTATTACTGCTAGAAACCATTGTAAAAAGGCTTTGTCTAACGACAAAGCCCACTATTCTCAGGTCATGAAGTCTCGCATCTCATTTCAAAATTTAGGCTCTCTTAACTTCTGCAGAATCTTTAATAGTTTTAATAATAAGGGCAAATCTTTAATTTCACCTTTCTTGTATGGTTCAGACTTTGTCACCTCACCTAAAGACAAAGCTGAATTGTTTGCTAAAAACTTTACATCAATATCATCTCTTGATTTCACTAGTTGCGCTCTACCTGATATTGCCAACAAACAGGTTGATCCATTGTTTGACATTCGTACCACCCCAGCTTCTATATCTAAAGTAATTTCCTGCTTAGACTCTTCTAAAGCTTGTGGCCCGGACAACATACCTGTTATTGTCTTGCAGAAGTGTTCTCCGGAGCTGTCGTCTATACTCTTAAAACTATTCAACAAGTGCTTATTAGAGTCTTGTTTTCCAGCCTGCTGGAAACCGGCATCTCTTATCCTTATCTTCAAAAATTCCGGAGAGCGATCTGATTCGTCTAACTACCGTCCCATTAGTCTTCGTTCTATCATAAGCAAGGTTTTTGAATCTTTAAATAACAAACACTTAATTTCCAATCTTGAATCTAATAACTTTCTGACCATCAATATGGATTTCGATCTTCTCGTTATACAGCTGATTTGCTAACAGTAATAACTGATAGGTTTTATCGTGCATTAGATAAAGATGGAGAGGTTAAGACCATCGCTCTTGGCATTTCAAAAGCTTTTGATAAAGTTTGGCATGCTGGACTTTTCCATAAGCTTTCTTCTTATGGAGTATCTGGCATTATCTTTAAGATAATTGAATCTTTCCTTTCCAATCGTAGCATAAAAGTTGTACTCGATGGTCATCACTCTTCTTCTTTTCTGTAACTTCAGGGGTTCCTCAAAGTTCTATCCTTGGCCCTTTACTCTTTTTAATTTACATTAACAATCTTCCAGATATTCTCACATCTAAGGTGGCATTGTTTGCTGATGATACTACCATTTAATCTTGTCGTGATAAGAAATCAAAACTCTCTGATTGCTTGGAGGGAGCATTTGAGCTTGAAAAGGATCTCACTTTTGCTACAGCATGGGGATCACAGTGTCTGATGAACTTCAACACAGATAAAACTTTTTTCAGTCAATCGATATAGCAATAAGTTAGATCTTCCTATATTTATAAACGGTGATGTACTCGATGAGTCATCTACTCTTCATCTTCTGGGATTGACTCTTACTTCCGATTTTTTTTTGGAAATCGTATATCAAATCAGTTGCAAAATAAGCATCTGCTAAGGTTGCATCTTTTTATCGAGCTCGTCACTTTCTTACTTTGGATTCTATTCTCTATCTCTATAAATCTCAAATCGGCCTTGTATGGAATACTGTTGCCATATCTGGGGCGGATCTTCTAATGATGCCCTTTATCTTTAGACAAGGTGCAAAAACGCATTGTAAACATAGTAGGACCTGCTCTTGCAGCCAACCTCTAACTATTATCACATCGTCGTAATGTTGCTTCTCTTTCTCTTTTCTACAAATATTAAAACGGGCACTGCTCTAAAGAGCTAGCGTCTCTTGTGCCATCTACTAAAATTGATTCTTGTGTTACTCGTCATCCAACTAAATTTCATGCTTTATGTGTAACTGTTCCTAAATACTCCAAAAACGCTTATTCGTCTAGTTTTTTTCCTCGAACATCAGCTCTTTGGAATTCGCTTCTTTCATCTTGCTTTCATGTTTCATATAATTTGCAATCCTTTAAGTTGTCCGTCAATCGTTATCTTGCTCTACAATCTTCATCTTTTCTTTTCCAGTAACTTCCAACTTTAATTAGTGGCTGCTTGCAGCCTTGTTGGAAGCAAAGGTGTATAAAAAAAAAAAACTTTTTTTTTTTAAAATTATTCACCTTCCCAAGGCCGAGGGGGCCACTACAGTCGAAGAGGCTACTTTTGTGGTTACGGTTCTCTCTTCTCTCTCAACTCTATAAGTCTGAAATACGAACCTCAGCAAGCAAGGGCGCTGCGCGGAGAAACAAGTTGAGCGCGGTACTACAAGGGGCATTTAAAACTCAGACAAGACAATATATAAAATTCGTTTTTCGATGCACATTAAACAACATTGGAGTCAGATTTTACATTATTACTTAGGAACATACTAAGGAACAGTCACAAAAAAAGGATGAGAATTAATTGAATGACGAGTAACACAAGAATGAATTTTTGTAGATGGCACAAGCGACGCTAGCTCTTTAGAGCAGTGCCCATTATAGTATTCGTAGAAAAGAGAAAGAGAAGCAACATTACGATAATGTAATAATGGTTGGAGGTTGGCTGCAAGAGCAGGTCCAACTACATTTTCAATGCATTTTTGCATCTTGTCTAGAAGAGAAAGAGCATCATTGAAAGATCCACCCCAGATATGGCTACAGTATTTCATGCAAGGACGGACTTGAGATTTATAGAGATAGAGAATAGAATCCAGAGTAAGAATGTGTCAAGCTCGATAAAGAGATGCAACCTTAGCAGATACTAATTTTGCAACGCATTTGATATATGGTTTTCAAGAAAGATCGGAAGTAAGAGTTATATTTGAGTTCATGATACACTACTCCCTTCTGGTCCCACCAAACACAGAGCATTGTCTTTTTTAATAACCGATCAGGCTTTGCAGTCGATGTTGATGCTTCTCCTGGATTTACCCATGATCTATTGCGTTTGGGAATCTTAAAATAAATCCATTTTCTATCACCAGTCACAATTCGATGCAATACTGACTTCCTTTCGTGTCGTAACAGCAACATTTCACATGTGGTTTTTCGCTTTTCCATCTGCCTTTCATTCAATTCATGTGGCACCCATTTCCTGCACTTTTGAATCTTTCCCATAGCTTTTAAACGGTCAGAAATTGCTGGTTGTGAAACATTTAACATTTCTGCCATTTGTTTTTGACTTATAGTGTCATCTTCATCCAGTATTGCTTGCAATTCTGTGTCTTCAAACTTTTTTGGTGGCCTTCCACGTTCTTCATTTCGTAGATCAAAATCATTATCTCTGAACCGTTGAAACCATCTTTTGCATGTTGCTTCCGATAGAGCATGAGCTTCGATCATGAGCCACCATAAGCTTCGACAAGCATTCGATGCGATTCTACAGCAATTTTCTTCAAATGAAAACAAAAAATAAGTGCTTTCCGCAAATCATCATTTTCTGGTACAAAGAAACAAAAAAACTTTTGAAATGGTGCTTTTCTTTCACTTTTGGTTGAAATTACCCACAAAAGAAAGAAAATCTGGATTCTTTGAAGCTGCAAAGTCTATTCCAATCTTTATTTCTTTATCAATTAGTTCTTTACCTCTGTATTTAGGATTAACAATATTACATGAAATGAGCTGGGGTCATTGCCTGTTGTATTCTTTTGGATAAATTCTTCTTAGCATCTGCCTAAGCTTAGGACTTAATTCCCACAGAAGATATAAATTTCCATATCACTACACTGTTACCAATAGTACCACTGTTCTGCTGCATCAGGTCTAATGCAACAGCAATTGGTTTAAGCATTTGTAACAGTTCTTCTGCACTTTGCCTTACACCAAGGTTGTTTATAATATTTATAATATTTTTATCAATTATTGTTCTGTTTTCTTCACAAATTGTTAACAGAATTGGCCAGTTTTTAGATAGGATTCAAGACAATCAGCCAATGTGTTCCATCTGACATCTTGGGGCATTATAAGTCGAAGCTCCTCTTTTGCTTTGTATGTAGCAGCCGCAAAATGATTGTTTCTAAAATATTTAACAACTTGAACAATCTGCTCCTTGATGTTTGGAACTGTCAAATCTTGGGTCACCAGATTGAGAATATGAGCTGAACATCCATATGTAATAACATTAACAGTATCTCGAGTTTCCAATGGTTGTCTCATTTTCGACACATTTGCTGCGTTATCAGTTACTAAACTGCGAACTTTACAACCAAATTGTTTTTCGCACTTGTTAATAGAATTAACAGCAACGTCAACCAAATATTCAGAAGTATGTGAATGGCCGGAGTTATCAATTGTATCTGCAAGATAGATATCTGAATTTCTTGTTGTTACTATTGCTAAAACTATCGGTTCATTATGAACATTGCTCCACCCATCACTACTCATAGTTACAGGCAGATCATGTAGCAAACCTGAACAGCTATTTAAACTAGATGTTCAAGTTTGCTACATGATCTGCCTGTAACCATGAGTAATGATGAGTGGGGTGATTTACTGTTCACAAAAACTCAAGATGAGTTTTTGTGAACAGTATCTAGTAATTTTCCATCAATATCGGTTCTATTAGGAGAGTTATACCCTGGGCGTAAAAATGAATCATCTTGATAAACTCTGCATGGTCCACCATTCTAAAAGACAAGTTAGTAGCATAAATCATTCTTGCTATTTGCTCATCAATAGCTTCTTTTTCAGGTTTAGTGGTTTTAATAAGGTATAAATCCAATTGTCACTGTCTTGCCACTGCTTGGTCTTGTCACTGCCTTTTTATTTTAACACAAAAAACTTGTTTTGTCTACAGCAGATGCAGTAGTGGTGTCGTTGTGGAGCGCTCGCTTTATAAGCAAAAGGTTCCGAGTTCGATCCCGACTATGTCCCTGGTAGTACTGCACTTAACTTGTTTCTCCGCACCTTGTTTGTCAAGTTTCGTGTTTCGGAGTTATAGAGTTAAGAGAGGGTTTTAACCACAATTAAGTAACCTCCTCGCCTGTAATGGTCTTCTCGGCCTTGGGGAGGTGAATTAATTAGAAACAGTTTTCTTATTTGAACATTGACTAGTTTGTGGTTCTTCAGTTGTCTGGTTGATATTTTCTAAGGTTTCTTGACAAATAATAATGTTTTCGTCATCTTGAACATCTTTAAGAAAATTACATTTACCAGCACTTTTGTGGTTTTTCATTCGAGCAACTAAACTTTGCATTTATGAACCGCAGGTTTTGCGTTTAGTTTTATTACCCTTTCCCAAACTTTCCAGATATTTCTTTAAACCATGTCCAAACTGCATCTCCTTTTCTACCAGCACCAGACATTTTTGTTTCTAGTTATATTATTTTTATTTTTAACTAAAAAATAACAACCATTTATAAATAAATACTGTAATTTAAAAAAATGTGAATATACTCTTATATAAAAGGAATACATTTGTATTTATTATATAACTAGTAACCAAAACAGAAATTAATGTAATTAGTCAATAAGTTAAAACATGAAAAAAAAAATTACTTATATGGATAAAAATCTTACAATAAATAGTTAGTCATATAAATCAATAAATTTAATGATTTATATGAATAACATATATTTTATAATGCATTATCTGACTATTATAACTAATACTAGTTTATGCAGTAGTTATATTTAGCTAATGGAATTAACTTTAATTTGACTATATTTAATTTGATTATATATATATATATATATATATATATATATATATATATATATATATATATATATATATATATATATATATATATATATATATATATACACTCATATAGATATATATATATATATATATCTATACATACATATATATACATATATATAGATAGGTATATACATGTATATGTATATATATATATATGTATATATACATATATATATATATATATATATATATATATATATATATATATATATATATATATATATATATATATATATATATATATACACACACACATATAGATTAATCCATATCTATACATATATATAGATATGTATATGCATGTATATGTATATATATATATATTTATAAATATATATATATATATATATATATATATATATATATATATATATATATATATATATATATATATACATATACATATATATATATTTATATTTATATATATATATACATATATATATATATATATATATATATATATATATATATATATATATATATATATACATATATATATATACATATATATATATATGCAGATCATCTTCCAACGTCCTAATGCGTGAATTCTCATATAATAATACTCGTCACAAGTTTTTTACAAATCGTATCGCCAATTTTTTTACAAATCGTGTTGCAACGATTCGTTCCGACGTTGGCCAACGTATGCGTGCTAACTGGGATACATTAACATACTAATGCAAAGAATGAAATATTTAAATAAGAAATAGTTTTTAGTTAATCTTTACAAAAAGTAATGGCCCTAGAATGGACCCCAGTGAAACTTCACTTAATACGTTTCTCTATGTTGACTCTACTTTGCCTTAAACCACTATTTGTATTTGATTATTCAAAAATGCTTTGATCCAGTTTAAAAATTTCTTTTTTATTCCATTTGTATTCAGTTTATTATAAGTCGCTTATGTGGCACGGTTTCAAATGCTTTCTCAAAATCTAGCATTATAACATCAACAGGTATGTTTTTTGATAAATTGTGTGTGAAAAAATTGAATGTCTCTAAAAGATATGTTGTTTTATAAAACCTTATTGGCATTTTGTGATCAAATTATGGTTGTTAAAAAATCTTTGCATTTTATTTTATAACTCCTTCTAATATTTTTCATGCTACTGATGTAGTTCAATGCATTTAATTTACGCTCTTTTTTCAAAATTAGAGTCACATTTGCCCGCCAGTACACTGCAGTGTAGAGGAAGGTTACCTGTGTTGTAAGACAACTTATAGGGGCTGTCCATTAACTACTACAATTTTTTAACGATTTTTACCTACCCCTTCCCCTTTTATCAACAACTTGTCAAACTTGCAGAGTCCCACCTATAAAATTACGTCAGTATTCCAATATTTAAAACTATTTTAAATTACAAATGAACAAAAAGTGAATAAAAGTAAAAGGTATAGAAAAAAAAGTTGTTAAACTTTTAACTAATGAACATATTTCCAGTTTATAACTACAAAAACTTACACGTTTAAATTATGAACGGACTTACACGTTTAAATTATGAACACACTTACACGTTTAAATTATAAACACATTTACACGTTTAAAATATGAACACACTTACACGTTTAAATTATAAACACATTTACACGTTTAAATTATGAACACACTTACACGTTTAAATTATAAACACATTTACACGTTTAAATTATGAACACACTTACACGTTTAAATTATAAACACATTTACACGTTTAAATTATGAACACACTTACACGTTTAAATTATGAACATATTTCAAGTTAATACAGCATTTCAATGTCCTCATCACTTTAACTTTAGACCTAATCCAATTTCACATTAAAAGCCAATTATTTCTAATAGAGTCTAATATAACAAATTTTTTAAGCTAGGGGTCGGCAACCTTTTGAGATAGAAGAGCCAAAAGTTGTAATTTACAAAGTTTTTTATTTTTAAAAGAGCTACTAACATCTTTATTTTTATATTACATTAATATTTGTGCATGGAGCTAAAGAGGCGCATTTTAACATTGAAAGAGCCACATGAAATTTGCAAGCCGCAGGTTGCCGAACCCTGGTATAAACGTTTAAATAATATAATGAAGACCATGTACTTACATAAATCTTTTTTGTTTGCACAGCAGACTAACCAACAACAACTTTGAAAAAATAATAGCGCTACGAGTAAACATCAACATCTAGTTCTGTCTCTGTCGGGTCTTTTTTAAAACACAACCCGTATTTTAAAATGTAAGAATATAAACAGCTTTATTAAAGCACTGAAGTTTGAGTAATTATGTAACACAGGAACATGCAAATGCTGTTAATTTTCAAAGTTTTTAAGTAACTAAGTTTATTATAAAAAGTAACATTGCTGACGTCAACTAATCTTGACCTTCCTCCTCCCCCTTGTCAACAATTGTAAAAAAAATTCAGACCTCCCTCCCCCCCTATTTTGTTGACGTAATTAATGGACAGCCCCATAAGCAAGTGTATTTAGTAATGCAACTGATTTTGCACATTGCTTTAATAAAATAGAATGTAAATTGTCCGCACCACACGATTTGTCTATATTTAGCGTTTTAAGACAATTTAGAATATCTATGTAATCAATTATTTTATACTTTATCTGCTATTAACGGGTGGCCCAAGATAAATGGCATAGGTAGTATTTTTATAACTTCGTTATTTTTTTAGCTAGAACAGTGAATTTTTTTTAAAAAGATTTATTATTGAATTCTCTATAAATCTGTCTTGATGGCTTTGTTTTATGGTTTTTAATTTTATTTATAGATAATGAAATCTAAAGATTTGCAAAAGCTTGTACTTTCTAAACACCAAAATTGTGATGGTCCATCAAAAATATTTGCTGATATTAAGGGTGTCTTTGGGTTTCGTACAATAAATCGGTGGTGTCAAGTGAAAAGAGAGACAGGCTCTATCGAGTTGAAATGTCCATCAGGTGGTCCAAAATCAGTTCGAACAAATGCAAACATTCAAAAAATCAGAAGTCGTCTGAAACGTAAAAAGAGGATTTCATCTGAAAAATTAGCTAATGAACTCAATATCTCCAGAACTAGTGTTCAAAGAATACTTCAAAAGGATCTCAATTTGCAGGCATAAAAACACAGAGTTGAACCACTGCTTACAAATGGTCAAAAAGTCAAGAGAATTAAATTTGAAAATTGGATAAAAAAACCATTTTCGAAAAGAATAAACACTGAAAATTCTGTTTTCAAATGAAATTTTTTTTGTTTTAATTGGTATGTACAATGCCCAAAATGATCGCATATGGTCCACTGATCGTAATGAAGCTGATAAAGATGGTGGTATTAAACAGAAACAAAAATTCCCTCAAAAGGTAATGGTTTGGTTAGGAACTTGTTCAAAAGGTGTTACACCACTGGTTATTTTGGACAAAGATACAGTAAATCATGACTGGTATATAAAAAAAAAGTGTTGCAAGTGGCCTTGAAATATGGAAACGAGATGTTTGGTGATGATTGGACATTTCAACAAGATGGAGCAACTTTACATGCCCATCATTTAACTCAACAATAGTGTCATGATAACTTTCCTGCTTTTATTGACAAAAACCACTGGCCTCCAAATTCCCCTGATCTCAATCCTTTAGATTACTCAATATGGGATGAACTCGTTCACCAAATGAAATGGAATAAAATTAAATCAAAATTAACATTAATTCAAGAACTTAAACGAGCTGTAAAAAACATTAGAGTAAATGTAGCTTTAGAAAGTTGTACTAATTGGACCAGTCGTTTATATCGTATGTCAAAAAATAATGGAGACTATTTACATTAAATAAATCATGTCATTTTGTAGAAAGTTTAGTAATAAATCTTTTTTAAAAAAATTCACTTTTCTAGCCTTGAAAATAACAAAGTTGTAATAAAAATACTACCTATGTCATTTATCTTGGGCCACCCGTTACTACCATAGTGCAGCTTTTGTTTACAAGGTGCTGCATCTTTCCATTTGGTTGCAAGCTTTATGAATATTTAATCTTTTTTCATTCGTACTAGTACATTGTAAAGTTATCGCTAAACCATGGATTTTTCTTGTGTTTGTGTTTTGCATTAACAACAATTTTTGGTATTTATAAGTTACTCAAATTATTTGACCATAGATATTATATACCATACTGTAATATAAATATTATTGAAAAAAATGTATCTGAAAAAACGTTTGATAATAGGTTTTAATATAAAAGTATTATATACTTGTTGTGTTTTTTTTTTAAATTGTTATACCATATGCTCTTAAATGTTTTTTTTCCCTATATCTTTTATCGATAAAATCGTTTATTATATCATAAAAAGAATACCTGATTCGATATACATCAAGCTCATCATTCTAATCTCTCCTGAAGCATGGTACTTCTTGGCTCATTTCAACTGGTTTTATTTTTGAAAACGAGCGCTCCGCAGAACAACTTGTAATCATAAGTGTTGAAATAACGCGAAGAACAATTTCGACGTTTAGAAAAACAGATGCAAGGTTGTCATGAACCAAAGTTTCGTAAAATTCAGAATAAGAGAACTGTGTTTTTGATGCAAATTTTAATTTGACGTAGTTGCGATATTGCCTCAATTCTGTTCAAAAATGTTTTAAGTCGTTAAAATAAAAATCAACCAAATTAGAAACCTTCTGTCGATAGTCATTTTCATTTAAAGTTAGTCAAATAAGGAAACATCTCCGCAACCTCTACGTAAACTTTGTTTTGCTCATTAATCTCTCTCTTAAGCCTATCAATAATTACTATAAACCCGTTGATACAAAAATTACGTAGGCAGGTAATATCACGTACGGGGCATGAAGTTCTTTAGAAGTTCTTCATTTTAGGCAAATTCGTCTTGTAATATTTACATAATCAATACCTAGCAAGATTGATTTTGTCTCTCATTTTGTCTAAAATACTTTCTAACGATGAGAACAGCAAAGAGCAAGTTTTGAGATCAATTTGTTCTGACTGAAGAGCCCCTACGGGCATTTATCGCATTTAGACATTATCGCTTGCATCCCTCTGTATACTCCAGACAAATTTGTAAAATTTAAGAGAACACTCAAACGATCCAGAATAATTTTGACACTCTTGTGAACCACGGTTAATCCAAAAACTGACATCATCTTTATTAAAATTGCCCCACTTTCCAGGATCGGTTAAACGACTGTCCTTCTCAATAGTAGATTCATTTCCGCGAGAAAGAGGACCAGATCTAACTTTGATGAGTAGGAGAATCGCTGCTGTCGAAATGATCAATTTTATCTGTTTGTGATTGAACCTGCAAATTTACTAACACTGCTATAAATATCCATTTCAAAATGCTTAGAATTTGATGAAACATACAATAAGTAATAACTAATTTGTTATAATTTCATCAGAAAAAGACCCTTGGAAAAATGAAGTTAATTTCGGAATTTTGCTAAACCAGCAGCATAATTGATTTTTTTTTCTTCCTCTAATTTTCTTTTGTTTGACCCACTTAGGTAAAATAAACAACTGTCAATTTTCGTATTGAATTAAAAGTTGTAAATGTTCCAATAAAAGTCGACTTAATCAGCAAAATTAGATACAAAAGATCATCAGTTATATAAGTTTATTTGTGTAAACATGAAAAATGAAACGAACATTTACCTTCTTTAAAGAACTTGCAATGGATTATTGTTATGATTTAAACTACATTTAAGTTTTAGCTCTCAACCGCTATCAAATTTTCGCGCGCAGTTTAAAAATTTGAACTAAGAAAATTAATAGACAATACAAAACAAATTTTTAACAATACTAAGGATAAAATAAAAAACAATTAATAAAAAATCATAATAGCAAGAGCAGTAATACCAGCGAAGTAAATGAATTTCAAAATAGTTATTAAAATAACTTGTTTTCCTAAACATTTAAAGTTTTCAAATCTCTTCAGATGAGAGCGCAAATAACTTAAAAAATACGCTGCTTAGTTGCAGGATTATCTTGCACAGAAATATTTTAAGTATTTTTATAATTAAAGTAGAAAAATAATAAATATAAATTTTTAATTCGCATTATTTGCACTATTAATTATTTCACAATAAAATATTATATTAAAATATTATTCAAACTAAAAAATAGGTCTTTTTAATTTTAGGGAACCCCTAATTATATGGGACCCCTTGACCATGACCTAGTCGGGCCTATTGGGTAATCCAGCACTGTAGTCAAATATATATTTTCGTGTTCTGCTTGCTTGGTTTGCGTTAAATTTAAGTTTGAGTCCGGTACAAAGTGTTCTCTTGTTTGTACAACCCAGGGCGCTATGTGATTGGAGCTTATATATTCTGTTACTTTCGATGGTAAAAACTATTCGATGGTAAAAAAGTCCAGTGTGTTTTTTAACTGTATTTTTACCAGTTGAAAAGTTGGAATGTTAACATGCTGAAATACGAATTCGTCAGGGGCGGATCCAGGAATAATATTGACTGTAGCAAAAGTAAAACCAGATAACCCCAGTGACAGGGGACCTTATTTTTTTTCTTTTTAAGCTCCAACATAGGTACCCTTCTTCTAAAAATTTAAAAGTTTCAGAGGCACCAGAAAAACCTTAGTTATAATTACATTAAAAATAATAAACAATGGAAAATTTTTTTGATTGCTTTCAACATTAATCTAGCGGGCATTGTAATCAAAGTTTAATAGTATAAAAAAAAACATCAGAGATGTTCTAAAAAAGAAGAACTGATGAAAAGTATGTGATTTGATACACTTTTATTGCAAGGTCATTGTTATTAGTAATGATATAAACAATATAGCAGTGCTTTTTTTTAAAAAAAAAGGTGTCGAAAATCATCATTAGTATATCACAAAAAATTACGACAAAGGTAACACTTTAAAGTTTTTTTTAAAAGGTGAAGGAACGGCGTTCGGTGCGTTCGAGTAGAAAAAACGCACTGCATTATTTTAACTGCAAAAACCTGTTTTGTAAAGTTACTAGTAAACAAATTTATCATTACCTTAATTGCATTCAACATCCTAAACTGTTGGCTAATGATCAATAAAGTAAAGTTCAAATCATGAAAATTTACTAAATTGAAACCATATTTCAACAGTAGGCAACTAAAACAAAATAATGGCAAAGATAGAACTCATTAAATATAAAGAAAAATAAATTTCATAAAAAGTAAAATAACCTATAACTTTTTTAACAAAACCTTATAACATAAATATAATAAATAATAATAAAAGTATTCATGATAGCATCAAAAAAATATCCTGTAAATATTTTATTAGTAATAAATAAAAATATCTTACATATATTCTCTCTATCTCTTTATATATATATATATATATATATATATATATATATATATATATATATATATATATATATATATATATATATATATATATATATATATATATATATATATATATATATATATATATATATATATATATATATATATATATATATATATATATATATATATATATATATATATATATTCCGTATAACTTTGTAGCAAATGTATCTATTCATCAGAGTTCAATATATTTTTAAATTCCATTTTTCGTGGAAATGCAGTCGCAAATTTATCTACCACAATATTCAAATCAATTTCAATATCTTGATGAACGTGCAACATGGCAATACCATTTAAACGACCATCCCCCATAGTATTGCGCAAGAAAGTTTCAATTTATTTTAGAGCAGATAATGATCTTTTGCATGTACATGTTGTGACTGGTAATGTGCAAAAGATTCGAAGTATAGTGGAGATATTGGGAAACGTGTGGTCATCACATTTTTGTAGTGAATCTGAAATGATTTTAGGAGAACTATCAGAGTGATTTTTCCAGTAAACTTCCCACATATCTAACTCAGCATAAAAATAGCTTGGTTCTGGTAAATCGTTTTGGTATATACGAAATTCTTTAACTTTTTTCCTCCGCTCCTTGTCAGAAATTAAATTTGATGGTATAATGGAGAAAATATCTAACAATACTAAATTTTCTAAAGAAAATAAAGTATCTAGTTGTATCAGAATGTGATCAAGAAAAGGAGTTTAACAAGTTACTCGATAATATTCACTTATATCATCTACTTCATGGTTATCACGTTGTGTTTGTTGACCACATGTTCTTGGTTTAGATGGCATTGTACTATTAGTTGCAGCTATGCTAACAGCTTCTTTATACCATTCTGTGTGTGAAATATCAGTAGAGCTCTGAAGAGATATAAGAGTATTCTTTAAATTTTCCACATCTTTACGAGCTTTTGAGAAATCTTTATTAACTTTTTGCAAAGTTTTTATCAGTGGTTTTGTATAGCCTAATAACTTCCTAACTATGATTAAGGTGATGATAAACTTAAAAGAACAACATATTGCCACATATGTAGAAGCATCACCTCTGGATTTGTAGTTCCATGTCACTTTGATACAAATAAGAGATGCAACTATAGCTGGATATAATTCAATAAAGGCTTCAAGACCATCAATTCTTTCAATGTTTGTAGAACCACCTGGTTCTACAAACATTGATTGTTTTTTGAAAAGATGATGTCGGACATAGCTCATTAATTTTTGTAGATAGATCTTCTAACCTTTTTGGAGAATTATTAAAAAAATCAGAGACAATTCGAACATGATCCATCATATCTCGAATGGAAGGAATTGCACATGCTTTAGCAACACATATATTAAGTTGATGGGAAAAGCAGTGGACGTATGGAGTTTTAGGAAAATCTTTAAAATTAATGCTACTACACCACAAAGACGCCCTGCCATGTTACCATTCCCATCGTAACCTTGCCAACGACAATAAGACATATCCAGACCAAGTTTATGTATACTTTTCTTGATCTTGGTTGATAAAAAAACTCCACTTAAGCCAGTATTACAAGAAACAACTTTTAGAAAATCTTCCTTAACTTTACAGCATTCAAACATATATTGAACAATTACAGCCATATATTCTGTTTGGCTAACATCTGAAGTTTCATCAGCTAAAATAGAAAAAAACTTTGCTTTCTTCATTCTATCTGTCAATCGCGATCAAGCAACATCTGCACAAATATCAATCAACTCATTCTGCACTGTCTTTGATCAATAAGTAGCATTTTTAAGACCATTTTAAAAATGGTCAGATCTAATAAGCATTGGAAATTACCAGCATTATTACATTGCTTAACCAGATGTTTGGCGTCATCTCTGTGTCCTCTAAGCGGTATATTCTGCCTACAACAAAGAAGAATTGCACGTGATATTGAAAACAAAACTTGTCGATTTCTAGAAATATTATCAGATAGAAACTTAGTTTGAATGCATTGGAGAAGTGTTGTTAGTGATAATATTCTTACATTTCCAACTGACCAAAGCCGATATGGAAATTTATAAAAGAGTTGAGTAGTTAAAGAGGCTTTTCTGAACAGAACACAAGAGATACAGAACAACCCATCATAGTATTTTGAATAACACAACCATAAAATTTTTTTTGAACCAAACATTTACATTACATTTACGACCATTAGTTTTAGGAAATATATAGTCAGAAGGTGGCACTCATACGTAATATTAGAAGACTATACTTCTTATACTTTTATAATTTTTCTACTTTTTCTACAAACAACCCAACATCAAATTTGTTACATTCATCTTCTGTTGTTGTCTTTTCATAATTTACATGCAGTTTTGGAATTTTTACACATGATATCAATTTTTTTTAATTTATTATTTAAATCCAAAGATGAACCAGACACAGACAATGGTTTAGTGTTCACAGAAAAAAAATTCTTAATACACGATGAGGGTTTGGTCAAATTACTTTTTTGAATAGCAGAACAGTGAGGTATTTGAACAAGTTGGGTATTTGAAGTGCGTTTTTCTCCCGTTACTGCAATATTTTTTGCAGAATTTAAACTTGTTTGAGTACGAACTAAAATATTTCGAAATTCTGGCTGAGCGCTTTTAAAAGATACCAGAGGCACATTAGGTTTGAAAAAATGCATTTTTCCCATATGTGTAAGGTTGCTTGGAATTTCTTTTTTTTTTTGTGTCAACATTGTACAGCATCAAGAAAATTATTTGATTGGGTTTATCGAATTTCTTAAAAGACTGTGGGTACAATGTACTTCTAAAGAGATATTCTAGACATGCATCTCCTGTAGTAGGATAAAAAATTTTTAAAGGAATCTAAAATAGAAAATAAATATATACACAATAATATTCATATTATTAAACAGTAAAATTCAAATCAGTTTAAATGTTATATTATACAAATAACAATATACTTTTAAAATATTTGAGATAGACATCACACAAACTAAAAATGACCTAATACTAGATTGAGAAATATTTAATGCTTCAGCCAAAATAGCATCAACTATAGACTTTTTAACCTCAAACACAGTATATGCGACATTGGAGATACCTAGCAAAAAAGCGGATCTTTCTGATCGAAAAACACCACTTTAATGCCCGAGACAAAAAACAGGATGCAAAGCCAAAAAATTTGCGTTCTTGTATAATTCAATTGCACAAAGTTTCCTAAGAGTTGGTGCTAGTGTATTTTTTCCGATTAAAGCAATGGAGACAGCAGAAAATAAACAATTGCCATCTTGAGAAGTTCTGGACATAAAATTAAATTTATATGCATTTACATGCATACAAACAAATATATATATATATATATATATATATATATATATATATATATATATATATATATATATATATATATATTTGCCAAACTTTTACTTGCTGCAGCATATATAAAATCATCGGCTGCACTAGACAACTAATGTAAAATATATATTCCCTCAGAGTCTCGCTGGCAGAAATTATTTAATTCGGCGGTGTTACATAATTTAATCTAGTCTGTTAAAGAATGATTGTTTGCTTTTAACGCTTGATACAGCTCCATTTCTTTCATTAAAAAAGTTTTTTAACCGTATATATGGTAATACTAATTCACCCAAGTATAATTTTGGTTTTTTGCTACACTTGCTACAGGTTCTCGGTTGATGTCTTTTAATTCTTATCTTGTTAATAAAAAGATAACACAAAATAGGTATTCAATATAATAAATGCACGAATATAATAAATGCAGGTTTAGAGTTGTTTGAAAACATGACAAACAGGATTTTGATACAGTTGCAACACATATTTTGCCATTTTATTTCACTCCCAGTCAAAATTAAGGGGCCACGCTGCGAAATGCTTGACATTCTTACAAAAATTTATGAACATGAGAGACAAAACCCTATAAAAACTCGAGTTTCTTTAGCGAAAATTTTAATTTTCGATTTAGTAAAATTAGTTAAGCTTCAACAGCGCCAAAATTTGATCTAAAATTTTTATATTGTTTTGCATGAAAATATATATGCATATTTATATACGTGTGCATAATATAATAATAAATAAAGTCCAAGTTGACTGTAGATATTGCTTCACTTGCTACACCCTGGATCCGCTCTTGTTCGTTGTTTATTATATCGATAAATATGTGATCGAATGAATTTTCTCTACTATTTACACTCTTAGCGTTTCCTCTATTTCAGCTAATGTTTAGAAAATTGAAATCTCCTAGTATTATTACATCTGCATGTTAAAAGGTTATCGGCTTGCTTCTTATAGCAGATGCCACTAATGGCCCACTAAGTAACCAATGAGCGCGTTTTAAGCAGCCGTGGCGCAGTGGTAGCGCACCTGCTTCAGAAACAAAGGATCCTTGGTTCAAACCTCACCTCTGGGAAAGTTTTTCGACATCGGTTTGGAATCATCGCGTTAACTTCCGATTAAATGCTTATTCACAGTGTTCTTTAATAAGACCGTAAGGATTTCTTGGAGCACCTAAATAAAATTAAAAAAAAAAAAAAAAGGATAAACTCCAACGAACCGCCCAAAACTTTTATAAAGGTCTAAAACTTTTTGCTGGTCTACAAAATAGTTTGCTGGGTATGTACATATTATTATAAGGTCTACAAAATTCTTTGCTGAGTATATACGTAAAAAACTAGTGTAGCCAATTTAAAAGGATATATCTACATATACCATACCACATAACTACATATACCACATAAATATAAGACTACATATACCACACTATATATACCATATAAATATAAGAATACATATACCACATAATATATATATACAACAAAACAATATATATACCACATATATACCACATATATATATATATATATATATATATATATATATATATATATATATATATATATATATATATATATATATATATATATATATATATATATATGAATATATATACCACATATATAAGATATATGTGGTATATATATAAGATATATAAGATGTGGTACATATATAAGATATATATACCACATATATAAGAATATATATACCACATATATACCACACAAGAATATATATACCACATAAGAATGTATATATCACATAAGTATAAGACTACATATACCAACACTACATATACCACATAAATATAAGAAGTATAATTAACAATATTGACAAACTAAAACATTTTTTTATAGAATGTAACTATTTGTTCAGTATGATTTGCTTAACAGAAACTTGGTGTTCTGATGAATCATCCAGAATAAATTCAAACCTAATAATTCCGAACTACAAATTAATATCTTATGAGCGAAAAGCTCAAAATCGAGGAGGTGGAAATATAACATATATTCATAATGATCTGACTACTAAAATTAGAGACGATCTTTCGGTTTCTGATGCCGATGGTGAGGTCTTTACAATTG
This sequence comes from Hydra vulgaris, assembly GCF_038396675.1. Taxonomy (NCBI): domain Eukaryota; kingdom Metazoa; phylum Cnidaria; class Hydrozoa; order Anthoathecata; family Hydridae; genus Hydra; species Hydra vulgaris. The sequence continues at coordinate 24,998,572 of NC_088932.1, read as the reverse complement.
AAATAATAAACAAAAAATCAAAAAATATACTGGTGCCCACCTGTTACAGACCACCTGAAGGTGATATAAAAAACTTTTCAAATCACCTAAAACAAATATTTCTTAAAAATAACAAAGAGCACAAAATATTATTCTGTATTAAATATAAACTGTCTAAAGTACAATGAAGATGCCGTTACCAAAACTTTTTTTGACGATATGTTTCAACACTACGTCTTTCCTATAATAAACAAACCAACCCGGGTAACATTTAATTCAATCACTGCAATAGACAACATATTGACCAATTCATTATATGATTCTTCATTAAAAGCAGGTGTAATCAAAACGGATATATCCGATCACTTTCCGATTTACTTTTCCTTTTTTCAAGATACAAAAAATAATAACTTTAAAATCAAAGTCTATAAACGAAAAATTAATAATTTAACTATTCAACAGTTTAAAGACTCACTATCGGCAGTAAGGTGGGATAGGATTTACCAAGAATGTAACCTTGGGCATACCAACTCCGCTTATAATGAATTTATAGAAATATTCTTAAAGCACTATGATAATGACTTTCCAATTATAGAACAAGAATTAAAAATAAAATACTTACAATGTCCATGGATTACCAGAGGTATAAAAAAATCTTCAAAAACAAAACAAAAACTCTACATCAAATATTTAAAAAATAGAAATGAAAAAAATTTAAATACTTACAAACAATACAAAAATCTATTTGAAAAAATAAAAAAAAGCTCGAAGAAAAATTACTATTCAAACCAAATAAAAAATGCAACTGGTGACATTAAAAAAACATGGAATACTATAAAAGAAATAATTGGAAACAAAAAAGTAAAATCAAATAGTTTACCTGCTCAAATAATCATAGATAATATAGAGTACAGTGACAAAAATACGATTGCTGAAAAAATCAACGAACTTTTTGTTAACATTGGCCCTAATCTTGCCTCAAAAATTAAGTCTCCTAACATCTCATTCAAATCATACCTAAGTGATACCCAGAGCGAAATAAAATACAAAGGTCTAAACTACCAAGAACTTAATGTTGCTCTAAATTCCTTTAAATTAAATAAAACTCCAGGTATCGATGATATCTGTAGTAGAGTAGTGGCAAATGTCTTTACAACGATAAATGAACCAATATTTGAAATTTTTAAGTCTTCAATTAAAACAGGAGTTGTACCAGACAAGCTTAAAGTAGCTAAAGTAGTACCAATATTTAAAACAGGTGAAACATACTTAGTTAATAATTATAGACCTATCTCAGTACTCCCTACCTTTTCTAAGCTTCTCGAAAGAGTAATCTATAACAGATTGTATGAATATTTAATCCAAAATAAAATTCTAAATAAAAAGCAATTCGGTTTCCAAAAACAATATTCAACTGAACACGCAATTCTAGATCTAGCTAACAATATATGTGATTATTTTAATAAAAAACAGTTTGTTCTAGGCATCTTTATAGACCTTTCAAAAGCGTTTGATACTGTAGATCATGATATCTTACTTAAAAAAATGGAAAGCTATGGGATAAAAAACATAACCCTTGACTGGTTCAAAAACTATCTAAGTAACAGACAACAATGTGTTTTTTCAGATAATTATAAACGCTCAAAACTACTAAGAGTTGAGTGCGGTGTCCCCCAAGGTTCCATTCTTGGACCTCTTCTGTTTCTTCTATATATTAACGACCTTACAAATGTCTCGGATAAACTTGATATCATTATGTTTGCCGATGACACAAACTTATTTTATTCCTCGAACTCAATCAAAGATCTTTATGAATGTATGAACAAAGAGCTTAAAAGATTAAATATATGGTTGAAACTAAATAAATTATCACTAAATACAGAAAAATCAAAATACATACTGTTTCATTCCAAAAAAAAAAAAAATAATATACCAACTATCCTTTCCTTGCTAAAAATAGATAAGGTAAACATTGAAAAAACAGAAACAACTAAATTTCTTGGGATCCTTATTGACGAAAATTTATCTTGGAAAGCCCATATAAGTACAATAAACACCAAAATTTCAAAAAATATTGGGATACTCTACAAAGTTAAGCCTATGTTGTCCCAACATAATCTTAAATCCCTTTATTTTTCTTACATCCAAAGTTATCTTACGTACGCTAATGTTACATGGGCAAGTACACACAAATCCAAATTGAGTACTATTTATATAAGTCAAAAACACGCATCAAGATTAGTTTATAATAAAGATAAACTCACCCATGCTGAACCCTTATTAAAAACCTTGAATGCTCTAAATGTTTACCAAATAAACATCTACCAAAATGTACTATTCATGCTTAAATACAAACTTGGACTAGTCCCATCGTATTTTTTAGATAATTTTTTTCAAGTTAACTCTAATAGATATATAACAAGAGCAACAGGCAACTTCATACTGCCTAAAAGAAAAACAAGTTTCTCACGGTTTTCTATTTCCTACCGGGGTCCGTACCTATATAACAAAATAATATCAAAAAATATAGAACCTAAAGTATTAAATAATCCTGCCATCTTGAAAAATAAATTAAAACACCTCATACTTAATATCAACAATTATATTGACATGTATTAAACTTAGCAACAAAATTTATACTAAAATATTTATGTGTATCACTGACTGTATACTGTTTAACCACTTCTGATTATATATAAATATAAAAGAGACTTTATTTAACCACTTAAAGAGGTACTCGATGATAAGTCTTCTCAGACTTTTACGAGTTTTCCTTTACAACAACATGTTTTTATGATAAGAAACACTATTAGTTTACGTTATACTTAGTTATATTTGTTAAACCACTTTTTATTATGATACGTGGTAATATTATGTTATATATAATTTTATTTTTTACGTTGCATTATATTATATTATGTAATTGTAACGTAACGATGTGTAAATATATTAAAGTTGTATAAAAAAAAAAATATATATATATATATCTATTAATTACTACATCCCAGTGGCGCGCCTTTTTTTTGCTGTTTTCTTGGCGATCCTTTAATTCAGATCCAGTCTTAAATAATAAACGCAATGTTTCGGTCTGATAAGTTTAATGTCTAATAGTTTAAATATTTTCCTTGTTTTGAAAAGTTTAGTTTTAAGTCAAACATGGCGCTGGTTTCAGGGCAATCAGTTTGTAATGTTTGCAATGAAGTATTCGAAAATGATGAAAAAATGGTAAATTCAAATGGGGCTCTCTATCATGAAAACTGTTTTGTGTGAGTTTGTTTATACAGTTGTGCAAATAAGACATCAAACATTTTTAAATCTTTATACTTTCTTGACTACTGAAGTTATGGTTATTTTTCATTAAGTTCGAGCTAAATTAATACAATATATTATGAAAAATGCTGTAGAATTTATTTTCGGTGAGTTAAAACCACGTTAGTGTTTTGACTATAATATAACGGCGTGAGGTTTCGTCAAATGAGCGTTAATATTGTTTGCTATTAGAAGTTATTAAGTTATTTAATTTTTTTAAATATGTATCATTATTGGCTTACAATAATTTTTAAAAATAGGTATCTTTAATTGAAAAAATGAAGATCAATAAATTATTCTTTGCTGTAAAATATAATTTTAGATCAATTTTACCGTTCTTCTTTAAAATGAGCTAAGAAACATGAGTTTCTTAGTATCACTCAGTTTTTATTTAATGTTTAGTAATGTTATTAAGTGATCTTGACAGTTTGTAAATTGATCATGGAGTCAGTCATTGAAACACCTTTTAAACCGAAGTTCAATGAGCGTTTCACTGACTCCAAAATAAACTTTTATTTATATTCTGGAATTTAATGATGGCATGCAAACCATTTCAAAATCTTTTAATAAAATTAGGTAGAGGAATGATGCTGAGTTGTTTAAGAAAGTAAGGCAATTAATAGAGAAAATTTTTTTACCTCTTATTTAATAAAAAATTATTAAACAATGCAAACCAGCATCAAAAGTTTGCAGTCTCTGTTTTAACGAGAATTTTGTTATGAAAAAAGAGAAAATTTATTAAGTACAAGAAGAAAAATAATTTGGAAGTGTCGAAAACAAATTTCTCTTTTTCTCATTTGATAGAAAATTAATCCTTAATCATTTACATCAAATTTTGTTTCCATGGAGTCATTAGAATTCACACCAAAGTAATTCTAGTTCTAATTGTAAAATTAATGCTTAATTTTTAATTTTGTAACTTATGGCAGATGATTGCCCTTAGGCATGAAACTTAAAGTTTCTAGATGAATTAGACAAATAAAAGTTTTTAGAGCATGTAGGAACAGATACAGTAAAGGAATGAGACTTTGCTGAATGACAAGTCAAGCAAAAATGTTATGTATACCTAAATACCATGGGGTCATTTCATATGAAATCATCCACCACAAAAAAAAATTGTGTCTGTTCGTCAAATTATTTACACAATTTGAAAAACAGACAGTCGTTAACAAAGGTAGGTCTAACATTTCATCTCTCATTCATGGGACTGATCTTAATACCTCTTAATACCTCTTATATTTGATCTTAATATCACTTAATATCTCTCCCAAGGATAAGGCTGAACTATTTGCAAAGAACTTTTCTTCTAATTTGACTCTTGAATTTTATGGCCATTCTCTTCTTCTTCTTCATATGGTGTATCTGAGAAAGTTTTTGAGATTATCAAATTGTTTCTTTCTAACCGCTTGTTAAAGTCATCCTCGAAGGCCATCACTCTTCTTTATTTCCAGTAACTTCTGTGGGAAAGTGGAATAGTATCAAAAATTAACTGATCGAAAAAATGATTAATATCAAAAAATAACTGACCGAAACCCATTTTAATGATTAACATCGAAAATGTGATTTTCAGATTAATATATAAAAGTTTTTAAATCGAAGTTCACAAATGTAGAACAATATCGAAATCAATAAAAAAGGAATAAGATCGAAAACTCATTTTAATGATTAACATCGAAAATGTGATTTTCGGATCACACTTTTTTTTTGTTTTAGTACTAGGAGAAAATTTTAGGAAACTTTTAATACTAAGTCACTTTTCAATAAGAAACTTATTTAAGAGTTCGATGAATATTTTCTAACTTTTCACCTGAATATTACATCAATTTTACACGAAGTTAGCATTATCTACAATGGAGAACAGCAGTTTAAATGAACAGTTAATTTGCATGCTCAATAAATAGTTTAATTTGCATGTGCAATGAAATTCAATTCGTATTAAAACTTGAAATTTAAGAAACTTTTAAGAAACTCAATATTCTCAAATGTTGTTAGAGAACTTATCAATATAATATATAAGTTTGCACACCAAAAGCACTGTTCAAAAAATAGTCACAGTTTCAATGGTTTCATTTCTCAATCAATTACTATCAATTTTTATAACTGAAGCAGTTTTTATTATTTACGTAAATACATTTCATCAAATATTAAACAGTTATCTTGCAACATTTTTGGCCAATATTGAGTAATAATTTTGCATACTCTATTGTGTCAATATTACCAGAAAGTGTTTTCAATAAAGAAAGCAATGGAAAATCTTTCCAAATAATTTTTAATGGTAATATAATGTATGCTTTAAATAATTGCATGGAAGTATAACACTAAAATAATGCATATCTATCAGTATTTTCTAATTTCTTCTTTATTTTTTTTTAAGTTCTTCGAAAACCAAACCAAACAGATTCTGTACGATTTTGTAAGTAAGTAGGAAAGTGTTCCAACATAAATATGGAGGGCATTTTTATAACTATTACAAAATGTTATGTAAAGATAATAGACAACTTGTAAAATATTTTCATTTAAGCTCTCAGCAACTTGTATAATAATACTCAATAACTTCTGGTATGAAAATTTTATTAAATAACATCTTGTAAAATACAATATGATAATTAATTTTTAACATTTGTTAGCTACATACCATACCAGCAATGTATTTAAAATTGTGTGCTCAATATTTTTTTAGTATTTACAATGTTAAACATTCTGGAACAGAATGACCAGATGACTACATGTAATAGTTATTTTCCCATGGTATTTGGAGGTAGAGTGGGTATTGTTTATAAGCTTTTATTAAAAAGGGTCTTTTATCCTGCTCTCCTTGTTTTAAAATATTTTTTTTCTTTAAATTTTTTTGCACATATAACAGATGACTTAGTTGGCATATAGTTTTGCATATTTACAAATAACTTTATCCTTTAAACTTTTTATGGTTCGTAAGTTTTTATTGATTTTGACTAAAAATTATGTAACTTTTTATTTTTTGTTGACATTAAATGTAAATAAAATCAAAACATCTTGTTTTAAATCGTTTTATAAATAACCAACAACACAACATTCAATATTTTTTGTTCTATTAATAGAACTTTTAGTTTATATTGAATAAATTATACAATTATACAGTATAATTACTGCACTTTAATTCAAAACCGCAAAATACTGGCCTTCTATTTATTCTGCTTTTGGAATTTTCGAACCTATTCCTTAATTATTCACATTTTCAATATTATTCCGGAAAGTCCCTTTTTGTTTTTATTCCTTTTTTCACAACTTCAATTTAATTCCGTTTTTTGAATTTTCGATAGTATTCCTTTTTTCACAATTTCGATATTCTCTTTTGAGCTATTTCAAGATTATTCTCTATTTTGATATTATTCTGGAAAGTCCCTTTTCAAGATTAGTCAGTTTGGCTATTTTTGATACTGTTACTACTACTACCCACTTCTGTAATAGATTAGGGCTCACAATTAGGGATGTACCAAATTTAATTTTTCCAAATCCGGCCAGAGCCAGGTTTTGAAACAAAATTGCAGGAGCCAAAATCCTGTACATCCCTACTTGACACTGATAGTGTTCTCTATACCAAGTGATAACTGTTTTCTGTTTAACTCCATTGTTGTTATTAAAATAGAAGGATGCAATTTCACATAGCATCATTACATAACAAAATAATTGATAAATGATTAAAACTTTCAATTTGAAAGTGAAGTAATGTAACTTCAGTTTCAATAATTTTTTTAAAATGTCTTTGATCAGTTTCAAATTGTATTTTAGAAATATTAAGCGAGCTGCATTACGTGGCAGGAGTAAACTCTGATGATCATTGAGAACCTCTCCAGCAACACTGAACAAATGTCTGATGGTGAACTTGTCAGTGGGGCACGCAAATAAAATGTGAGCTACTGTCACCACAGCTTCCCATCGTTGCATGTTATCACTCCACCACAGTAGTGGATCAGCGTGTCTATTTATTTCTACCAGATACTAGCTTAGCTGAGTGTTAATGCCTGTTTGTAATTGTTGTTCATGTGCTGTGCCACCAGGGGACATAGACTGAACAATCTCATCAATAGATTGTCAGAGTAATGATGATGTAGAAGAATTATTCAACCTGGCTTGTTTTGTTGGAATTTCTTCATTTTTGTCAATCGCAGCTCAGCATGCTCAGATTAACTTTCATCTTGCATTGATACTCTCTGCACTGTAACTTTATTGAATATATATTTAACCACATTTGTGTCTTCACTTCAGATTCTATCGTGTGTCTTCGCTTCAGAATATCATGTGTCTTCTCTTTATAATTTTTAATTGAGTTGTTCGAAATCAGGCATAGCTAATCAAATTGTAAAGAAATGTAGATACAGATACCATTATAAACATGGAGTTCATAGAATATTGAATTACAAAGAACATTGATTTGTATAAATAAAATATTAAGTATACATGTAAACATGGGAAAAAAGATGTAATATATATCTGACTAAAGTTCAGAAATCCGGCTAAAATTTTGCCAGCCTTACTATTTTTTTGCCGGAGCAGGATTTTTAAAATTGGTGGGATTTCAGCCGGAGCTAAAATCTCATACAGCCCTGCTCACAATGGTTTGTACGGAATACTGTTGTCATATTTGGGCTGGTTCTTTTAGACAAAGTCAAAAACAGGGGTTATCTTTTTCTGGATATTTCCGGAATTCCGGATATTATTTTAAACTTTTAGTCTTTCCGAATATCTAAAACATTTTCCATAAATACAAGTTTAAGTATATATTTTGTAATAAATTTGTTTTTTAAACTTTTTCACTCATCAATCATAGAAAAATTATGAAAAGTTTGTAAAAAAAAGTTAAAACAACTCAGCCAAAAGCAAAATTAAAAAAAAAAAGGAAAAATATATTCCGAATTTTTTCCGGATATTTTATCCAAGCAATTTTCTGGATTATTTAAATATGACCTGGATGATCTATGCAAAAAACTACTTGTAAACGTACTTGGACCTGCTCTATCTGCTAAGCTTGAGCCTCTTTCCCATCATCAAAAAGTTGCATCTCTTTCTCTTTTATACAAATACTATCATGGTCGATGCTTAAAGGAGCTATTATCTCTAGCTCCATCACCTAAAGCTCTCTCTCGCTTGACTTGTCATTCAGCAAAGTCTCATTTACTGTATCTTTCCCTGCATTCTCTAAAAACTTTTATTTGTCTGGTATTTTTCCCTGCATTTCACTTTCCCTTTGGATCTCTCTCCCATCCTCATGTTTTCCTGACTCAACATAACTTTCAACATTTTAAGTCTTCTGTCAATCGCTTCCTTGCTCTATAACTCTATTTTTTTTTTCTTGTAATTTCCAACTTAATAGTGATTGCTTGCAGTCTTGTGAATCAAAATTAAAAAAATAAAAACGACATTTAATAATATCTCGTAAATGGTTCAGAAGATTTTTCTAAAATTTGGAACCTAAATTGATTTTTCTTAAGGAATTTAAAAATGCTGCTCTATGGACTTGATAGTCTCAAGAAAAACCTCATTTATCCAACTTTATTCAAAATTATTGACTTGTAAATTATTGATTTTCAGAACTAAAATAAAGGCTATCACTCAAAATCCCTTTAGTAACTTTAAACTAAAAAAACTGATTTCTGCATTGTCTCAGTAATATTTAATCAATGTAAGCTCTCAAAAATAACATCTTTTCAGAAATTTAAAAAACTTCAATTTTGTAATGAAGGAAATAGAATGTTTTTTAAAACAGTTAATAAATTTAAACTTCAATATAGTGTTATTTAATAACTAGTTTAGGATACATTCATAATTACGGGCATCCAAAGGGGGTAAAGGTTAAGGGGGTTAGACTTAAAAAAATATGTTGTTATATCTTCTTGAATTTTTTAAACAAACCCTGTGTCATGGTCAATATCTTCTGAAAGATAACAAAAGGATTTTTGTTTGTAAATTGTTTTCTCTTGAAAATAAATTACTATTGTTAAAAGTTAACACTGACCAAATACATTTGATCAAATACAAATACATAAATTCTAGATTTGCAAATACAAATTCAAATACTAGTATATGCAGTCCGCATTTTCCAAAATATGAATACAAATACAAATATTTGTACTTTAGGTTAAGAAAAAATATAAAGATTTTTTAAGATAAGACTGATAAAATGATCTTAATAGAAGAATGAAACTAGTCTTTAGACACATTTTTTTAAAAACAAGATTTTAATATATTTTAGTGTTAAAAACAGAAGAAGAAAAAACCAACCTCTTGTTTTTTCATTAACTAATTTAACCTGTGTAAAAAAATACAGGTTAATTTAGTTTATGGAATTGCAAATACATATCAATCAAATAGAAATACAAGTTTTTAAAATATCTAATTTGTGTTTTTGCTATAAATGAAATAGTGATAAGGTTGTCAATGCTGTCACATAAGAAATTGTTAAATTTATCTAGTGGCAATTATTGTAGCAGAACATTCAGTACTCTGCCATTGCTTGAATACTACATCTTCTAGCTCATAATCTATAAACTCATGCACTAAACAACTTTTTAATGGTTGAATACTAGGACATAGCTTACATCAGTAAAGTATACATACTGGTGAAATAGGTTGTTTTTTTTCATAGCATTGATAGAATCCTTTTGCTCATTATTAACATGTCTTGAAGTATTTACATTTGCGCTTTATGGTGATAAGAGTCACTTAAAGAAATTTTCTTTTTGATTTCATAAATTAAAATATTTAAATGTTTCAATGTCATATCTTGTTGTATGAGAATATATATATATATATATATATATATATATATATATATATATATATATATATATATATATATATATATATATATATATATATATATATATATATATATATATATATATAGCAGAAAAGAACAGCTGCATACAAACCATATTTTTTCTTCGTTATATTTCGACCTGTTTTTGCACAGATTGTCATCAGACTTAAAATATAATACAAAAAACTGTTACAAATATTACATAAAAACATCAAAGAAGACATTAAAAAGAAGCCATAAAAGATTACATAACAACGCAAATAAAAAATTAGAAAAAAATTTTTTAAACAGATCTCCAATTGTTTGTAGAAATTTTAACACCATTGTCACTGTTAAGAAGTATCGGAGCGTGTTTTATTTCCTGGTATGTTGAGGTGTAGTTAATTTCAAGCGATTCTCTAACTTTACATTCGTCGTACTCTGATTTTATCACTAGAGTTATCGGATGTGACCAATCAAACATACCATTACATTCTCTACCACGTTTAGTTGCCCCAGATGCATCCTATTTACCTTTTTTTTTATGTTCAATGTATCTCGATGAAATTTTCTTTTTTGTTTTGCCAATGTATATACTGCCACAAGAGCATGTGAGTTTGTAAACTCTGGGATTGCTATTGGGAATTAACTCTGACTTGTTGTTACATAAGATATTTTTTAACAAAGATGGTGTAGTAAAAATTATTCTGGCTTGTAAGGTTTAATTTCTTTTCTAAATTTTGGACCTATTCTTGGGAGCTATGGAGCTTAACTGTATATTTACTTGTTTCTGTTTTATTATAATTTATTTTAAAAAGGTTGTTTGTTTTCTGAATACAGTTTTGGCAGTTGTTTCAAACTTTAATCTATTGTGTCCATTTTCTGCAAACATGTTTACTAAAAACTGTATTTCATCATTAAGATACTTTGTGGAACAAGTTTTAATGGCACGAGATACGAAACCTTTAAAAACACCCATAACTATTTTTGGATTTATGTTTGATGTGTGTTTTATTTGTATATTAGTGATAGCTGACTTTCAATGGATTCAGAAGTCATAGTATGAGTTATTAGTGTTGGTTACAGTTATATCCAAGAAGTTTAGTTTTTTTGTATTGTTTTCTTTTTCTTAAGTATATTTTATTGCTGATCTTGTTTATTTACTAACTCCAGAAACTTATTGTGATTTTGTATTGAGTTGAATCTTGCATGACAATCATCTACATACCTTCTGTAATTCTTTGGCGAAAAATGACCAACCTCAGCAATAATAAGAACTTTAGTTTCCAAATGCTGCAAAAACACTTCAGCAACTGCAACCACTAAGGACAGTCCTATAGGTCCCAAATTTGGTATAGATCTTATTTTATTTTTGTATAAAAAATAACATTGGTTGAGGCAGAGTTCGGTCATTTCATGTATATCACTAAGAGTTGTTTTTTTAAAATTGATAATATCGTTGTTTAAAATATCAATAATCACAGGAATTACTCTGTCAATTGGAATGGATATAACGCCACCGCAATAGGATTTCTCATTTCCCAGAAAATTTAGCATCCCGGGATTCCTGGTTTGTAACTTATTTATCCCTGGGTTTCCCGCCATAATTTTTAATATAATAACAACTGGTTTTTCACTTAATCGTATTAATTTGTCACTTAATCATAAACAAATTTTTCCCATAAATAGACCCGCAGCAGAAAAAGCTCTTTCTGATTCAATTGATGTCGGCTTGATGGTCATTAATGTGGAGTATATTCTTTTTAAACTTTCGCTATGCTTTCCAGTTGCCTCAAAAAATTTGATTTCTTTTGTGAGGTTTTTTAAATTGCTAATGTCTTCTAGAGCTGCTTTTTCTACTTGTTTGACATTACAAATAGTCGCATCCAATTTTTGTTCAAGTGTCAAAATATTTTTGCCTAATAAATTTGGAGCAACAGGTTGAGGAATTGACAGGTCAGAAACCATGCTTTAATTATCACGACCCACTTCAACTATTTCATTATTTGATGAACTAGTCCTAGCATCCTCTATGTATAACCTGGTATAAATTTTTTTTGCTGCTTTTAATGCATGTTTGACGGTAAGAGTAGTTTGGAGTATATATTTCATTCCCAAATTTAACTAATAGGGTTGTTTAAAAATTTTAGTAGTCCAATTAAATTGACATTTCTGCGTTCTTCAATTCTCTGCTGCACAAATTGAAGCAGTTTATTAGCTATCAAATTTTTTTCTCCGCCAAATCGTCTAAGATGAATATCATTACACCTTCTGCGTCAAGTAGAGTAGCATTACTTCTACCAAGTCTTTCTATTCCAACTTTTATGGGTTGCCAAGAAATTGTTATGGCGTTCATAATTACATATTCATCTTCAGAGATATTCAGAACTTTTTTTAAATCGATCATTGCTTTTAGTATGCATGTTTTTAGTTTAAGTAATCTTTCTAGCATTGCAACAAGACTATTCCACCTTGTTTTGACATCTAATATCAGCTTCAGTACTTTATGAAACAGATTTTATGTAGATTTGTAAAACGTCATTTTTAGGAGGTGATTTGCAGAAAATTAGCACCACTTTTCGAACCTTCTGAATTGTTAAGGCTATATTTACGCTATTTTGTAAATCATCAATAAAGGTAACACCTGTTGAGCTATATGACTTATCATTACAGTCAAGTACATCATCAAACTAATCGTAATCACTCAAATTTTCATTGGAATCTTGCAACTGCGATTCAAATTCAATATATTTTGCTGAAGAGTCTGACTTTTTGTAAAGAATATTACATACTGCCAAATAAAGTCCGTGGGCATAACACAGCTGATACTCAATACCACTTTGCCGTCCAAATTTTTTCATTACGAATGCTCCGTCAGTGACACTAGCTATGATGTGCTTTTTAATTGATAAGTGAAATCTGACAGTTAATTTTCAACCAGATCAACAATTTCTGCTAGAAGTGATCCAGCTATCGGAGTCAATCCCAGGTTCCAAAACTTTGTTAATAAGTGTAAATTTACGTTTAAATAATGTTGATTTTTTAAAGGCGTATTCATGTAACAGTTAAGAAAATCGCGACCCACAAGATATTTCTTTTGTTATCTCTAAAACCTTAATTTGTTTTGCTAAATCATATTGTTTTTTTATCATGCTCATAACATGGGATGGATTTGGTAATAACATGCTTTTTTCAGACAATGATTTTCTAATGAATTCACTTTTTGTTATGGCATTTATTGAAAAGCCATCCACTGTTGCTAGCTTTGACACAATTTCCTCGATAGTCTGCTGCTTGACAAACAATGTGATTTTCTTTAGCACAATTTTAATTTCCGAACCAGTATCTTCATGTAGACGCTTCATATTTAAATCTAAATCTTTATGTGCATTTAAATGACGAAAAAGTTTTTTAAATACAAAAATTCTTAAATATTTCAACTTACTGTTTTCATCGCAGGAAATCTTTTTTTTTTCCTCATATTTTATGATAATGAGAAAAAAGAAAACATCGCATTGCAAATTGCAATGCATTCCTTGAATTAGATAGTTTAAGATAGTTTCAATAACATTTCTCGTTGTGCTAGGTTTTAATATAAGATATGAACACATAAAACACAAATAAATGCAATAATATTTTTCTTATTTTTGGTCGAATTAGCTCAAACAGTTATCATATGTAAAGTTAAAAAGAAACAATGTTCTGGGATATAAGAGTGGTGTCTCGGGAAATCCCGCTTCCACTTTTATCCCCGGGACCCGGTTTGAGAAACCCTACACTTGAATTTTACTAGGATCAATAAACCAAGACTTTGCTTTGTTAACAAACGAGGAGTTTAATAATTTTGTTTTTGTTTAAGGTTGGTTGAAATGATTGGCCACATTGGATAAATGCAGCCAGTCATTTCAAACTTTTATTTTGCAACTGGTATTTTGCTGTGTTTCATTGAACAATTTTAAATTTAACTGGTAAAATCCCAAACGATTCTATAGAGGTATCGAACTTAATTTTTTTTACACTTTTTAATTCCTATTCCTCAGGCAAACTAAAATTTCCATCAGTTTCTACTGCTTTTTTATAACATTTGCTGCAGAAACATTAGTTCTGCTGTAACTATAATAAATGTAAGATTACCTTTTATAGCACTTTTTTTACTTTCCTTGTGTTCCAAAAGGATTGCAATATTTTGAAATTTTCTTTTTTGTTTTAGTTAAAAAAAACTGTTTTAGAAAAATTCTATTTCCTTCATTACAAAGTTTAATTTTTTGAAACTGTGAAAAAATGTTTTTGAGTGCTTATTTTAAATATTAGAAAGATAATGCAGAATTCATCTTTTTTTGGTAGATCTAAGATAAAGTTATATTATACAGTTTAATAATAAAGTTAAAATAATCAGGGCTCAAATTAATGCAAAAAAAATCTAATTCCAAAAAAAAAATTTTATTTGAAATATCCCCCCTTGTCTGCCACTTTGCGGTAATGGGGTTGTGCTAGTACAAAATTGTATCTTTTGTATATTTTGTTGTTATTGCTTTTTTTTTTTTATGACATAATATCTCTCATATTAAAAATAATCTCATAAAATTCTTGTTTGGCTGGGTTTTAAATAGCTTAAATTACTGATATAATTGAAAACTTAAGTTGCAATTATAATATGTGTAAGAAATGTATTTATTACTATTACAATATTACTTCTAGTAGTTGGTTTTTTTAGCATGATACTTGAAAAAGTAAATACGTAAACATTGCAATGTTTAAATGACTTTAAACGGTCATAAAAAACTGTTTAAATGTTTTAACTGTTTAAGTAGGATAGGAAAAAATTTATTTTATTGCCAGTATGAATGGGTAAACTGATCATAAAACACATTTTATTTTAAAAGCGTTTTTTATTGTTATATAAAAACCTATACAAAACAACTATAAAACAATACTGAGAGTTTTGTCAATATAAAAAGCTTGCATTAATATAAAAAAAACTTCGCTACATTGTTTTAATTTATTTTAATAAATGATTTAGCATACTATTAAAATTTTAAATGTGATTCATTCAATTTTTTCAATCAAATCGTTTTGCAATAAAATAAATTGACAGATTTAATAAGTTGAATTATGTTTTCATAAGTGAATATATTTTAATAAGTCCAAGTATATGCTTAAATTTAATTTTTTCTTTTTTCTTTTTTTTTTTTGAAAAAAAAATATTTTGAACAGAATAATTAATTTCTGAAATTTCTATTTTTTATAATTTAGTTTTTATTTCACTTGTTTAACTCTTTCACTACTGCAAGCCACTGACAAAGTCAAAAAATCTTGAGTAATCCTTGATGAAAAAACCCCTTTAATTTAGTTCTTAAATAAAGCAGCATTAACACTGTAAAATTTGACTTGAATAAGTGAATAAGTATGTAGCTAACTAATTACAAAAGTATTTTGAAGAAAAACATTCATTTATACATTAAATAATTTTGTTTTTGATTTGTTGTTTGTTGAAATGTTTTAGTTACTATTTATAAAAACAATGGTTTTAAGCACTTTGCATTTCTTATTGTTCAATGATTCAGGTTAAAAACTTATTTAATTAAAAAGTTCATTTGTTTAGCTTTCTATTGATATTTAGTTTGTTATGCTTTTAAAAAGATTTACTATTCAAGTTTTAATTAGTTGTCAATGTTATGCCATCCAAATTTATTCTAATTTTACTCAAAAAAATGTGTGGTTGCAGCGAAAAAAAGATTTTTGTTAAAATGGCTGGTAGTAAAAGAGTTAATGTTTGCAATAGAATGTTTCTACTTTTTAGACTATATTATAGAAACAATAAATAATGACCCTTTTACAAAAAATATTTAACTAATAAAAATGTTTTTAAATTTTCCGCCTCATTTGCACTATTTTCTAAATCTGATATTTTTACTGTATCTTAATCTATGTTTGATTTTTAGGAATGATCCCCTTCCCATCTCCCCCTGCTAAGCCATAAGGTATTACGGGCATCATTGCAGTTTCCATTTAATTAAATTTTTTATTATAGAAAGGGCACATTAAAACTTTCAAATTATAGAAGACTAAAATTCTTTTGTTCGAATAGACTTCTTTTTAAAATGAATTCCTAAATAAATTTTGTGTATTTATAGAAAATGTTTTATCTTGATATCGCTATTAATAAAATGAAAATATAAAAAGAATAGTTATGTGTTCATATTCTATTTGAAATTTTTTGTTAAAATAATTTTACTTTAAAGCTTTTTATGCGTTAAAAACATATTAGGTATAAAAAGAAACACTGCTATGGCTAACTTTTGCAAATAAATACCTTTGAGCATATAAAGTATATTTATTAATTAAGTTTAGTAACTTAGTGTTGTTTTGTTTTACTGTATAGGTAATTTAGTGTAAAGTACTTTATATATAAAATGTGGGAAATTATTTGCTTTCATGCAAATTTAAAGAAATTAAAAAAAAAAAACTTTTTCTTTAAAAAATATTTTCACTATCACAAAAAGCAAAATGATTCATGATTCACAAGCAGCAATATGATTCATGATTCACAAGCACACAAAAAGCAAAATGATTCATTTAATTTGAGCCATGAAAATCAACATTTCCCCAGGGATATTAGGTGACAGTCTTTATTTTAGCTCCAAAAATCAATAATTTACCAGTCAATAGTTGTAAATAAAATTGGATAAAAAAGGCATTTCTTAATACTATCAAGTTTTTAGAGTAGTGTTTTTGAATTCCTCAATCAAAAAATCAATTTAGATTCTGAATTTTAGTAAAATCAAGAAATGCTGGTTAAACTCAAGTGAGCTTGAAAGAATTTCCTTTTTTAAAAAAATTCCTTGATAAATAGTTCCATATCTTTTTAAAAAATTCTTTCATAAAGTATAGTTTAACTTTAAATTTACCACATTTTAGATAATTAAAATGAAAACAAAATGTTTTAATAGTATATTATAGGTATCAAATGAATAAAATATTAAATATTTATAAATAATCTCTTATAAATATTTTCATATTGTAATTATTAGAAATATGAATTCTAAATTTTGATTTTATGTTTATAGGTGTGCTCAATGTTTTCGACCATTTGAAGATGGTGTTTTTTATGAAGTAAGTGCTCAGTATAATGTAGTTTTTTTTTAAAAAAAAAAATTTCTTATGTAATTTGAGAAGCATAATTAACATAGTGAAAATAATAAAATTGTTGTTGTTATTGTCATGAGCCCTGCCATTTTTGAAACAGCGATTTTAAAATGGCAGGTTTTACACACAAAAAAAACTGTAGTACTAAATATAAAGTACTATTTGACTATAGTGATATTTTGTATAACAAAAATGTTAAAGCATCTTGCTAGTATAATGTTAAAATATAATATCAAAATATAAAAACAAAAAAAAGTATAATTATAAAGTTTAATATAACATCAAAGTTGTTTTTTTAAACCAAAAGTTAATTAAAAATATTTTAGTTTGATGGTCGTCAATATTGTGAATACGATTTCCAGCAACTGTATGCTCCTTGTTGCAGAGGCTGTAAGGAGTACATTATTGGAAGGGTCATTAAAGCTGTAAATTCCAATTGGCATCCTGATTGCTTCCGATGTGAGATATGTGATGATGTTTTAGCAGATGCTGGGTTTGTTAAAAATGCTGGAAGGTAATTTTTAACAAACATTTTTAAATAATGTCATTTAGTTTTAAATGCATGTAATTTGATTTCATTTAGTTTATAATTTTAGAAAAAACTAAATAAAGTTGGTAAATAAGACTATTTTAGTTTTAATTTTTGGATCTACACTCCATTTTATGATGTGTTATTTAGGTCAATTAAAAAACACTACAATTAACCAACTGTTAAACTGTTAACCTACAATTAACTGTTTTCTTTTAAATACCGCAAGCAAATTTAATTTTTTTTAATTGAATTTGTTCTTTAAAAACTAAAATGCAAACTATTTGATTTAATTTGAAAAACATTAAAAATTCAAAAAAAGTTTATTTAGGTTGAATTATTAAATTTTTCAAATAAATATGTTTTCAAAATAAATCAAACTTATTGCACTGTATCAGAAAGCTTTTTAAATTTAAGTATTATATTTTGATTGATGATATTGTATTTTTATTTTTGATTGGATATGCAGGTTAGGGTGTCCAAAATAAAATCTATCCTGGTTATATACCTTAAATTGAAGATAAATGTTAAGTTTATATTATTTAAAGAGAAAAGCTTTGGTCTTTTAATCTTTAGGAATTGTTAGTTGTAGATTTTTCTCGAAAAATCTATAACTAACACTATAATTATTTGTAATTACATTTATGTATTTATGTATACATATATTATTAAGAATTTTTAAGACTTTTTTCTAATATTTCATATTTTTCTTTTTTGTTTTCTGCTAATTAGCATCGATTTTGTTAGATGGTCTCTGTGTTATGATGGATGACTTCGAAAAAAAAATGCTACAATTGGTGAAATTTTGTTAACATTTCTCTCCTCTTTTGTCATAACATTTAGTTTCTAATGAGTTAGTTGAAGCATCAATAAATATATCTATTTACCATAAATTTAGCTTCATGACAAGCAGAGGGTTAATGCAGAAAAATGGTCGGCAAAAACTGCCAACCTCACACACTTTTAGGTAGACATTGCTGAATGCTGACCCTAATTGTGAGTAACAGTAGATCTCATTCATTACAAATTTACTATAAAAGTGAAGAATGAGTTCAATATCGATTTAAACATTTTTTAAACTATTTCTAGTTTTTTTTCTCATAATTATTTCTAGTTTTTCACCAAAGGTAGTTTTTGGTCTGAAACCTTTTTTATTGGTTCCTAATATTGATAAAATATTGTTTTCTAAATTGCAAAATTCATCCTCCTCCTGTATTGACAGTCATAAGTCATCCAGTTCATAAGCTCATCAAAGCTTTTAGAACAAACAAACAAAAAAAAGATCAATAAGATTATTAATACGCTGTGTTACTATTGATTTCATAAATGTTAGAATCATTTTCAGTTTGATTTAAAAAAATGCTTATACAAATTGAGTTCTTACTCAATTTGTAAATCTATAAGTGTTAAAATAAAAGGTGTCTGTGGCAGTATCTAAGTAGCAAGTTGGATTGAACTTTGTACCTTGGTTAGAAGCTTTGCGTGCACTCTATCTGTGCCTCATTCACAAGAATACATTAGAATACTACTCATGAGTTCCATCTTGAACCATCATGAACCAGAATAAGAATTAAAGTTTTGTCATTTAAATTTTGACATATTGACATAAATTTAATTGACATATTGACATAAATTTAATTGACATATTGACTTTAATTCTTCTTTTTATTCTATACAATACTATACACACTCAATTGACATAAAGTTTTATATATCTTAAATCTAGAGCTCTTTGCAAACGTTGTAATGCAAATGAGAAATCAAAAGGTGGTAGGTTTATGTGTCATAAATGTCACACATATATTGAAGAAGGTAAACATATTGTTTATATGGGAGATCCTGTCCACCCATGGCATTACAACTGCTATGAATGCGGGTATGAAGACATTGTTTTTATATTTAATTTTTTGCAATATGAATTAATTGTCTATTGTTTTAATTAATGACTTATTTTGTCTTATTTAGAAAAGAGCTTGATGAAACTTGTCGTAAGCGAAACAATGAATTATTTTGTCTTCGATGTCATGATAAAATGGGAATACCAATATGCGGAGCTTGTCGGTGGGTAATCTTATAAAATTATTTAAATTGTGCCTAATTGTTTTATAATGTTTTTTATGGATTTCAATTTCTTAAAAACTATTTGTTAATTTAGCCAACCAATTGAAGATGAGAGAGTTGTTAATGCTATTGGCAAGCAGTGGCATGTCGATGCAAGTTTTTTTTTATATACCCTGTAAAGTTTTGAGATTTTTACTTAATAAGCAGAACTTAAAATTTTGTGTAGAAACATGATTCTGTGGTGGTATTATGTTTTTTATTTTTCATGTTCATAACTATTTTGTGTTCAAAAATTAATTATATTTTTTTACCTTTGCTGCAGCATTTTTGTTGTGCTAAGTGTGAAAAGCCATTCTATGGTAATCGGCATTATGAGAGAAATGGTCTTGCTTATTGTGAAACACATTTTAATCAGGTAGATGGTTAATTTTAGATAAAATATTATATTTAAATATAATATTATATATAAATAAATATAATATTTTATAAAAAAATAATGATTTCTTCTATAAATTATTATTAGTTGTTTGGCGACCTTTGCTTTATATGCAATCGTGCTATTACAAGAGATGGTAAGATTTATGTTGCTTGTTTAATAGTTTATTTTTTACAATGACTTTACAATGACTGGTGTTTTTATTGAAACCACAGTGCTATTATTTAAACTCTTTATGCAATGACTGGTGTTTTTATTGAAACCACAGTGCTATTATTTAAACTCTTTATACAATGACTGGTGTTTTTATTGAAACCACAGTGCTATTATTTAAACTCTTTATGCAACGACTGGTGTTTTTATTGAAACCACAGTGCTATTATTTAAACTCTTTATACAATGACTGGTGTTTTTATTGAAACCACAGTGCTATTATTTAAACTCTTTATGCAACGACTGGTGTTTTTATTGAAACCACAGTGCTATTATTTAAACTCTTATTTTAGTTTGAACAACTAATAAAGTATTTAACTAAATACTTTGTAAAAAATGTTTTAGTTTTTAAAAGAAATCTAAAACCTGAAAGTCTCATATTTTTTCTTTTATACTTTATATTTGTGCTTTATTATAAAACAATATAATGATAATATAAAAATATATATAATGATAATATAAAATCAACGCTTGATTGGTGGTTTTTTATGCAATTTTTTTTATAAAGTAAACAAACAATTTTAGTACATTTTGTTGTTATTTCATAACTTTATATTTGTAATAACTTTCTTTCATATTTTATTGAAGTATAAGAATGATCTTTTCTAGTTGTGACAGCATTAAATAAATGTTTTTGTGTGCAACATTTCACCTGCAATGGTTGCAACATGAAACTCACCTTAAAGTAAGTTATCTTTTATGTGTTTATAAACATTGGATCGAAAATAACAAGTAACAAAATAGTCATTAAAAAATTTAAATTGGATAGCATAATTTTTGTCCAGAATTGCTCGTCCTAGAAAAGTTGAGGTTTTTTTTTTAATTTTATTTTTGCAATTTTAAAAGATTTTTATGGATTCTTCATAGATTACACAGACTACAAAAATTTTTTGAGCTTAAATTTTTGTAGCTCAAGAAAACAGGACTAAGATTAAATAATATCAAATTTTATTATAAAGATTTGTTTAATTGATTTATACACACACACACACACACACACACACACACACACACACACACACACACACACACACACACACCAAAAAAACAAATAATTATTTCAATATCTTTATATTGTACAAAATCTTTATTTAATATATATATATATATATATATATATATATATATATATACATATTAAAGGCATCCCGAGATTACACACGTGTGTTCCTGTATGTCAGTGTGATGACCAGTTACTCAAAACCACAGAATCAAATAATTATTTCAATATCTTTTTATTGTAAAATAGCTTTATATAATATATATATATATATATATATATATATATATATATATATATATATATATATATATATATATATATATATACATATATATATATAAATATGTATATATATATACATACATATATATATATATGTATACATATTAAAGATTTAATTTTTTTACAACCTTATGTTCCTGTATCTCAGTTTGATGAATAGTTACTCAAAACCAAAGAAGCAGATAATTATTTCAATATCTTTTGAAAAAAATTTACCCCCAAATCAGGCTTGGTCAGGAAATGGGGGGGGGGGGATCACTCTCTATTACTGACCACGGAAATAATATTTAGTTGCAAAAAATTGGCCGTAATTTTTAGTCATTTTGAGAGCATTTCAAAAAACAAAAAAATAGTGCAAAAAAGATTAACTGGATGTGAGACAATTACAAAAAAAAAAAAACTAGGAAAAAAAAAACTTTTTTCGTGAAAAAACTTAAAGCAAAATAAATTAAATTTAGAACAAATATTTTCGAAACATTGCTCTTTTATAATTTTTTTATAAAATTAAGCGACATTTTTTATATAAATGGGTGGGGTTAAAGGGGGCTATAGCCTCGGACCCCTTAACTTGTTTCTCTGTGCAGCGGCCTTGTTCTTTAAGGTTCATGTTTTGGAATTATAGGGTTGAGAGAGGGATATAACCATAATTGAGTAGCCTCCTCATCTGCAGCGGCCTTCTCGGCCTTGGGTAGGTAAATTTAAAAATAATAATAAAGGGCCCTAAAATAGTCAAGAAGACATTTTTTTTTAGTTATTTTAATGCTGTGGCACATAAATAAGGCCTCTAAAATAAAAATAGCCCCTGGCCCAAAAAGTCCAACAAGATTCTAATAAAACTAACATTAGTTTTAGTTTTATTTAAGCTGAATTTATTTATAAATAAAAAAGTTTATTTTTTTTCGTAATTTGAAAAGTTTAACATATTTGAAACAATTCTTCTTAGTAAGATGAAATAATTAAATCATTGAGTTACTGTCGGAATTAAGTTAACTAGATAAAAATCAACTTAAAAGGTTAAAAATACTTTATGAAGAGGAAGCAGAACTGCTTAACAATACCGCTGATGATGTTTAGTGAGTAGGCTTTTTAATTTTAATTAGTATTTAAAACAGAAAAAAGTAACTTTGAGTTTAAGTATAACAAGTTTGTAAGAATGGCAACCGAAGCGAAAATGTATGTTCTTAGATATTGGTTAGTAAACCAATATCTAAGAACATAAAAACTTTTCTTTTTTAATGATATATTTATTTATTTGTGTTCTGTCGTTACCTCAGGCGCAGTGCTTGTACACCCGCGAGTTACTTTGTATGCATGTTTGTGTTTAGTAACCAGAAACTTCTTGTATGCTTATTTTATAATTAGTTTTATTAACTTTGATGATTATTAATAATTTCATTGAGAACACAATTATTGTTGAAAGTCTTTTTGTTTACAAAATAAATTGTAAAAATTGCTTTTAAAGATTAAACAGATCAACAAAATTACATTTACATAAAAAATACATACTTTTTAAATAAAAAATAAGAATATACTAATATAATCTTTAATATATAATAAACTTTCAAAACTTTCACAATTTAAAAAATATATTCAAAACACTTATTTTTTGTAAACACATTATAATGGTTTAAAAGATTAACAGTTTTGCAGATGTGGCTTCGAGAATGAGCCATAGTATTAAATTAATAAGTCATTTGATAATATATTCTTAAAACAATTTATGCTAGAAATCTCAAAACTTGACAAATCTTGAATAATACAATTTTTAAAACATTTCAACAGAATACTCTAGAACTTTATTTTGCTTAGTCAGCGTATTTTTTGAACCAATAGAATTAGTTGTTCGTAATTTGGCGGGTTTTTAGTGTTTGCGAATATTCTCTTTATTCTTCCGCTCCAAGATGTGTTGAGAACATTTAAGTTTATGTATGTTTCCATGTATGTCCATAAAACAAAAATTTTTTAAATTCATGTAAAAGAATTAACTTCATAATTGTTTTGCAGAGAAACGTGGAAATGTACATAAACTTAAATGTTCTCAAAACGTCTAAAAAATCTTTCTGTGGTCAGTAATCAAGAGTGATCGCTCCCGCTTATTATTAATATTAAGTCTTACAACAACACCATTCATTTTACCAGTGTTATCTCTAGTTGAAGAAAGAGATGATGGAAAATCAAATACTGTTCAGTATTTAATTTTTCACCATCTCTTTTTTCAGCTTAGAAGCTTCCTTAAATACTAACTTATAAACTCTGGGTAGACTGGGCTTTGCAATGTTAATAACATCGAGTGCCAGTTGAATACCATCGAGTGCCAGTTGCTTGCAAACTTTAGCAGCTTTTCTTGTTGATACTGTTAAGCAGAAGTTGATACTATAACTTCAAGCTTATCTGACTCTTTATCATTAAATAAGATATTGTATGATACTGATGACGATGGTCTTCTCTTGGAAGGATGAATTGTTTCCTTGCCTGCTTCTTTACAGGTGGCATAAACAAGTTTTCCTCGACTTTCTACTTGTAGATAATAGAGTTGTTTATCTTCAGCTGACAACCATACTTTGTTAGCTTTTGTGGTATCAAACAGATTGTCTAATGTGTCATATTTTCCTTGTTAAAAACATTCATCATAAGTTTTTAAATCACATGTAAGTTTTGCTTGTGTTACTTGATCGGAGACTAGAAGAAAATTTAGTTTATTATTCCATAAATTTTGAATTTCTTTAGAAATTTTTGCAATTCTTTCCTTTCTTCCTTTAATTTCAGCTCTAAGAAACTAGTATTGCCCAGCTTCTTTCCTTTTAAGTGCTGCTCTGCATTTTTCTTTGAGTGAAAATACTTGTGAAGGCACGGTGCCCCTTCTTTTATGCAACTGCTGAAATTTCATCAGATTTTTGGCCCAAATGGTCTTGTTCAGTGCTAAAACTTTTTTTTGCAACATTTTCTATAAATTTATATTAGCTCTAAAAATAAAAAATCAAAAGTAAATAAATATATAAATATAATAAGTAATAAATATGTACTCAATAATCATTAATTGCTTTCAATGTTATGTGTAATTTATGTAAATTGTGCAATACATATATTTTTACATATTTCAGTATAGCAGGTGCATAAGTAACAGTATGTTATAATCACCAAAAAATATCTGCTTAATTAATTTGTCTAAATTAAAAGATAATCTTTTTCTCTATATTAATTTCTTAACCTTATCAATTAGTCATTCGACAACAACAACAAAAACTAGTGCATAAAACCCATATATAGTCATGGTTTGAACTATCTACATTATTCTACACATATCTAGAGTGTTCTACGTCAATCTACACAAATCTAGAACTACATACAAAGTTCCACTGCCTGCTGCATTATATTAAGTCACAACAATAGTTTTTTATTTGGGGGTGACCTTTTTTGAAAATCTTGTGAGGCTGGGTGTTTTTTTTAATTATTTTTTGGTAAAAATTCATAGACTTATTACAGAGAAAATGTATTATTTAAAAGTTCATATCCCTAATACATTTTATTTTAATTTAGATTTAATTTTACATTTAAAACTTTGGAATAAATATTATAAATAGAAGACTTTACAGAGAAATATTAACGGAACAAAATACACATAATAAACATATAAAAATGATTCTAAAAATAATTTTGGTAAATAACCAATCAATATAACTAAAATTAAAAAAAAAAACTGTTTTATAGATAAGTCAATAGTATAGTGAGAATTTTTTTATCAAGTGAGGAATTTTCTAATTTTATGTAGAGTCCTTCTTTTATTTTTGATTCATGTTTGGTTTGAGCAGTACCCAAAACCTCAAAAGAATCACAATTAGTTTTTTGCAATTAATTGATGTATTTAAATGTTTATACACATAGAATTGTACATCAGTCATGAGGTATTCATTCAAGTTGTCAAATTTCAAGAGGTTTTTCCTATATAAACTGGCAGCTAGCTCAAGAAAATTTGTGGATTTAATTTGTGAGATTTAAGTATCTTAGAAAGTGAATCTTTTAAACAAAAATTATTTTGCATTTTATTAATAGTAAACATTAATTTTATGAGAACATCTTGGAAATATTTATGAAAAAATTTTCTGATTTTACATTATTGTATAATTATAGTAAATTCTAAATAATGGAAATATCTGATATTTGAGTTGTTTACAAAGCTAGAAAATTTGATAATATATTATCTTATTAATATATGATTTAATTTCATAGTCAATAATTTTTTGTAGAAGTTGATTGTTTTGTAAAACAAAAAAATTCTTTATCAAATCCCAGTCAAGTATTGTTAATTTTGTGTGTCAAACAACGTATTAGACCAAATTTGTAACAAGAAAGAACAATATTTAAAAAATTGTTGTAAAAGACCTATATAAGTCTTTGCAACCATCAAAATAATATATCTCAAAAAGGAATTAAATTATTTTATTAAGTACATCTTAAAAAGCAATCTTGTTTTCTTGTTCTTTTTTCATCGTAAATTTAAAATTTTTAAGCTGATTAAAAAGTTCTTGTGCTTTATATTAAGAATTAAAGATGGCGATTATGTCATCTATATACCATTTATGAAAAAAATGGTTCAGAAGTGAAACAATTATCAACCCATGTTTGCTCATGAAATCTGATGAAAAAATTAGGAGAACGTAAAGGAGAATGTTGCAACACCGTCTGTTTAATTGTAATATTCTTCCTAAAATAGAAAGTGAGAACCAGAAGTCGAAATTTGAAGTAATTTTTTAAACTAAGTTTTAGATTTTGTTGACTGAGTTTTTAGATTTAAACTTTTTTAATTTAATGATTTTAAAAAATTTAGATTCAAAAATCTGGTGTCCGCTTTTTTATATTTGTGTTTTGTTTATAATTTTTTGATCGTATCAGTAATCAAGCAACTTTTTAAAATGGAAAAAAATTAAACAAACTTCATTAACCTTAACTTTTGCATTAAGTTTTTGTTTTTTATTAGGAGCAAATTTCAAGAAATTGATATGAAACCTTTGTGTTTGCGCTGCCATGAGAAACTTCCGAAAGAACTGCGCAAACGGTTAAAGAAGCCGGAGCCAGTTAGTCGATAAACTATTTTATTTAATTTATATACATTATATGTTTGGTAAATGTGTGTATATATATATATATATATATATATATATATATATATATATATATATATATATATATATATATATATATATATATATATATATATATATATATATATATATATATATATATATAGTTTCTTGAATTTAAATGTCTAGAATAAAAAATTGTTTTATTTTTTAAAAATAATTGTATAAAGTTTCATTGTAAAGGTTTCATCATATGCAGACAGCTTTTATAGCATTAACTTTTTAAATACGAATGGCTTTTGTGCTTTTTTTTTATTCATTTATAAATGTAAAATATGTAAAATCGGTTGGTGAATTGTGTTTTATTTTTTCCGCAAACTATTAACAAAGATCTTTGCTCTTTAATATTTTTAAAAAATTAATTTTTGTTTTAAAAGAATGTGTCCTTTGGTAAAAGATTGCTAATATACTAAAACTTTGCTAACATAAACGCTGAATAGCTCAAAATTTTAATATTTTACTAGGTCTCAAGCTCTAATGCCTACATTCTTTGCTCCAATTAGAAGTTATTTTTTTAAACTATCTTGATTATAAAACAAATCATTTTATAAGTTAATATTAATTACATGAAAGAAATTCAAAAAGTCTTAGGTTTTAATGGATAATATTAGTTAGGCATATGCTAATACTGCATTATTCGCATATAAACTCTGCTTGAAAAAGTTCAAACGAAAAAAAAATCTCTAAAACTCTAGTATTAAAACTAAAACTAATAAAATGTTTTTTAATCTTTTGATTAAAAAACTTATTTTCATTCTGATTAAAAATAATTAAAAAATCTTCTTAATCAGAATGAAAAATAAGTTTTGGGTTTTCATAGAGCATCGGTTATATGAATACTTTACAAATCTACAGATTCTCTAGCGTTTTTACAATTTACTTCAAGCATAACATATTTACAAAAACACATAATGAAAATTGGTAAAAACGAATCACCATAATTCATTTTAGGGTAATGTGGATCTGAGGGGTCATTAACTGGTATTTGTCTGGGTACAAAGGTTTTTATTATAAGATTTTTATTATAAGTTTTTATTATAAGAAGTTTTTATTATAAGAAGTTACCTAAAGCGTTTAAAACTGCACTTGTTAGGTAAAATAGATATGGGGGAGTTGCCGAAATTGGAACAACTAACCCTACGGGTATTTGTTTTTCAAAGTTACGTTCTAAATATCTTTTAAACGTTTTTTAAAGTTCTTTTCGTAAGAATGTTTAGAAGACGTTTAAAATACATTTAAAAACAAATGCCCGCTGGGAAGGAATAAATATATTTTAACTGAAAATGGTTTTTACTAAGAAAACGTTAATGATTTATTTCATATAAACAGACAATTCTACTATACTTTTAACCGTAAATCGACTTGATCGATTCCATCGTTATTGAAAATAAACTTTGTTTTGTCAAGACACCATTTTATTCCAATCAAGGCAACCGGTTTCCTAAATCGGAACATTTTGATTCCTTAATCGGACCAGCTCGCTTTATTTAAAAAAAAAACTAGTAAAACCAATTTAAAATTATTTTCATCTTTATAGTGACAATATAAAAAATTCATTCAAATTTATTATTTCTTGTTTGAATAATATCTAATATAAAAATAAATTTAATGAGCCTCATTTCCGTGGAGCTGAGTGTCAATGTCTAACAACTGCTACTTTTTTAGTCTGAAATTTAGATTTTTTGAGAAAATCATAACATCATTAAATTATTTCTTAATCATTTTTCAAACTGACAATCCAATAGTGCCGTTTTTCATTGAGTCACTAGACAATGACCTTCGTAATTTATGCAGCAGCTTTTTAAAGAAAAATATTTATTTGAAGGAAAATGTTAACTCTGTATATTAGCTGCTCAAATGTGATTGATAAAGTTAATCAAGTGATTTAATTAGAGTCTTTGGTCTTGGTTTTGCAATAAAACATGATATCAAAGCTTTTGGGGGAAAAAAAATGAAAGTTGAGCAATAATCTTTTTTTTTTTTCTTTTAATTTATTTATTTTAGGTGCCCCAAGAAGTCCTTACGGTCTTATCGCAGAGCACCGTGGAAGAGCATTTGAAAGAAAGTTCAAGCCTCCTTCCTTACCGATGTTATAAAACTTGGCTAGAGGTGGCGTTGAACCACGGATTGTTAGGTTCTGAAGCAACGCGCTACAGCTGCTCAAATTTTCGCAATCTTCAGTCAGGTGCTTTACAGTTCTTGTCTAGTTTATGTACACATTTTACAGAAAAAAGTTTATTGAGAAATAATATTGTTGAAACTACTTTTCGTTTTTCTCCTAAAGTTATGTTAGGACCAGCTGAGTTGTCAACACCTTTATTAGAAAAAAAATCTTGAAATCCTTGTTGGTTTGAAATAATTAACTTATGAAACCGCAATGACAAGAGTATTTAAAGTTTTTTTCAAATATTTTTAAGACTAGCATAAAACTGTTAAGAGAATTTGAAGAATCTAAAGATTGATTGGATTCATTTTTTTGGAATCACATTGGTTCAGATCCTAACTATAAATTTTTTTAGTCTGTTTTTAAATAGTTTAAGTTTTATCTTACGATCAGGTTACTGTTAAGCAAAATTTTACTGAAAACAAATTGCTTCTTATTGAAAATCTTGTCGAGAAAAGTCTTATTTCTCAGCGAATATTAAGCGACTATATTAAATAAATAAACTTTAAATCTCACAATTTTCTGATGTTAAAGAACTTCTTATGAAAATTTTATGAGGCCATCCTGCATATGTTTTGCAACTAAATTTTTATCCAAAAATGGTCTCTCTTGTAATAAAGTTCTCCAAATGTAAAACTTTTAATTTGCAGTAGCATGAGGCAAACTTCCTGCGCAAGACAAAAGTATGAAGTCATTGTTTTTCCTGCATTTTTAGCTTATCGGCCTAAAAAGGGTCTCTAACATTATAACATCTTCTAAAAAGAGCTCGAACATATTCATGTGCCAATTTGGTTATATTGTTTTTTTTCTTTTTTTTTTTTTTTTTTGAAAACTTTTGTTATTATGTCAGATAAAACATTTTATATACAATTGCATGATTGGATATGTCAAGATGTAAGATTTGGTTTAACAAAATGTTTGATAGAAAATAAATAAAAATTAATTTAATGTCTTCTTTACATTATTTTAAATAATCTTTAGGCAACAAAACCTTGCCTATTTTTTGAAAGTGCTTTATGTAATCATAGAAACCCTAATGAAATCAATGTATTATTTATAATAACGCCACATAATTGACATACTAAAATCGACATTATCATATCCGATCGAACATTTAAATCATGTGCATTAATGTTTTTCATTTACTGATGCCTTTTTTTTCTTACTGATGCTAATATTTTTTAGTATTTGACTATTTTAATATTTTTTAGTATGCTTTAAGTTGTTTTAAATAAAATTAAAAAAACGTTGTTAATTTGCACATGATTATAGATCAAAAGAGCTAGAACTTTTACAAACTGTTTAAAACCATAAGTTTCCTAAAAAAGAAGTTTTTTTCCACCCAAAACTAAAATGTATTCCGCTTAATAAGTAAAACTAAAACAAAAAATATGTTTTTTGTTGAAGCTCTTTTTCTTCTATTTTTTTGAGGAATATCCTATTAATTAAATGTCTTTGCAATAGTTAAAGTAATTCCAGCACCGAGCCAAATCCTCACTTAAAAGTAGCATTCAATTGAAATTAATGCTAAAGTTAGGTTTCCATAATATAACGCAATTAAATTATATTAAATTATGTAACATATAAAGAACTGATTGTAATATTACATTTAAATAAATTTTAAAAAATGTAAGATCTTTAACTCTTCTTTTGCCATTTGATTCGTTTCCACTATTAATTCATAACTTACATAACTTATTATAATTATTTCCATGCTTACATAACTTATAACCAACGCATTAATAATAATACTTACATGATAACCAACCATTAATAATAATACTTACAACTGATAACCAACGCGTTATAAATACTGGTTCTACAAAACTTCTTTTGTTTTGGTATGAGAACAGACTATCGTTGAATTTTTTTCAAACAATATTTACTTTGACGGCAAAACTATTTATTTTTTTACTTTTACGAGGAAACTTTTTATTTTTTTGTATTGAGTATTTTTAGTTAAGAAATGTTTTGTAACTAAACTACTCTTCTGAGATTCAGATGAATATAAATATATATATATATATATATATATATATATATATATATATATATATATATATATATATATATATATATATATATATATACATATATATACATATATATATACATATATCAAAAAGCCCATCTGTAATAAAAGTGAATAGCAATGAATAAATCGGTCCATAAAATTTATTTAGACTAGCTACTTATAGTTAATTTAAATTACATTTACTTTTTTCATTGAACAAATTTTTGATATGATTTTTCCATGCCAGATTTTCCTCAATATAAATATAAATATCAGGAAAATTGTAACTTTTTAAAATAATATATCATCAATAAAACAAGATGAATTCGTTTTTCTAATATTAAGTTTATTTGTTTTAATTCAATAGAAAGTTTTTACTTTTTTATTGTTTGTACTTTTTGATTTTATTACATAATAAAAAATTTTTCATCTACATATGCATTATCACCAATAATTTTGAGGGTTTAATGTAAAGCATAAGGTATCAGAAGTGTTATCATTTAAGCTACTCCTTAGTTTTGTTACAAATAATCCACATGCACTAAAAGTTCTTTCACTCTCAAGAGATGTTGGTTGGATAGTTTTTAAACACTGAAATAAAGTCTCCAAATTAGAAGTACGTTTTTTTGTTGACTCAAAGACAAAAAAATCTTTGTTGAGAGATTTTATACTGAGAACTTCATTATCTAATTCTTGTTCTAGCTGTGTTTTCATATCAAAATTTTCTTCTACTTGGATTTCAAGATCAGCCTTAGTATTTCTGTACAATCTTCTTTGATTGCTTGAGGTAAAAGTCTTAGTAAAAGGTCTTTAGCTAACAATATAACTGCTGATTTCTTTGACTTTACTCCAATAGCATCTGAAGTACCATATAATAGAAAACTAGGTTTGTTTAAATATTCCATAAGTTGAATCAATTTAGGATTTTTTATGTTTAAAATTCTTGTTTTTAAAGTTTGATATAATTTTTTACTAACGCCTGATTCATGTGATAGCAGTTGACTTAAAACAAAACAAAAACCTTTTTTTTCTACGGCTTCTAATTTTACAAGCTTTAAAGCCTTCACTAAATCTTGAGGAATTAGCAGCTCTGGTAATCTGGAATGGGTATTGGAGACCGCACTTGGATAGAAGTTATTTTAATACACTTGTTTAACCATATCAAATAATGTGTCTTGCAATCTAAAATAGATTTAAGTTCATGTCCAAATTCTGATTTTACATAATTCTGCATTATATCGTCATTTTTAACAGGTAATTTTTTAAACAGTTTAATTATTGTGCGAACTTTTTTTAAATTGAAAAATAATCTTTTATAACAACAGCCTCTACTGAACTATTTTCAAATTCATTGTAGCCCAGCTCTTCACCTTGATTAAGTTCTACACTGTCATCCTCACTGTCATCCTCACTGTTATCCTTTTTTTTGTTTTTTCATTTTTGTTTTTTCCATTTTAACTTTAAATAAAACTTTTACAACTTCATAATATAAAATAAAATAGAAATATAGTTAAAACAGACAGGGGTTTAAAGAAGACGAGGATGGCCATATGTCATCGCAATCTTTTCATACAGCCCCTTTAACAAAACGTAATAAAATTTGAATAAAAAATCGTAATAAAATTTCAATAAAATATCCTGATAAAATGTTTTGGTCTAAAAATTTAGTTGGTTTCACATGAAGTGTTCTATTTTGTGCTTATCTTTAGATGCTTTTGCATGAGATTTGTGCAGCCTTATTTGATTGTTACAATGACGTTACAGGTTTTACATTGAGCAGTTTTGTTTACTTTGCACTTCAAGATATGCTCCCAAACAGGTGCATTGCTTTTTAATTCTTGGAAAGCCATTTTAAAGTTGTTTTTCTAAATTGTTTGAAATATAAAATGCTTCAAAGTGCAACAGTTTAAAACTGTTTAAAACTGTGTAGAGTATAACGCTATCCAACATCAACATTATCAAAAGTAATTTTAAGTAAAAATAAACCGGAAACCAAATATCCGAACTAAATTGATCTCAAAAAGTTGGTACTGGTACTCGGGTATTCGGTTACGGATCTTGGATCCGACTATGCCCTAGACTGCCTTACAAATTATCTAACTCGCGGTGTCCCCCAAGGATCAATTCTGGATCCATTTTTATTTCTTATTTGTATAAATGATTTCCATAAGTTTAAAATTATTTCTATTTGCAGATAATACGTAATTATTTTTACTTTAATGGAGATATTATCTTTTTATTTAAACAGTAAACAAGGAGTTTTTAAATTTAACGAAAGCCAATCAGTTATTAAATCAAAACTGCTTAGAAATTAGAATTATTTCGAGTACAGTTTGATTCGCACATTCAGTAATGAATTATATAATTAAAATTTCTTTGAATGAACTTCAAAAAAGTTATACTTTCCAGGTTTTGAATGAGTTTTGACTGAGAGACAACTAAATAGGGCCGACAACTTCGGAAGGGGAGGAAGGGGGTAGATCCAGGAGAGCACTGGCCTCCTACTTTTATGGTGGTAAAGAAATCGTAACAATTTAAATTTTTAACAACAAGATCTTCAAAATCTTCTTTTACATTCCAAGTTAATATTCATAAGTTATTATATTACGATTAATGATTTTAAACATAAAAAAAGAATTAAATGATAAAATATTTATAAAAAAATTATTTAAAAACATATTGTTTTTTTTTTAAATTTTAATGAGAACTTTGATAAGAATTTTAAACTCATCAAATAACAGATAATCGTCGTTTGATAAGTTTAAATAACTTATCAAATAAACGTCATGTGATAATGTTACTAGGACAGAAACCAACGGGCGGGTACCCGTCGGCAGCCTTAATAATAAATCTTTTTTTTTATTTTGCCGCATAAACTGTTTCAATTTTGTAATTAGATATATTTTTATCTGTTTTTGCTTTTATTGAAGTATTGCTTTTGCTTGATCCTAGATATTTTTCTTAATTGTCATGAGAATACGATATATGGCAAAGGTTCCTAACCGTGTGTCCGCGGGCACCATAGCGCCCGTTGTACGATTCGTGTGTACCTGCCACTATTCGAACGAGACAGAGTTTTTTCATAAATACTAATTTAAAATGTGAACTATTTTTATATTTGTTAGGCTTTTAATTTTCTTGAGTTTATTAAATACGTTAGCATTTTTAGGTTTATTAAAGTTTGTATAAATGGTTTCTTTGCTGACAGTAGTTGTTGCTATAACATAAAAAACAGTTTGAAGAGAGATTTTCGCAGTTTACACATATCGAGCCAATTGTTTTCTTCTCTATCAATTCTTTTACTTTCCTATTAATGTATTATGTATTCCAATATGTATTCAATAATCCATATGTATTCCAAACTTTATTCAAGGAAAGACAAAAAAACTAGAGTAAGAAAATTACGGCCGTGGCACAGTGGTTAGAGCGTTTGTTTTAGAAGCAGGAGATCGAGGCTCGAAACGAGCTCAGACATATTTTCGCGTCACGGTAAAGAAGGAGGCGTGAACCTGGTTAAATGCACTTCCGCGGTGCTCTGTGACAAGACCGTTAGGTCTTCTTGGGGCACCTAAAATAACATTAAAAAAAAAATTTTAGACCTTAAGAATAGTATTTTGCTAAAATCCTTAATATCAGAGGACTTTTGATATACAATTAATAGAGAAAAAGTCTCATTTTTGAAAAAACGGCATATAAAATAAAATCATTTTGATATTATTCCAATCATTGTTTACAAACACGAACTTAATAAAGATATAGATCTCGACTCACCGATGAGCATCTTTATGATTGTTTGCTAACAGGGTTATCGTCAAACTCAGAGGCGTTTCTAGGAATAAAATGGGGGGGGCGGGGCGGAGTTTAGAGGGCGAATCCTTAAAAAAGTAACCGACTGCTTTCTAAACAAACAAAAAAAAGTCCTCAAAACTAAAAATCAAGTTAAATATCACGAGGCACTGACCAAATGATATGCAATGTCAAAGATCACAGTGACATACTGATATTATATTTTTTTTATAAAATGTTTTCTTTGTATTTGTATTTTTTGTTTACTTTGTTTACGTTTTGTACATTTTTCTATGAAAAAAATGTACAAAACGTAAACGTAAAAGTTATGGAAGGAGTTTGTTAATTAAAAATAGGTGGTGGCCATCACCCTACCGATATTTTAGAATGTGCCTTAAAGTACAAAAAGATTGGGAACCCCTGATATATGGAGATAAAAAAATCAATATCCATATGGGAATTTAACAACTCTAAATTTATGATATATAATAACTTTTGTAAAATTAACTATATATCATCTAGTTTAAAGAAAGTTTTGAAAAACAAGGTCTAAGCGAGGTTAGCATCATACAGCAGCCGTGGTTAACATTATAGCAACCGCGGCGCAGTAGTAAGAGTTCGGGCTCAGAACCAAGAGAATTGTGGTTCGACGCTGGCTCTAGCCATATAAGCAGCATAAGTAAGGAAGAAGGTATGAATTTTCAGGTAAAATGCTTCTTAGCGGTGCTCTGTGATAAGACCGTTAGGTCTTCTTGGTGCACCTTAATAACGAAAACAAAAAAATTTTCTTTATGAATAATTTTAAACTTCTTTTATAATATGCTTTACAAGAACTTAAACTTTTATTTAGTGATAATTTTTCTTTTTTAATTTGGTGACATTTGTACTCAAAACTCTGAAGCGATTGTGATGTTTTCGTTTTTTTTATTTGGTGATATTTTTTTGTCTATTAAAAAATATAACAATAAATTTAAATATTTGTTGATGTTATCTTACAAAGATTAGGAATAACAATAAATACTGGCATAGGGAGAAAAAAAAGGGGGAGGGAGGTTGTGACAATGGGGAGGACGATAACCCCTACCCTTCTACTTTTAAAAAAATTCCATTTTTTTCATTCAAACTTTGATTTTTGCTGCCTTAGTCCCCCTTAGTTTTCGTTTAGGTCCCCCTTCCCCAACTTTTTCGACCTTTCTACGCCACTGACAATAAATATTTGTTATAGTTATCTTTCAGAGATTAGGAATAATGATAACTTTGAAACTTACAATGTAAATTAATTAAATCCGTTTGTCAGAACTTTAATCAGTTTTAGTAAATAATAAAGTTGGAAAGCGCAGTGCACTACCTCAATGCGTTAAAACTTGCAGCCGTTTCTTAAAATTTCAAGTAATTTAAAAGTAGCTTTCTATCTCAAATTATAATTTATTAGCAAACTTTTATAAATAACTTTTAATATCATTAAAAATCTTTGTTTATATTTCTTTTTACATTTTCGAGTAAAAATATTTATCGTGTTTTTAATATTCTCAAATATTATACTTAACAACACTAAAATTAAAGAGGAACATCTATTCACTCCTATATTCAACACCCTTATATTCACTCACCCTTATATTCACTCTTATATTCACACACCCTTATATTCACTCTTATATTCAAACACCCTTATATTCACTCTTATATTCACACACCCTTATATTCGCTCATATATAATATAGTTTATAAAATATATTTATACACATTACTTTCTAAATAATTAGTAGTCATATCTTAATATTCATATATTTTAAAAATAATTTCACCTAGTCATAATTTGTTTTCGTTTTTAGCTAAAAAAAAATCATTATAATTTGTAAAATAATTTCATACTATTTTTTATAGAAAAAAAAAATGTTAAAAGTTTAAAACCATTCAAAGTTATTTCAAAGTTTACTTCCAATCTGAATATGTTAATAAATCCTAAAAAAGAAAAAATTTTGAACTTGTCAAATAATTTTAGAAAAATAAATATATTTCTTTATTTTGGTGAGTAAGTTCTTATAAAGAGGTAAATAGAGTTAATATAATGTAGTATAATGTAGTATTTGCAATGTTGATTTTTTTTTTTAATTATTATTCTTTTTGCATTCATCCGCATTTGCCATTAAAATCAACATTTTAAGTTTATAAATCTTAAATGTCTCTATGTTTTTCAATGATATAAGATTTTGAAAGATATCTATTGGGATTTCTCATTCAGAAAGAAAACCTCTGGGCATTTATTCATGATTTTTCGAAAAATCAAGTTTATTTTTTTTAGCGTCACCACTTTAAAATTAGCAGTTTTTCCCGGAATTAGTTAAAACATTGTGATTTTTACATTTTCGGAATGAGTAAACAAACAAATTTAGTATCATAATGATGATACTAGCAAAAAAAAAAAAAAATTTTGATGCACCTGAAAAGAAACTAAACATTAAATTAAGAAAAATAGAGAATTAATTAATTAGGTAACTACACATTTTAACCATATTTAAATATGACAACTTAATTATACTTTTACATTTGAAAATTTTACTTTTTAATTTGAAAATAAGCTATTAAAAGTTTAAATTAAAATTAAAACTGCCTAAAATTTAAAAAGTTGGTTTAATACTCTAAAAATATTTCAAAATGCAGAAGGTCACATAGAATAAAATTTGGCATTTAACTAGCTTGATGTTAGAGGTATGCAATGAACCTCAAAAACTTAACAACTTACTTATTCCTTGGGGTCGTGCTTTATTTGTTTGAAGGATACTAAAAAAAATGATATTTTTATCCCCCATAGTGACCGAAAAATCGTTATATTTTATTTTTAACACATATATTCTTATAATTTTGAGGTTTATTGCACAACCTTGTACATAATAAACAATCTGTCAAAATATGATAAGTTTTAATCAAACGGTTTTTGAAATATCTTTGCCACAGTCAGGCAAAGTTAGGAAAATGTGGAAATCTTAGAAAAAAAGGTTTAAAAAAAAAAAATTATGTTAACTCTATTGTTAATAATAATTATATTTATCTGGAGCCTTTTTATCTATTAAGTATTGCACTGTAGACTATATTCAAACAATAGATGTACTTTATTTATCAAAAGACTTATTTAATAACTCTTTTCTACTTGCGAATGAATAAAAAGCTAAAATGGTAAAAAAAATTTACTTTCCCCTGTTAAATGCTATGTTCATATAAACTGCAAGTATTACAAAACAAGTATGATAAAACTAATTTGATATAAACATTAAAAACTTCCTGCTCCATATGACAAACCCTCATTAATTTTATTTTGACTTCCCTTACTCTTTTTCGCTCCACGCAGAAACTTGCGACGCATCCTATACTTTTCACCATTTTTTCGACTTGCATTTTTTAATCATACACGATTTCTGTCTTAGCAACCAAGCTCAGTGTAGCTGCCTCTCTCCATCTGCATTTTATCATATATTTTTAATGTGGCTAATGTTCCAATTATAAAATGAGCAACTACATCATAAGCAGCAATTTCCAACTGTACTAGTTTTACAAATGTATCTTTTGGAACACGATTCCATATTGTTAAATTGAAAGACTCATTTTGATTCTGAGTTTTGCCATGGAGGCATTTGCTGAGTAAATTTTCATCTTGTAAAGCTATAAAGATTGGTTTAACAAACTTTATAACACTCATGGGTAGTCCTGGTCCTGGTTTCTAATTTTGGGTATTATTCAACTTGTCAAGATGATATTGACACCATGTACCTGGCTCCTTTGGACAAAATGTGGGATAATTATGTTCTTTTGATGATGCCACATGAAAAAGTGCAGCCATCACAGCAATCTGCATTCTTTTTAGATTTCCTATATTTGAATGTATTGCAATACCATAATAGTTTTGCAGCTTATCAATAATAGCATCAGTTAACTTTCCTTTCCCTCCTAGTCCCTTCTCTCTCTTTTTTAATTCACGTAATCGTGTTCCAACGCGCTTCTGGACATGGTCAATGCATTCTTGTTTAACCACTTTTGCGCCATCATAGACATTTTCAATTGACAAAAAACTTTTTGAATCCCCATCCCCATAAAACTCAGTGTATCGCATTTTATTTAATTCTATAGATTGATTAAAATTTTTTTCTGTGCCAACCAATTCCATTGATGGTGCAGATCCATGATGATTGTTTGTACAAGTATGGTCTGCTATAAAACTTGCATATTTCTCTACGTTTGAATGTTTCCATATTCTGGCATTAATACAAGCCTGGCAATATTTACTCATTACCTCAATATCTAATACTCGACCTGTGTCAATAGAAACTGCTGCAACAATACCGTTATTTGAACTAAATCCACGCCGCTGCCAAGTACCATCAACAGATACACCTGCATCACATAATATATCTGCTTGACTATCTAAATGAGGCAAAATAGATTGCTGCTGTCTGACGATTGGATCTAGTTTTTTCAATGTTCGTATTTCTTTAACAGCTTGATGCATTATATTTTTGGCAACTTTTTTGATTACAACTTGATAATTAGAAGCAATATTATTGTAACTTTTTTCTGTCATAGGGGGAGGATGATTTAGTAATGTAAGAAATAGTTTCAAAGATTGATAACCTTTTCCTATTCTACGCATACTGTAAAACATTCTACTATTAATGTCGAAACTTTTTGTTTTTGATCTTTTTTTGGAAGTCCAGAACAATTTAAACCAACCACACATAGTACACTTCAATTCAAGTTCAAAAGCAATTCCTAATTTCTGCTTTTGATTAAGCTTTACTGAATCATGTGAACACTCTGGGCACAAAAGAATCTTAAAAGTTTCAGCTAACAATTCCATATCAACTATTCGGTTGCCTGTAATATTTTTTGAACAGCAGTTATCAACAACTTTAACCATTGAACCATTTAACTTTGTATAAGAAACTGTTGTTGCTATGTTTTCTTTATTTGTAACTTTAGAGTTTTCAGTAAAATTTTTAGAGTGTTGGTTACAATAAAACTTCCTACTTTTATGTCTTTTAGATCGAAACTTACGAGATGATTCCATTTCAATTTGTAAATATTTTTCAACTTTTTAGTTATACTAGTTACATAAATATACAAAGCAATAGATAGAAAGCTTATAAATAGCATAGATAGATAAATATACATAGCAAAACAGCATCTTATAAAGCATACTACCTTGTTATAATACTGAAAAATAAAAAAATATATAAAAACCAATTTTGTAAAACATAAACAAACATTCTAACAATTGACCAGTCTGTCAAATCAGTAGTTCAATTAATTAAATAACTCTATTATGCTTATTACGTCGTTGTACAAACAAAAAGCCTTCTGTAAAAACAAAAAGCCATCTGTACAAACAAAAAGCCAAAATCAACTTTGAAAAAAGGGCTTAAAAAGATGAAAAACAACATTTAAAAACGGTTGCTATGCGCGTTGCTAGGGTAATTTAAATAATGAACATCTAAATAAATGAAATTTTGACCAATATCAGCATAGATAGCAAAAATTTAAAAATCAGCAATAGTTTCTACGATAAATTTGAGTTAAAATAAGTGTATTTTTGAAAAATTAATTTTTTCAATAATTTACACTTTTTTAATAGGGTTGTGCCCCCTTAAGTAGTTTAGTTTACTATTTTTAGCTGTATCTTATTTTTGAGTTAAAATAATGAGTAAATAATTCTAAAAAAACGACCAATCACATAACATGCAAGTTGATTTTTGATTGGTCGTTTGTGAAAATGATTTTGCTATTCAATTATAAAAAAACTTTTAAAGTTCAACTTTGAATGCTTTGGTAATATGGAGAAATTTTATGGTAAAGATTACTTAAATTTTTATTTGTTATGCATTTGTCATTTTTATTTGTTATGCAATGAAAAAATAAACATATTTGTTTTTAGTATTTGTATCTGTAACAGTGTTCTCTTTTCTGTTTTATCTTCGAGTTTATAACTCTCTCCCTATCGAAAGAAAAAAAAATGACGACTTATTTACGGATCTTCCAGTTGCCCTTGGATGTTATGACAATAATAATTTTTTTCTGCCTGGACAAAAAATAAGCACAAACTACGATAAAAGTTCCAAGTGGTGTTATGGTAGATACTGCTCCGAAAATGGCTCAATAATTAGTTGGGATGATTGGAATTGTAATCTATTTGATGCAAAAACAACGCCAACGTTGAAGTCAAAAAGTTTTAATAAAACGAATTTTCTTATTAAAATGAACATGAAGAAATAAAGTGAGTAAATAAAAAAAAAAACACAACAAAGTTTATAACAATCATTTGATTTGAAACAAAAAAAAAAATTTTCTCTTGTGATTTATTACAAAAGCAAGAAAAAATAAAAATAACACAATCGTATTTATAAAGAAAACAAGCATTTATTCGTATTTAAAAAGAAAACAAATTTAACAGAATACCCGGGTGGAAATAAGTCAGCAACTAGCTAGCGAAAAGGTTTATAGCATACACACCTCTTCGCTATTTTTTAGACGAATTTTATTGATTCTTAGTACGGGGTTAATATATTTAAGATAATAATTGAATTTAAAACAATGCTATTTTATTACGACATCTAGATATGGGATCGTCCACAAATTACGTCACGATTTGTTAGTTGGAGTTTCAAAAACTGAGTGACGTAATTTATGGACGACCCCTATATCGCAACTTTATGGCTATCGATATTACTACGATCTATCGTTACCTACATATTGTAGCATTGTAGCTAAATACAACATAACAATAAATCTGTAGCTAGCTGGTGGCTACATTTTGCAGCTTGGTAACTTGCGAAATCATCACAAAATATTGATAGCTACAGATCGTAGCTATCTAGCTAACTATTACATAACAACAAATTTGAAGCTAATAATAATATATACATATATATATATATATAGATATAAATCAGAGTACATATATATAGATTTATATATATATACATATATATATATACATATACATATATATATATATATATATATATATATATATATATATATATATATATATATATATATTTAAAATTTATATATATATATATATATATATATAAATATATTATAAATATATATATATATTTAAAATTTTATCTTGGTTTTTACATGTTTTTGCATAAAGTTGTATTATTATTATTATTTCACTTAAGACATTGTATTTTTATCAAAAATTAACCATATATTGTAAAGGGCTTCATGACAAGATCCACATGATCTTCTAGAAGTCCTGTCGTTACTAATGTAAAAATTGTAAAATATATTTGGTTATTGTAATATTTTTAAACGCCAAAAAATTTAAAAAAAAAAAAAAAAAAAAAAAAAAAAAAAAAAAATATATATATATATATATATATATATATATATATATATATATATATATATATATATATATATATATACAGACATACATATATATGGCGAATCACCTGAACAAATCTAGAGGCCCCTACCAGTAGTGATGTGGTTATAAATATATGAGCTCATTCAAATGTGTTCTCATGTCTGGAATTTGGGTAAAAGTTTTTACATTGATTGATTGCTACAACCGAGTCATTCTGGCTAGAAAAGCAACTATTTATATTTGAATAATATTAAAGCATTGATCAGTCACCTTAAATTTCTACAGAAAAAATATCCAACAAACGGAAGAAGCCAAGATAGCTGCATTTACTTCAAAAATTAGTTCTGAATATCCATTCCACCAAAAAGTAAATTGCAAAGATTTTTTTGGGGAGCGAATCGAAGCCGATGAGCACATCTCAGAATTAACAGAAACAGAATCATGAGAGCAAACAGAATTTTAAAGAACGGTTTTTTATGACATTTTTAATTCTGTGATTAGTGAAATCACCGCTAGTTTCACAGGCATTCAAGAAATTTTTGCTACATTTTTATTTTTCAAGGAAAATAAAAAACTGTTTGAAGCAGCAATCAAGAGTGCCTGCTCCTATTTTTCTCAGAAATACTCATCAGATGTTTTTGCTGCCAAATTTGTTATAGGGCTTTTGGGGCTAAAGCCTTGCATATAACAAGAAAAAAGTTTTTAACTTTATATTCATAAATAACACTATGTAACACAATTTTTGCTCATGGCTTCTATGTGTTATATTTCAATTGCTGATGTCTAAACTATGTGAAAAAATGACTTTAAGCACAACTTTGCTTATACGACAACAGCACGAAGAAAACTCGTTTTTTTATGAAAGCAGAACAATTTTCTTTCATTTTCGTCATTATAATCAGGTAAAAACAAAAATTGCCTAAGGAATAGACAAACACAGTCGGAAACTAAACAACAAGGTTCAGAAATGTTTAGATTTTATAGATTTACGATTGTACTGTGAATCACTCTCTCGAAGTAGCCCCCAAATGTAGTCCCCCATCACGTTTTCGATATGCCGTCCTTGGTAACGACGTTCAAAGTCTAATATACTTTGATAAAAGCGCTCGCTTTATTCCTCGGAGTAAGCGCCCATGTTCTCCTTGAATTTGTCGAAATGCAAATTATTAGAATTTTAGAGACAATCTGCATCCCATTATGGCGTAGTTCTTTATGAAAATCTGCCTTAACTCCACAAAGTTTTCAACTTTGTGATTACCTAAGAAGCCCTAAACAACTGCAATAAAACTGCTCTAAGTCATTCTATCCGTCCTGTTTAACAGCTTTACGAAATCCTCACATTCTATGATCTTCTTGATCTGTGATCCAGCGAATATACCAGCCCTGACCTAAGTCTTGGACAGCTGTGGAGAAGAATTTTGGAGGTATTGAAATGTTGCTGACTCCTTTTCAAGAGCAGTGGCAAATTGCTTAATGAGGCCTAACTTGATGTGCAGCGGAAACATAAGCATTTTATGATGCTCTATCAGCGGCTCCCACTTCACATTGCTCTTCCCAACAGAAAACTTGGTCCATTGTGGCCAGTCCTTTGAGCTTAGTGTCACGACTGTCCCAGAGACAGAGTAAACAAGAAAATTTTGAGAAACCACCTTAAAGATCCTTGAGAAATGATACCATTTTGAAGTCATCGATGACCTCCTATATGTAGTTGTCATACTTTAATGCACTCAGCATCATTTTGACACCGGTGTAGTTCTCTTTGAGATGCACAGAGTGAGCCATCAGGAAAGACAGGTAATTGTTTCAATTGTGAAGCAACACGGCTTTGAAACTCCGGGATGAACTATATATGAATAGACGTCATTCAATATGATTACATGCAATACCTATAGCATTTACTAGACCGACAACATCGTTGCAGAAGCACAGCCCACCACTCTGACTGAGAAAGTAGAAGAATCTTTGATGCCGCTTCTTCTGATCCGTGACTTTTACGCTATAATCAACCAAAATCCACTTTTTGGGCCTGGATATAAGAAGCTCGGCATTCGATTTCGTAAATCCGAGGTCCTTAATTAAATGGTTGATGTTTTTCTTGTTAGGGAAGTTCGGCTGTCGATCCCAACTTCATCTGCGAAACTGTAGTCCATATTTCCAGTATCTGCTTTGCTATCTAACTTGCTGTTGTCTCCTAAAGATGGCTGATGCCGCCTGGGAGGAGTTAGAACAGGCAGATTGGGGCTGTGTGGTACTGGGGCGATAAAAAAAGATCAATCAAAGGGGCGTTTTTGCCGGTGCGACAATTTTTTGAATTTACTATGCAGAAGTAGCCGTTGCCTGAGTGATTGTTTGAAAGGCTCGGCATTGAAAGTAAATCGAGAATTTTCTCGAAAACACACGGTTTTCCAATTTTCATTGTCCCGGTCACAGAAGCAAAGGTTTTCCGGAATAACAGCAATTTCTTTTCTGTTCTAGACCTAACGGGTTAGGAAAACACGACTTAAATTTCTTAATTAGTTACTTGTTATTTATTTGCATTAGCAGCTCGACTCTGATAGTTGAATTTAGATCTGTGTTTCATAATTTGAGAAGAATTGGTGCTAATTGTGTGCATAAGATGATAATTTTTCGAAACAAACAGTCTAGTTATTTTTAGTTACTTTCTATTCTACTAGTAATGAAGG
This sequence comes from Hydra vulgaris, assembly GCF_038396675.1. Lineage (NCBI taxonomy): Eukaryota > Metazoa > Cnidaria > Hydrozoa > Anthoathecata > Hydridae > Hydra > Hydra vulgaris. The sequence goes on along the minus strand of NC_088932.1, from coordinate 24,953,687 downwards.
TCACAAGGATTAACTGGCTCATGCTTTTCGCTGCATGAAAAGGAGATCACTTACTGAGAGATTTATAACATTCATGGCAAATAACATACAGAGCAATATAAGTTTGAGGACTGTATAAAATTGGTATTAAAAATTGTCATGAGCTGTAATACGACAATGTCTCAGCAATCAGTGGAAAATACATTGGTGTGCAAGCAAACGTTAAAGAACAGAATAATATTGCATTTTTATTAAAGATTTGTATGTTTATTTTACCATTTCCACATGCCGCTGTAATATGTTGAGTGAAATTTTGAAAGGAGAGATAGCAGCTGTGCATGTGTACCTAAAAGAATCAGTTCAACACACTAATTTTGCTGAGCAAATATATGACTATTCACAGATTCGCAAGAAGTATGCTCCACAAACTTGTTAATGAAAATAATTTAGCTAAAGTATGCTCAGGGTCTTTTTTTACACATGCTGTATCTGGAAACTAGAATGTATGCAATACTCTTTCGTAACATCTAAGAAAGCGCAGGTAAAACTAAAAATGCACTTTTTTTTTTTTGTAGCTATTTTAGGAGCTCTAGCGGTCTTACCACAGAGCACAGCGGCAGAGCATTTAACAATACGTTCCAATGCCGCTTGTTGGGCTAGTGCTGGCGTCGAACCTGAAACCTCTGGGTTCTAAGCCAGAACTCTAACCACTGCTCTGACTTTAAACATTAACGAAACCAATCATTAACAAAGTTTGTCATTTCAAAATATGAATGTTTTGAAGAAAATGAGCAAAAAGGAAAACGGCTTCAATAACCTAGCTTGTATGAGTTTTGAAAAACCCATCGTAAGGAAAATAAATTCGGTTAACAAAGTAATTGACAATATCATTTTTAAATCAAAATAAAATTTGATTCAAAGATGATATTGTCAATGACTTTGTTAACCGAAAGTTTGAAGATGATATTGTCTTTGAATTTTTAACTGAAAAGCTATGAAAACCTATTTATGGTTTACTTTTGATATAATAAAATTGACTCTATTCAAATCTAACAAACTGACACTATTCCTGGAGAAGGTGTAGCACTATTTTTAAACTCAAACTATGAGTCATTTATTTATTTGATTTTTTCGTTAATAAATTTATGTCATTTATTAAACCACTAGGTCATACATTATCGGTTATCCTAAAAGAGATAGAACCTCATACTAAGTTTTAGCCCAGGCCTCGACAAAGTTAAATCTGGCCTTGGATCTGACATAAAATGAACTGACTGAAGAATCGTTTTACATAAAACAAATTCATACTACAAACTTTAGAGAGAAACCTCTTGCCCCATTCGAATCGTTAAACAAAATTTCTCAAATGAAGATTGGTGAACACTTTAGAAGTGTAGTGACTGCAGGGCGTTTTTTTTCTTCAATTCCATTGACAGTAGCTTTAAATGATCGTTTATTTAGTAAATTGAAACACGTTATGAATTTTTTGCGCTCAAATATGGGACAAAAACGAACCAGTGATCATACTATTCTGAGTGTTGAGTTCTAATAGCTCAAAATCTTGATATAATAGAAAAGTTTGAAAACAAAAGACAAGAAAAATTTAAGAAACAAAAGCTGAACAACTTAATTATACTTATATTGGTATATAGTAGTATAATTAAAAAATTTAAGCAGGTTTTTTTTTTTTTAATAATAGAGAGAGAGGAGAGGAAGAGGGTGTCCCAACCCTCACATGACCATCAGAAATGCCCAAACCCAGACACGGCATGTATATATATATATTTATATATATATATATATATATATATATATATATATATATATATATATATATATATATATATATATATATATATATATATATATATATATATATATATATATATAATTTTTGAGCAGCTCGGTAAACTTTATAATCTTTTTAAAAAAATCAAAATGTATACTTTTTTCTAAACCAAATTAGCGAATTAAATTATTCTAATTGTATAAAATTATGTAAATTTGATGCATCGTCTATTGCTATCTAATATTGCTCAACCATTCCCGCTCTACCTACCCGTAGAAATAAATAAAGTGGGGGAACTGAATTACCACAAGCATTTAATGCATTTCACATAATCACCAATGTTCCATCTTCAGCACTGGTGACAACGAATATTTGTTGTTCACCTCTTTTAGCAATGACGCGTTTAGGCGCTTGACCTGAACGCGTAATTGCTACCCAATCCCCGTTTTGTCGACATTTCAGATCTAACGAGACAAAAACTGAATCTTTTGAAATAAAAATGTAATATGTTGTAAATTATTCTTACATTGTGTAGATTTGAAGCTGAAATTCGATCAAATAATTTTGCTTCTGGTTTTCAAAACAAAAGCAAAACTGATGGTTTCGTTTCGAAAATCCAATAGCTAAACATTATCAGCTTTTTTTTTAATCATGGATTTGAACAATCTTTTCTTGAATGAAGGTATTCACCCCCATTCTCTCCTCATTATTGTGGGAGGGGTCCCACAATTATTGGTTTTCTACATTTCAAAGTTTTTATATTTTGGGGTGCTTATTTTGGTATTTTTATGTTCTATGGTGATAAATTGTTATTTGTAATTTTAAAAAACTATAAACTACTTAAGTTTTTAAATAAAAATAAAAATTGAAAATAACAAAAAATCAGTTTTTGTGTACTTTTGAAGCGTGATATTTAGACAAGTCGTCTGCCAATCATATATGTTTAATGCTTTTTTAGGTCATAACTAGCTAATAAATTGAAATAACCATAAGAAAGTAAAGACTTCTAATTTTAAGTTTTAAAATGTGTTTGTCACCATTTGGTCAATAATCCTAAAATAATTGTCAAACTTTGAAGTCGAATGTTTTGAAAATATACAATCATTTTTTTTTGAATTGACCTTCTAGTACAAATAGCAACAACATATTAAAAAAATAACAATTTTAAAAAAGAAAGCCATTGAGCTCTGCCTGATTCATACACACAGCTAGCCTTAACTAAATTTAGGTTTTCTGAATTGTGTCCAAATTAATTTCAACGTTTTCTGAAAGAGTATAGTTTACTGATCACTATGTATATAGTCCACCAAATCAGAAAATTCCTATTAAGTAATTATGGCACTTTTTTTTTCGCGCCTTTTTTTCGCGCCTTTTATTTTGCGCCTTTTTTTGCAAATGTTTTGCGCTATTTTTTGGTCCGCCATGTTTCATTAAAAATTTTATTGTAAAAGTTACAGACAATTTATTGGAAATGAATAATACAGATGGTATTGTGTTATATTACATAGTTTAAGAGTGGATAATCACATAATCGGAATGTTTTAAATCATCAGAATATTTACAAATATAAAATTAAAAACTGTTTCTTCTTGAATTGAATCACTAAAAAATATCAACATTTAGATCAACATGTCCAAGAGAAACAAGATGTTTTCCATTATAAGAACTTAATGCTCTTACTAAATTATGTCCATAATTAGAATTATTTGCGGACATCTTGCACCGGTTCCACGAGGCAGTTTTGAAGAGGTAGTGAACACTTTCTCCTGATTGCTCCAAATAAACTCCAAGGCCCATTTTTTTTGTTTTACTGAATTCAGATACATGATTAAACAGGATATGAAATTTTGGTGTTAAAGTTATACCATGTTCCAACACCAAATTTTTATAGCAGGCTTTTAAATTTTCGATATTAGTTTGAAAGTTTTCATCAAGTCCGGATCCAAAGTAAGACTCAACAACTAAATGTAACAACCTTAAGCATTTTCCAAAAGACTTTAGTTTAGTTGGCAGCTTATCATTAAAGACTTCCCATTTTTAAAAAATTTTTTGAGAAGAATTTCCATTAAAATTTCCATTATGCTGACCAGTCTTAATAATTTGCAACTGTTCGTAAATCTTCTTCATATTCATTTCCGACCAAATCCCCTCCATGTTATCCATTACATGGTTGACAGTTCCCTCCATTATATAAAACTTTGGTAAAACAAGTCTATCTACAAGAAATTCAGATGGGTTTCCACGTACTAATACACGGTTTATACAATTCTTAAAATGTTGTACACATTTAGGTTTTGAACCAGATTCTTTGAATTTTGTATAGTTGTTTTGATAGCTCTCAAAAGTTCTGTATGGAGCATTTGTCCAAGTTTCTCTTCTATCCCACTCACATACATAACAGGGATGAATTGAACTGCTACTTGGAGATATACCTGTCAGAATTTGACTAAGTTTTATGTCGCATACCCCAATGTGCTCAACTTTTTCAAGATTTAATTTTTCAAATAATATTTTAATGTTTAAATATCTTTCTGGGATTTCTGGGGCTACCAGAAGAAGAAATGAAGCATTTACTGACGAACCTTTAAATATTTTTTTAGACCATCTTTATATAAAGACCTGCAAGCTGTTACCGGTTTTGTTTTAAGGTAATCTATTTCAAAATTTCATTGAGATTAACTATATTTAAACAAAATTTGATAAAACCACTTCCCCGTCAGCAGCAATTTTTAGCAACTGATTCTTAGAATCAACATATTTAAGATCCAGGAGTAGTTTAACAAAAAGAGTAACATCACTGCAGTACGTTACTGTAATATTTTTATATTCCAAAGTTTTATCTTTGTTTTTAAATTTAAATAAAATATTTTCTTCGGTAAATAATGGGAGAAGATAACTGTCCAAATCAGGTTCTACAGCGTTTCTTCTTTTTTCAACAACTCTGTAATTATTAATTTTTTTACATAATAAGTTTTACTCCAAATATTGCATCATTTTATTGTGCAGAATTAAATTTGCATTAGTATTGTGATTTTACCTTATCATATTAGCAAGTTTTATCATTTGATGATTACTTAAGGAAAGAGAATTCTGAATATAAAGAAGATTTTTGTGAGTAAAATTGGTTGTTTTTGGAGTATTCTCTGCTCCAATAGATAGTTTCAGTTTACTACCTCCTGTCTTCAATGAAATGGTGTTACCACTTTCACTACATAGCTTTTCTTTAATAACGTGAGAAGGCATTTGTTCCTTGACATCTAAATAAGTTACAAAACTATGGAGACTGAATGAAAAAGGTTTCGACAACTTTGTCGTTTTGTTAAAAAGTAAAAAATGTAAAAAATTTGTAAAAAATTTGTAAAAAATTGTTAAAAAGGTTATAAGTTAAAAAGCTTACAAAGGTTTTTTGAAATTAAAATTATCAATTTTGATTTATTATTCTTAACATTTTTTTCACTAATCTCTCTATTAGTAACACAAATTAATACGGTTTTTCTAATACCTTGATATCCGGATGCAGCTGATATGTTATTTCTGAAAAAAAAATTACATTTACGAACTTAATTTCTATAGAACATGGTATACAACTTTTCACAGTCAAATAATCAAAGTTATAAAAACGTTTTCTACCTGAGCGCCGTTGAATTGCATTTATGATGCAATCCTCCATTAACTTTAGTCAGACAAGAACTACACCGCGGACTAATAGCTGCCGTTTTAAAACTCTTTATACCAGATTTTTTTCTTGGGTATCCTTCCCTGCGTTCTTACGATTTTGCATATTTCACAGCTGCAAGTTTTTAGTTTCCTGAAATTATATAAAAAATTATAAATTTATGTTTCTTTACAACAGATATACAAATAAAATAACATTTTACCCATTTCATGTTTTAGTCGGGATAGTCATCTTTGACCAGTCAATGTCAAAATTAATTTTCTGCCTGAGATCAACAACATTTGTTCTTTCAACTATACCCCTACACCTTAAAAAGATAAAGATATGCTAGTACCAAGCAAAATGAGATTTGATTCATTTATCAAATCTTACTTCTTTGAGCTCAACAAGGTATCCAATTTTTGGGTTATGTGGATGGTTTTACGTTTATGACATATATATATTTTTATATATATTTATTTAGTTAAAAATCATTAAATATACCAACCTTGGACACAATCCAGTAGGGTATCGATCATCGTCAATGTTATAATCCGAAAAACAGCTCTGAAATTTAGAAATTATATGGCTTTGGCTGTTTATTTCCATATGACATTTGGAACACAAAAAAGACATTTTTCTCTGTTCTTTTGATGATCTAAAATAGTCTGAGGATGTGATTTACCAATTCTTAACATTTTTTTAAACAAAATTTGTTCTATGATTGTCTTTAGCAATTAAATTTGTGGCAGAAAAAATGGCGGATTAAAGATGGTTGTAAAAGACAAAAATAGCGCGAAAAAAAGGCGTGAAAAAATCTTAAAAATGCCATATTACTTAATATGAGTTTTCTGATTTGGTAGACTATATACATATTGATCAGTAAAATATACTCTTTCAGAAAACGTTGAAATTAATTTGGATACAATTCAGAAAACCTAAATTTAGTTAAGGCTAACCGTGTACAGAGACCAGCTATTGATTAAAAAAAATTATCTATGTTAAATATATGCTAGTTTTCGCTTACTGCAATATCCCATAGGTTTATAATTTAGTTACATTTTTTTATAATATCAATAAAATTTTAAAATTTAGTACAAAATATATAATATTTTCTTTTTTTGTTACACTAATTTCACTAGTGTTACAAGAAAACTTCATTAGTGTAACAAGAGTTCTTGTTACACTAATTTCATTAGTGTAACAAGAACTCTTGTTACACTAATGAAGTTTTATAAAAAAAGGTAAACGGAGTTCTTGTTACACTAATTTCATTAGTGTAACAAGAACTTGTTACACTAATTTCATTAGTGTAACAAGAACTCCGTTTACCTTTTTTTATAAAATTTACAATTTCAAACAATGGAAGAAAGTGTGATGTTTCACAAATATACTTGCGTAACAGTACATTGCAACAATTATTAAATTTTTAAAACAATGGAATTATAAAAATTGCAATCCTATTGCAAAATATAGTTTTGAAATCATACATTTACAACAGAGCATGGGCCACGGCGTGCAATTAAACTGGGGGAGGAGGGGGGCTGAAATATTTATCTTGAATTCAAATGATTTTGGGGTTTTAAACTTTTCTTGCCTCATTTTTGAAAAAAAAAATTTGTTCTGAAATTTTCTTTAAATACTGAAAAAATTGCAAAAATGTGATAAGGTCTTTTATAGTAAATATTCCGAACTCACTCCTGCGCTCCAAAAACAGTTCTTCAACGTTCATACGCTTCTTGAATGCTGGTTGCTTGAATTGATTTCTATTGCATTAATAATTGTGTCAAGAGCTTCAAAATATATTAGCTTAGAAACATCATTGGCTGTCTCTGAGTAATAGGCATTGCTTGTTTATTCTGCGTACCAATGACGTATTGAAAAATGGAATAATTCGACTTTTTTCGTTTCCTTTAGAAAAATAGGTTTTTCAATTAATTTGATTGCATTTGCTAATTTTTTAACCACCGCAAAAAACAAATGGAACTTGTCATCATTTCTCATACTTTTTTATTGCATTAATCACTAAATATGCAGATTTTCATCCACAGGTTGCCGACATCTTTGTTAATGGAAGGGATTTTGACAAACTATCAGTCATTGCGTAAAGTCTATAAGAGAGATTGATCCCGAAGAAGAAGTAAACCAATTCCATCTGGCTCTTGCAACCAAGGATTCTTGCGTTTGTCTTTTGGTCAAGTTTTTCTTTTATACATTCGTTCCAAAGTTGCAAGAATGATTCATAATTACCGATAATTCTCTCAATACATTCTGCCCAAAAGTTCCATCTTGTAGCGGAAAGTTTCTTCAGCTTTTTGAATGTTTCAAAGCCTTGTTCTATGTCAATGTTTTCATTAATGTTTTAACATTATTTGAAAACTTTACAAGTACGTATACTTTGTTTGTTTTCGTTTTGTTATTTAGGTGCCCCAAGAAGACCCAACGGTCTTGTCACAGAGCACTGCGGAAGTGCATTTAAATAGGAAGTTCACGCCTCTTTCCTACCATGACGCGAAAATATGTCCAGAATTCGTTTCGAACCTGGATCTCCTGCTTCTAAAGCAAGCGATCTTATCACTGCGCCACGGCCGCTATTTCTCTAACAACATTCAAGGTTCAAATGTCGCAAAATGTCACACTTCTTAATCAGCTATTTTACAGCTAAACTAAGAGAATGCCCTTGGTATTCTCTTAGTTTAGCTGTGAAATTGCTGTTCAATAAGAATTTGAGCTAATACTCCAAATTTCTACCCCATTATGTTAGATGCGCCATCATAGGTTTGACCGCTGCAATTATCGAAACTTAAGTTAATTCTAATAAGTATATCTTTGATAACAAGTACAATAGCATTGCTTTTAATACTTTTCATTTTGTAAAATACTATAAAGTCTTCAAAAGGGTTCAAATCTTTATCTACCGTTTGAAGAAAAAATGATAGCTGCTCTTTATTGCTCACGTCACACAGTGGGAAAGAGTGTGTCAAAATACCAAAAAAGCAATGTCGGCATTGCACGGTAAAAATTTGTCATAATGGTATAGACATGTTCATTAGAGAAAATATCTAGTTAAAATAACATTAAATATCAATTTAAGCGTAATTTTATGCGGTTATTTACACGTTAATTTGACATGTGTTCCAAAACGTTATTTTGCATTTTTTTTATTTATCAACTTTCTCACGCTACTATTGTTTTAAACTAACTTTATTGACTTTCATTTTAAAATATATTATTTTAATTAACAATGTTTTTTTTCGCGCAGACTTTTAAAAACAATTTAATGTAAGTGCAATCATTAACTTTAATGCATAGAAAACAGACAGTTTTCGATATTATTTTTTTGCTACTAACCTTTACTACTAGGTATCAGATAAACTAAACTCCAATATCCTCCAAACATTTGACTATGTAAATCTCATGCTAAATTTATGTAAATAGCCATGCATCATAAATATTTTGCTACTTTTTGCAACAAAAAAAGTTATTACAAAAGATTGGTCTTCGGTTAATGGTCAGTTGATGAGAAATACTGAACATGTAAAAAAGATGTTTTGTACACAAAGATTACCTACAAAATCTTTTATTACTGTTATAATATATAAGTTCTGTAAATATAATTATAAAAATTTATTTTATGGCAAATACATGCATTGAAAAGTAATATTTTTAATGTTTACACTGATAAAAGTTGTCTTGAAATCCATTCAAAATATTTCGTATTTTTCACCAAAATTTAATTTTTTTGATTTTTTTTTTGATATTATATAATTACATGTATATTACTTTATTTATGCATTTTATATATAAATATAGCTATTTTAATAAATAAAACTACGAAAATAATTTTGTCACAAAAAACTCAATTTTGTCCCACTGTGCGTCAGTACCTTCATTGGCAACAATGGAAAAAACTTGCGTTCTCGTATGGTTTTTAAATTTTCTTGTAATGTTAGAGTAGCTAATATATCCAAAATCTCATTTTTCACCTCACTATGTGTATACTTATAAACATACTTATAACCTTCTTCCATAGAGATGATCTACAATGTTTTTTTTGTTTGTACCAAGCAGGCACAATAGTTGAGTAAAACTGTCATTCCCATGATGATATTACAAAGCCGTTCCTTGTCGTCTAAAGTAATGTTGGCATCAAATGACTTTCCAAAAAATAATTTTGTTCTATAGCTCTCCTATTGGAAATCTGTTAATCTATTAACTCCGCAATATTTTAACATAGGACAATGTTAAGCTGGTATAACGAAGCTGTTTTGTGAAATGCTGGTATAACGAGGCTGTTTGTGACATCCCTAATCTTGGTGAGTCTTAAATCATTTTGGAGCTTTTTCCATGAAAAAAAATATAATATAAGCAACTTCTTTATTTCTTTGGTAATATAAGCAACTTCTTTATTTCTCTGATCATTCAGGTTTTCCTTTCTTAAATAACACAATAATAGCAGAAGACACTGAGTTTTAAATAAAATGCACTATTTTTAACAGAGAATAAAAAATAGCAGTTTTTAATTAATTCTGATTCTTTTAACTTGACAAACTAATCAAAAATGTATGTATCTTACCTTTCATCATAATGGAACCATGAAAAATCATTGAAGCAATTTTGCTTGCATGAACAATCTCGACATCCAATTTTTGTTTTGGGGAAAATATAATGTTTGGAGGGATCAAATACTTTATTATCGGTGTTGATAGTTTCTTCTTGTTGAACTTCTTTAAAAAAATAAGACTTTTCAAATAGTTCACAAATACTCGTTTCACTATACGCATTTGTATGAGGAGACTTTTCATGTAGTTCACGAATTATTGCTTTACTAGACGCATTTATATGCAGAGGCTTTTCAGATAGTTTGCTAATTATTTTTTTACTAGACGCATATGGTAAATATGTTTTCCGCTTGAAAAATATGCAATTGTCTTACTCATGTTGTTCAAATTGTTGAATAGTAAAAAAGTATTTTATTATTAGTGCGGCCGTGGCGCAGTGGTTAGAGATCCAGGTTTGAAACGAGCTCTGGACATATTTTTGCGTCACGTTAAAGAAGGAAGCGTGAACTTTCCGGTTAAATGCACTTCCGCGGAGCTCTCTGACAAGACCGTTAGGTCTTCTTGGAGCATCTAAAAAAAAATAAAAAATAAATATTTGACAAAAACTTGTTTAGATCATGATCGTATAAGATAATATAATATCTTATAATATAATATACTATATATAATCTTATACGTCCATGTTTATACGTCCATGTTTATACGTCCATGTTTATACGCCCATGTTTATACGTCCATGTTTATACGTCCATGTTTATACGTCCATGTTTATACGTCCATGTTTATACGTCCATGTTTATACGTCCATGTTTATACGTCCATGTTTATACGTCCATGTTTATACGTCCATGTTTAAATCAAATATTAAAATGTTTATTATACAGTAATGGGCTTCAAATAATTTTATCTTTTGTATTAGAAACTTATTTGCACAGACATTTTTTTTCGTTTTGAGAGTTGTAGTTATTAGCTAAGCTTTATCTTCAGTCAATGCTTCTACATTTTATTCTACCAGGACCGACGACACGGGTTTCGAAGTGGAGGGGCACAATCATCAATTTTTTTAAAATTCCTCTATAAATGGTAAAATAACTCACCACCGTTAACGATTCGAGTAAGTATTGTTTTTTTAACCAAAGACTTTTTTTCATGGCGTAAAATGACTAATTATTTTACTTGGATAGTTACCACTAAAACTAATAAATACAGTCGATTTATTTTTGTGCATTTTGCCGAGCGTAGATAAAAATGTTTATATTTAAATAATAGTATTCAATTTTTTTCACGGCGATTTTTTTGATTGATTTTCTCCCACTTGCTATGGTTTACAAGACATTTGGAAGCGGACGTAACGAAAACAGTTTATTTTATTTTTACGCGTCAAATAAACAAATTTTCTCTAAATAAAAATTCAAAATGGTTTCTGAACCATCTTTTTACCGATAAAGTAACCTACTATCAAACTCGTGGATAGACTTGATCCATGATGCATCTTATAATCTAAAAATTCACACATGAGTTGATAATGTGTATATCTAGAATTCCAGTGTACAATATATACCTTCTGATAACTGATGTCGTAAATATAAATGTATTTTATTAAAAAACAGTGATTTTTATGTTTGTTTTGCTTAAAACTACTATTTAACTGTAGTTTAGACATTTAGTTGTAAACTGAAATTTGAGATCCAATTGAAATTTATCTTTATAAGTAATAACATTGATAGTTAAAGAAACCGTCATTTAGTCTATCCAGCTGATTATTTCTAGTTTTTGTACCACATTTTTTAATAAATTGAATTTTAATATCTATATAACTTTTAAAGAGCAGATTTTATAAAAAAACGCATGGTATATATTTACACTTTAATAAAAAATTAAAAAAAAAAATACATAAGTTTATATTTATAGCCTAATTCAATGCTAAAGATGGTAATTTTTTGCAACTTTTCAGAAAAATTAAAAAATTGCGGACGTTTTGGACCAAATTCCGTATTTCTTTAAACAAAGCTTTGGAAGTTTTTAAGGCAAAAAAAATCGTCGTGTTTATCAGCAAAAAAATCAACATTACTTTACAAAACTCTGGGGGTCATAGCTTCCTTGGCCCTCCTCCCTCTCTCTTTCACCGTGGCCCGCATATGTTATTGTTTTCTTATTTATATACTTCGTATAATTTCGTATCACAAGTAAATCGTATCACAAGTATCATTTCGTATCACAAGTATAAATTCGTATCATTTCGTATCACAAGTATAAATTCGTATCATTTCGTATCACAAGTATAAATTTGTATCACAAGTAAATCTAAATGTAATTATATATACTAAGTAAATCAGAGTTGACAATGCCGCCCGGCAACAAAGTAACTTTCTGCCGAAAGGCCGACTTTTTAGGGAGGCAGAAGCTGTTAGCGGCGGCCTATCATTCTATTTTTAGCGGCAAAATATTCTTTCTTCCTCCTCCAATGGATTCTGCCCTTCTATTAGCCTTTTTCAAACTGCGTCAAACCTGGTAATTAATATTTACTTGAGGGGACATTTTTTTCAAGCGCATTTGATGTTCAAACAACTATATAAACAACATATCGTCGGGGATAGTGCAAATCCGCGAATCTACTACAGGTAGGGAGCGCGTATCTGCATTGCAGATAGTTTTACAGTAGAAGGTTAAAACTGTATATCTTTTTTATTTAAACAGATTTTGGGCTCATTTTTATTTAAACAGATTTTGGGCACTTTTTAACTGATTTTGAGATTGGCAATCTTTCAGTAAAGATTTGTGGTGGAATCACTTGTTGAATTCTTTTTGGTCTTTGTGGTAAATTGTTCATCGTAACTTAGTTTGAAATCTATTGTACCATTGGGATTATATTTTAGAACTCTGATATCAACCACACATTTTTCTCCAGTATCTCTTCCAGGACGGATTGTATCATAAATAAGGTAGCTTTTAATACTGTAATCTTTAAAAAATGTATGGTCTACCATTGCTACCTCATATGGAGATGGATTGCGTCTAGCTTCTTTGGTAACTAAAGGGTATTGACTAGGTAAAAATATTTCAAGGTGTTTTAACTTTCTTTCTATTACCGAATGAACAGAATCTACCTCCATTTGAGTATGACCCTTTTCTAAAAATTTTTGTGTGATGACTACTTTTTTTTGCATTGCTAGTTGCAGAAGTGCTTTCGAAACAATGGCATTTCTATTTTGTGATGTACATCCATCAGTAAAAATTATGACATCTTTTGGGGATTCATCAATGATTTTATTTAAATAATGAACAAAAAATGAAGCGTAAGTTGATGCCTTTAAATCAGTTGTTGTATCATCAAACCAATAACACTTTACTTTATTAGTGCCAAAATTGTATGTTGTAAAATTATGAACCATCAGTTTTGTTTTGAAATACACTGGCTGTCAAGTATGGACATAATTTTACTGCTTGTAAATCAGCAGTGATAACATGAATTGTTCCATTTTTCGCAGCAATTTTGTCTAAAGCTTTGTCCTTTCTAGCTAAATCTTTCCGTGATACATGTTGTTGATACTCTTGCTCTGTAATATTTCCTGTTTTATATGAACAACATAGATCACATGCATCTTTCTTTGGTTGAAACAAAGCTATGTTTTCATATTTCAAAGCATCTTCAAATAGTTTTCTGGAAGCCACTTTCTGTCCATTTTTTGTAGCATTTTTTACATAGATACGATAGAGCTCACGTTTAGACTGTATTATGGTTTCTAGATATAATTTTTTACTTTCCTTTCTGCAGTAGTGAGAAGGCAATTTAGGCATGGCTCTTAAAAATATTTGTACCAACTCTTTCAATGAATGGCATCGCCATGCAGTATCATTATGTCTTGTTGTTGTATCCCTATTAGACTTTTCTCTAAGCCAGTACCTAACTGTCCACTCTTTAATACCCAACGTTCCTAAAAACGTCTTTAAACATACTCTCATTTTGTTGTTATTTAATTTTAAATAATAGACTTTTGTTATATTTCGCCTTGTATTAGCCCTTTCAGTAGTTTTTCTTTTAGTAAATTTTTTATCAACTAAAGATAAAACAAAGATTTTCTTGGCTATCCAGCTCATCTCCAAAAATTTATTAAAAATATCTAGTCTCGCACTTTCTGTAAACTTTTTGCAGTTAATCACACTACTTTTTAAGCATTTGTTTGATTTACAAGCCTCTCCAAGTTTTCGCGCAGGTCTTAGAGCGTCTTGTAAAAATTTTTCCTCACCAGTCTTTCTAAAACCTAGCATTCTCAAATTCTTATTCCTAAGTCTTTTTAAAGACATTTGTTCTGCTTTTCGTTTCCTTTTCCTAGATTCAACTGCTACTTCAGGTTCCAAATTTCTTTCATGAAAAAAATCGTTATTGCTGTCTATTGATTGAATGAAAGCTATCTGTTCAACATTTGCTATTTCAGAGATTGGATTGTTATTTGGATCAGCAACAGAATCATCTACTGAAAAGTCAAAAGTTGGTAACTCATTTGGTGAGCTATTGTTTTCAGTATGTACAAACTCTGCAAAAAGATATGGTAAATTATCAGTCATTTTCTTAGAAGCTTTCAAAGTCATAACTTGATGTATTTTATCTTCTCGACAAGAGTTTTTTGTTATTCGCCATTTTAATCTTTAATCTAAAAAAAATTAGCAATATAAATATAGAAAAAATATTCATAATGATTTATATACTTACGTGATATTTTAAATAAGAAATGCATTTATATAAATTGGCTAACATACAAAATGTTCACCTTACAATATTCAGTCATTACTAATGACTGAATATTGTAAGGTGAAACGTGCTAATGACATTAAGATGAAAATTTAAACTGAAAATTTTTTAAAATGCTTATTTTATTTAAAATTATTTAAAATGCTAATTTTATTTAAAATGCTAATATTAACAAAACTAACTGACTCCCATCATATTCAATTTAGAAGTAGGAAACTAATCCTACACAAGAGGCATAGTCCTGCAATTATATAGATAGAAAAAATAAATTAAAAAAAGTATTATTAATCGACAAAAAAATGTAAACAAGCGCTTTTCTCTTTATAAAAACATGATCGCGCATGTTTGGTTTTTAAAAAAAAAAACAATAAAACTTAATGAGGCAACTTTTTTTAAAGACACGTTTTTTTTGTAAAAAGAATTTTACAAAAACGGTAAACAAACAAACAAAAATTTTTTTTTCTTTATTACACTTGTATATAGATAATAAAACCAAAACTTACCTGATGTAGTGTTGAATATTTTCAATTTTATAATTGAAAATAACCAACACTACATATTTAACAATTTATTCAATTTTATTCAAATGTTACTCAAATCAGTTTGAAAAACTTTAACATTTGCTATTTTTCTGCTTTGTTGGCCAATTTTTGGCCAAAAAAAAAACATTATCAAAAAATAACAAAAACACTACCGAATTTAACAACACCTCAAATTACCAAAAACATTACAGATACGCTCGAGATGATAACCGATGATCACATACGCGGTACTGACATTTACTGGCCCCAGATGCGCAGTATTGTTCTTGGGCAATAACCTGCATTCTATAGGTCAAATAAAAGTAAGCTCAATATTGTCGGATGCCGATTAGAATCCTGCATGCATTTCCAAAGAAATCAAAATTGGCTAAAAGAAATCAAATTGGCTACATTTGTCATATACGCGGTATTATCCAATGCTAGTTACGCGGGTTTGCACTATCCCCGACGATATATCGAACAGCTGGTAATAACTTTCTTTTATAATGGAAAAAGCTTGTAAAATTGATCAGTTCACATTAGAAGAAGCTACCACGTGGTTAAAAAAACTGCAACTGCCAACTTCAGGCGCAGAGGATGTACTTCTAAATCAAATTAAAAAGATTTAATCAATATCTGAATTTGCTCAACAAAATTAAGAGCAGGGCTGATCGAAACTTCAAATTTGAATGCAGTTTAGATCCTTTTATAATACCACCAAATTCTACAAAATGGGAAATAGAAGACTCTAAAATGCCGTTTGTGGACCAAAAGATATTTAAAAAATATTTGTTGAATAAAAACGAGGGAAAAATTGGCCAACAAGAAAAAGCTGCACGTATGCTTCAAAGCAGAAAAATAGCAAATGTTTATGTTTATTCGTTAATGGAGTGCCATTTAAATCACATTGTCCTTGTCCAGTTGGTTCAAGTGGTTTATGTTGCAACGTTTTATGTTTACTTTTGTTTTTACAACATTACACATCTACAAAAGAAAAAATACTTGAGCTCACTTGTACACAAACACTTCAAAAATGGTACTTTCTAAATATGATAGTGGTAAAAAATCTTCTTTAGGAGAGCATTTAACTTTTATCTTTGAAAAAAAAAAGCAATTTGCCTTGCTGATCATGATTATACCAAAGCAATTTTATTTGATAAAACAATATTATCTTACGATAAAGTTACAGAGAATTAACACAATAATAACTTATCATACAATAAAGTTACAGAGAATTAACACAATAATAACAAATTTTAACAATTCTGCTTCAAATATTAAAATTAGTATTGCAAGCACTGAAGAAATTTTGACACAAGATATTTTACCTATTGAAGTAATAAAGTGTACTTATACTAAAAAGATAATAATACACTAAATATTAGAAATAGTATAAAGAAACAATTACTAATTAACCCAAAAGCAAAAGTTTATATAGATATAAGACTTTTAAACTCATCAAAACCACAGGTAGCCAATTATATAGATGTAACACAAAATACTGAAGAGTGGTATCAGTTACAGTATCGGACAAAACATGGTGGACAAACTCAAATTTAGAACAAAAGTTGATCATAAACTAAAAAAAACTAGTAAAACAATTGAACATATTATTTTTTATATAGTTTATTATGTTGTTAGCAAAATTAAAAACTTTTGAATCATACTAAAAATCACTAAAAAAGTTTTATAACACATTTTCCCTAACAAACTACATTTTTCTTTGGACAAAACAAGGTGGACATTCAAAAAATCGACTGAAAATTCAAATAATTTTAAAACTTAACTTATTATTTTTCGAAAAACTTCAAAAAATTAACTTAATATTTGGTTAGACCTCCTCGACTTTTAATTACTGCTTTCATTCTTTGAGGCATAGACTCAATTAATGAGTCAACAATTCTCATATCAATCTCTCGCCAGGCCTTCTCGACTTGTTCAAATAATTCCTCACTGGTCTTCACATTTGTACGCTCAATCTTTTTGCCAATTATTTCCTAGATATTTTTTATGAGATTCAGTCTGGGCTTTGTGCAGGTCACTTCATTATGGTGATATTCTTGTCCTTGAACCATTGTTTTACAATGTTAAAAAAAATCCATTTTAGAGGCATCTCCTATTCAGCATGTGAAAACATTATCTTCCATTATATCTTTGTAGATAAAACGGTCCACAATACCATTAATTTTGTGAATAGAACTAGTTCCTAGTGATGAGAAACATCCACAAACCATAGCAGACGTTCCATGCTTAACTCTCTTCTTGGTATATTTAGTATTGAATCTGGTGTTCTTTGGTCTCCTGACTCGCTTCTGACCGTCGCTTCCAAAAAGGTTATATTTTGATTCATCACTAAAAAGTTTGTTTTTCCACTGGTCTGCAGTCCAATTTTGGTGTGCTTTGGCAAACGCAAGTCATAGCTTTCTATTTTTAAAAGAAGTTAGTGGTTTCTTGTCAGGCATTCGAGAAAACAACTTTGCTTCGTTAACTCTTTGTCGCACAATGCGATTAGAGATTTGTAGTTCAAGTTTTTCGGTTAATTTTGTGGATGACAAAAATGGATCTTTTTAAAGCTTTTTAACAATTATTCGATCTAGTCTTTGTGATGTTTTTCTTAGAGGTCCGCCCCGATGGTTTGTTTTATAGCTTCGTCCGCCCCGATGGTTTGTTTTATAGCAAGATCCAAATGATTTGACAGTTTTGTTTACAGTCAATTAGGGTATATTATATTTTCTACAAATTTCAGCTTGACGTTTTCCGCTTTTCAAATCTTTAATAATATTTTCAGGTAAAACACTTCCTAATTTGTCGTAAGCCATTTTAAGTTGCAATATACGCCATATATCACGAGTTAAATCTATTTTTAGTTAAATTGAAAAAATAATTGGTCACATGTTCCAAAATCTATTTTATTATTTTAGAGTAATGTTATGATAAAAGTGAAAACAAAAGAATATGGTAAATTGAATAAAGACAATGAAATCTTATAAATAAAGCGTCGTTTTGATTTGTCCACCTTGTTTTGTCCAAGGAAAAATGTAGTTTGTTGAGAAAAATGTGTTATAAATTTTTTTTTTTGATTCTTAGTATAACTCAAACATTTTAAATTTTGTTGAGAACATAATAAACTATTTAAAAAATAATATGTTTAATTGTTTTACTAGTTTTTTTTAGTTATTGATCAACTTTTGTTCTAAATTTAAGTTTGTCCACCATGTTTTGTCCGATACTGTACGTAGATTTAAAATTACTGGAACTCGATTGCCTCTTTTACTTGGACTTCAGGGAAAAAATAAATTTATGGAATGCTAGAGTACTGTAAAAACTGGTAAAAGGGAAGATGACAAACACTTAGCCATTAAGAATATTAAAAGAGGAGTTAAGTTTGAAAAAACTGCTATTTCTTATTTTGAAAAAGTTTCTCAATCAAAAACAATTAAATGCGGTTTCTTTACACACCCTATAAAAATACGGTACGGAGCAAGCCCAGATGCTCTTGCTGCTGGTGGCTTCCTTTTAGAGGTTAAAACAAGGGCAGAGAACTGTGATGGATCCCTTCAATCACTAGATCAATTTTCACATTATTAAATACAATGCCAATTGCAAATGCTTTGCGCTGATGCTGAGTTTTGTATTTTATTATCTTATCATCCAGAGTCTGAGAGTGGGATACTTTTTTAAATTGAAATAAATAGTCTACTAATTAATATATTATTCGACATTTGTGACATTATTTTATCAGATTCAAAATGTTTAGAATGGAACTATTATGAAAACAAAGAATTTTGCTTGCTTGGAGAAAAATTGCTCGCCAAAGAACGAAACTTTAAAAACCTCAAACCGGTGTAGTAGGCAGGATTGACTTAACGGTAGCGTAAACTGTACAGTTAGCCGTACCGAAAGGTAACAAACACTGTACAGTACTCGCTGCCTAGGTGCAAATCACTGTACAGTAATTCCTACCGGCCAGGCACCAAACACTTAACTTAGGTAACATGTACTAACGGCAAAGAAAACGTGTTTGAAGAAAATATCAATATTTTTTGTATAAAATTATTTATTTCTCATAAACTGAAGTTTAGATAAAGTTTATTTTATAACACGATTTAGGCTAAAAAATATTTCTAATTTGCAAAAGGAGTTTTTTGTTTTGGGCAATTGCAATATCTTTTTTATTTGAAGTTTGAACTGAGCGAAACCAGTTTTTAACATAAAACCTTATTTTTGGGCATTGATTCAATCCCCTTTTAATCCAGGAAATTATAACTAAGTATATACATTTTTAGTTTTAGTGAAACCGTGCTTTTAGGGTGAAGTGGGATAAGTGGGAGTAGAAGTGGAACAAATAAGTTTAAAGCAAGATTTTAACACTTCAAATAACTTGATATAAAATCGCCTAGTCGACATGAAAATGTTAAAAAGATTTCACCAATCGAATTATGCATTTAATCAGCGGTGCATAAATATATATATATTTTTTTCCACCTCACCCTTATATAAACACTTTTTTAAGATACATTTCAAAATTAGGATTACTAGCGCACGTAGGGAAACAAAGCAAATTCTGATGAATAGTGAGTAAATCTAATTGTTCACATTAGATAAGTGATTAGGCGCCTCTCTGAATTATAATTTTTGGGCTGTTCCACTTCTCCCCTAAGATTATTTTTTAAAATTTGCGATGCCCTTTATCGATATATAAAGTTGTCTTATTTCTTCACTAAGGATTAATATCCTGGATTTACAAGAATAGTCAAAACAATCTTAAAATAAAGTCAATAAGAAATATAAATATACAAAACAATAGTCAATAAATAGTCAATAAAAACATAACTTAATGGAAACAAAAATCAACCAACAGTTACAACTCTATCATAATGTACACCAGTATTTTGAAGATAAACTATTTGGTCGTTTTCTTTAATTTCCATCAGTTTAAAATTATTGGCATCTTTAAGAAGAGGTTTGTAAAAATACCACGAAAATACTAAAGCTTCAGGAGGCTTATAATACACAGCAATTGGAGTATCCTGGGCAGTTGCTAATGCATATATTTCAACATCAGTGCCCCATAAGAACTTCAACAATTTTTAAAGGTTCAGATTTAATATCAGACACCTCATCGCATCTTTTTTTAGGTGTTTCAATCTCAGATCTTTTCTCGAAAAGTTTCATATTTGAACCATGGTGCTTGGTACGAAGTATTTCCCCATTCTTTTGTTTCAACTGATAAAGTCCTTTATCAATAAATATTTCAATAACTTCATACGGGCCATCCCAAACAGATTTCCCTTTATCCCCCTTTCTATCAGCTCGTCTAAGATTGTAAACAAAAACTTCATCACCTATATTGAATTGAATTTGGTTTTTGTGACGTTTTTCATAGTCCTTCTTTTTCTCAATTGAGATTTCTTTATATTTTTTTCTACTTCTTCATGAATTATACACTGGATATTTTTAATTTGTTTCAAGTTTTCATGCAAATCAACCAGTTCCAAAATACCTTAAAATAAAAACTAAATGAAATAAGTAAAATTTAATAAATTAATTTTATTCATTTATTTAAAAAAATACCTTCTTTGTCTAAATCAACAGGTACATCAAGAATTAAGCTTTGCTCATTATTGATGCAATGTAAGGGTAAGACTGGCTCCCTGGCATACATAATTTGAAAGGGAGTAACTCCAGTTGACTTGTGGCAAGTTGTTCGAAATGCAAACAGTATGCCATCTAATGAAAGAGGCCATTTTTCTTGCTCTCCATTTAGAACTTTAAGCATAGAGCCCTGTATAGTTCTATTAGCTCTTTCAACTAGACCATTTGCTTGAGGATGGTAAGCTGAAGTAATACGTTGACAGGTTCCAGTGAGATCGAACAAATTTTCAGAAACTTTATTACAAAATTCTCGACCTTGATCATTAATTTGAATTGATGTACAACCATGACGACATATAAGTTCATAAAGAAATCTGGATACCTCTTCAGCACTTTTATTATAAATAGGCTTTGCTTCAACCCATTTTGAAAAGTAATCAACGACTACACAAATGCCAACATAACCTTCTGGATTTTTAGGAAGACTACAGAGATCAACACCAACTTGATGCTATACTTTAGTTGGAACTGGTATTGAATGCAACTCTGGAGAAACTTTTTTCATTTTTGAATTTGATTTTTGACAAGATACACAAGTGGCAACATAGTTTCGAATATCTTTATTCATATTAGGCCACCAATAGCCGGAATCAATCAATTTCCATATTGTTTTATCTCTCCCAACATGTCCACCTAAAGCCTTCGATTCAGTTGATGTGCCGAATCCATCATGTGCTGCTTTTTTGTACTGATCACGCGACATTTGATCTTTGACAACACATGAGGTTTCTGGACCAGAAGTAACTTATAAGATTTTTTTATATTTGTAATGTAACATACCATTAACAATTACAAATCTGTCACTTTGTTTTTTAAAGTTTGTTTTAATACCTATGTTTTCTCTTCCTTGTAAATGTTCAGGAAAAATTCCTGATGATAAATAATTCTCAATATCATAAAAGTTTGGTTCTTTAATTATTTTTTCAAATGATCTTGAGTCACCAATCTCTGTTGAACTTTTTTCTGCCATTTTATACTAAAATACATAAAAGAGGTGTTCATAGCATATTCATAAAATACTTACAATCAATCAATCATTTTATTTCACTTTATAAAAAATATGAAGTTAGGATCAGTCACAAACAGTTATGTAACTGACAAAAACGCGACGACCTACAAATATTCACCATAAATTTGAAAAAAATATATAAACCAAACAGCAAATTAATAGAAAAAGAAAAAAATAATTAATAATAATAATACTGTAATAATAATTAACAGCAATGGCTAACAAAAGTAAAAATAATAAAAATAACAATGTTAATTATAAAGATAATAATAGTAGCCAAACATTTAAAATAAGTATATAGGTACTAACAGTAATAACTAACAACAGTAACAATAAGAAGAATAACAATGTTAATTATAAAGATGAAAATAAAACAATAACAATAAGAACATAGAAGTGGTCGCTCAGGAGAGTAACTAATACTATGTAAACCTACATTTATAAATTCATTGGCTCTCAAACACATACACACAAAGACACACACGTATAAATATATATAAATATATATATACATACAAACACAACATATATAAATATATACACATACACACACACTTAATACACACACACTTCATACACATACACACACACTTTATTAAAGTCATATAAATATCTATTAAATCATTTCAAAACGGCTATAAAATATACTACATTATAATCGTAATTTGATATAAAAACATTACTACATAAAATAAAAAATTTGATAAGTATTAAATTTAAGACGTTCGATTTTAATTTTTTTTTGCTAATGCTAGTATCATTTTCCACGTTTTTTACATATTTATAAAACATTTACACGGCAAAGTAAAATGTTAAGTGTTCGGTACCCAAGTACAGTGTCCGGCACCTAGGTAGGAGTCACTTGTCAAGTAATCGGTACCGTTAGGTAGGAATTACTGTACAGTGATCCGTACCGGTTAAGTACTTCGTACCTCCTACACCGGTTCAAAATATATTGTCAAGAAATACACAAAATCAATTGTTTTATTGAACTTTGATGAGGATATTGACTTTACAATTCAAACATAATATATTTTTACTTATAACTATATATTTATTCTTTTTGAAATATTTTTTATCAATTATATAATTTTTTCTTTGGTCCTATAGGAGTTAATGTTATATTTGTAATATGGCACAACATTTGCCAAGTTGATCCTAGTAAATCCATTTGATTTAAAGGCCAGACATTGTTTAAGATTTTCCAATTACGTACTCTCCCAATATAACGTTCAACATGAATACGGGTGGAAACAATATTAAAGTTTTTTTGTTTTTCACATTCTGAAAATTGGTGTCCTTCTTTTTGTTTTAGTCGATTTAAGTATATATCTTTGGAAGAGCATTGTTCTGTAATTGCAAATCTTTTATCGGAAATCACTTCGTGATTAAAAATGGTAGCACAAAATATTACCCAACCAGTGAAAATTCTATGTACAGTTGTATAAAACTTTTCAAGCAAATACAAGCTGCAATACCACTACATAATTTAGAAAATAATAAGACTAAAAAAACAACGAGGTCGATACATAAACAAATATTGCGCTTTAAAAAAATGGGCGACCGCAGCCAGAGTTACTTCTTGGAGGCAAAATGTTATGGAGGCCGACACCATTAGGGAGGCGGAAAGCCATTAATATCCGCCTCCAGAAAGAATTGTGGAGGCTGAATCTTTTGGAGGCTGTTTCCAATGGCTTCTGTCTCCCAACTAGTTGCGGCCGCCAAATTGAAGGCGGAAATATTTGCCTCCCGCCAGCGGATGTAATGAAAAATCATTGCTCGCTTGCTTTAAAGCAATTGAATATTAACTAGAAACAAATAATAAATATTTGACATCAAGTTTTATTTTATATGATTATTTGCAAAAGTTTTGAGTATTTAAAAAAATTCTAATTTTTTTTTTTAAACTAATAAATTAAGTAGAATAAATTAGTAGTTTTATTATTAAAAACAAAAGTTAAATGTCGGAAATTTTACTTCTATGCCATTTGCGAATAAATCTTTTTGGCAAAAAAAAAAAATTTAAAATAAGTAAATAAATTGACTGATTTCGGTCAAAGTTTTTTAAAACAAGTCGACATTTAAAATTTTTATCTACTTTATCATTTGCAAAACGTTAAATACTTATTTTTAATAATTGGATATTGTAAAAGTTATTGAAAGAATATCTGCTAATGTTTATTAAAAATTTGCGACCACGCCCAGTGGGCCAGATGGTGGAAAAAACCTAAATATAAATATTTTTTATATTTAAACCATATATTAAAAGATATTTGTAATACTCTAACAGGGCCGGCTCAAGGGTATATGGCGCCTGTGGCCATTTTTTAATTGGCGCCGCCCCCCTCCTTGCCTCCACCCTCCCTTCCCTACCGTATATAAAAATAATCGTATTATGGACATTCGTGGTGAACTTTCAATATTTATTTACAATTTAATCTTTCTTGCTTTTACAATAGCAAATGATTTAATCATATCTACTAACTCCAATTCTTTTGCAATTGCTTGTTCTATTGATAATATTGCCAGACCATCCATTCTATCCTGTGTCATTGTTGAGCAAATATACGTTTAGATTAACTTCATCTTGGAAAAGCTTCTCTTTGCTGTTGCAACAGATACAGGTAGAGAAAAAAGTATTCTGAGAGAGACAAATAAGTTTCCCAAAGCTGCATTCAAATTGTTTGAACAAATAAAATCTAAAATATTTCTTGGAGAGTAGTTTCCCTTATAATAATTTCGCAAATATTTCATCTCTTCAAACAAGTCAGTTCCAGAAACATCTTTCAACTCATTGCAAGATAATAATTTTTCTAAATCCATGCATCTTTTTAGTAATTCATCTTCAGTAATGTCCTTGGCATTTAAACTGTAAAGAAAGTTGAACTGATTATTATGCTACATAAGCATTTCAAACCGATCCTGCAAAGATCCAATAGCGTGATCTAAAATGCTGTTGAAGAAGTTAATCTTAAAATTGTCTTCTTCAGTCATTGATTCCTCTTGACTTTCATAAGCAAACATTCTTTTTTTGGTACGACCACGCTTTTTTTTAAATTCGGGCTTAATATCTAGCTCAACAGAAAAATTTCTTGCAGTTTTTAACATCTTTTGAAGTTGTTCATCTGTTCTATAATCTTTAACATACTCCAAAGTGTTAGAAATTAATAAAAAAAAGCCTGAAGAATATTTAAATTGACTTCTTGAAGAGATTTGCTTGTTATCTCAATCTGACTCAGCACATCATACCAAGTGATAAGACAGCAAACAAATTTAAAGTCAATTTTCTGCAGTAGTGCTCTGGACTCAGATTTGTTTTTAATTGCTGTTACTGAAGATACCGGTAATTCGATATTCCAGAAGCTTTCTAAAGCTTGTGTTATCTCTCTCAGTTGATGTCTTAATGGTTTTAATGCATCAATTCTACTTGCCCATCTGGTTTCACAAAGTCCTTTCAAAGTTAAACCTTTGACAATTTGACGTAAAACGTTCCATCGCAAACAATCCATTATCGTACCCTTGTCCTCTTAAATCTTGCATAGAAATTCCATGAGAATCCAAAGTTTCTAATATTTTTTCAGTCATACCAGCGCCTGTAGTATCAAAAATGTCAATAAAGCTTAAAAAATACTCTCTTATATCAACGTAGCTTTCCTTTTCATCTGGAGTGGGCAGTATTGACACAAAACGTAGAATTATTGTCATCTGTTCAGTATGGGAAATATCTGGAGTACTGTCAACAATAATTGAGTAGTATTTGCTTGCCTTCAAATCAACTACTATTTATTCTTTGACTGCTTTAGATAAAATTTGAATAATTTTATTTTGAATATTTTTACCCAAGTAATGACTGTAAATTTCTTTGCTTTTTATTCTCCTGATATGCTCTTTCATCACAGGATCAAACTTGGCAAGCAGTTCCACTATTTTCAAAAAGCAACCATTATTGTCATCATAAAGTTTATTTGAAGTCCCTCGCAAAGCTACAATTTGGGACCCATGAAATTTTAGAATGGAAAAAAGTCGCTCTAAGACATGCCGCCAATGTTTTGTAGTTTCGTCCATTTGTCTCTGCTGAACTGCATCAATTGTAGATGATCCTTTGAACCTTTTAATAAGATCATGCCAGGTCATATAACAATTCAAATGATCTAAACTTGTCTAGTGAGCATTTAATCTGTTTTTTCATTTTGATACGCCTTCACCAGAAACCTCAGTAATCTTTTTAGAAAAGAGCTTGCAACAGAAGCAAAAGGCAGCATCTTTTGGTAGCTTCCAAAAATAATGACTTATATTAAATCTTCGTTTTCTTCCTTCTTGACTAGTGAAAGGAAAGTCAAAATTAATTATTTGAATTGGACCAATTTTGACCAGTAGATCTGTCAATGACACAGTATTTTTAGGCCAGCCTCCAACATCAAAGTAATTATCGGAGATTTCTGGTTCAACTGCGCATGTTGTAGACTCAATGACGGCGTCAATTTGGTTGCTTGCTTCAGAATGATTACAATTGAGATCATTTTGGCGAGTTAATGGTTCACACTGTAATCAAATTTTTAAATATTACTCAAATTTTTAATGATATTCTAGTCAAATTTAGTATATGATGAATTGTTAAACGTTTGATTTTCTTACCTGAATGTTTTGAATACTTTTGGAATTAATAGATGGTACTGACAAAACTTCTGAGCAAATTTTTAAATACTTCTCCAAACTTCCCTTATACTTTGACAGGGAAACATCTTTTTCTTGTTTTCTTTTTAGGTTTTGAGCTCCTGATAGTTTTTTCTTTGCAAACATGATGGTTGTTTTTATATCCTCTTTTGAAACATTTTTTTGTTCACTTAAATTTGTAAAGAGTAAAAAATATAACATGCATTGAATTGAGTTAGCTTCATAAGCGAAACTTGTTCAATGTGGATTATACCACTAGTACTGTATAAACTGGTTTTTTAGAGTTCCCACAATAATGGAAAATTTTCTTTAAAAAATTTTTTATAAAATTGAAATCTTAATCTAAAAACTATTTTATTTTTAATTTATATTTATTTTTAATTTTTTTTGTTTTTGAATTTTGAATTTTCTATTTTTTTGGCACCTCTTCGAAGCGGTGCCTGTGGTCAAATAGTGCTTGGCCACGCTGTTGAGCCGGCCCTGTACTCTAATTTAAAGTTATAAAAATTGTTTAATAGTATCTTAAAGCCACAAAAATTAGTTGCGGTTTCATGTATAATGAAAAACTTCTTTTTTTTTTAAAAAGCGTGAAATTTTTTTTTTTTATACATAGCTATAATAAACAGTAACTTTTAAAATTTTATAAGCTTACGGAATTAGTTTATATAATTAAAATATTTATCAGTAAAGCTTTTCGAAAAAAAATCTAAAGTAAAGATCAGTCTTTATAATACACTTTTAATCTGGCTTTAAACTAACGACGTGAATTTTTAACATTTATTACTTTTATTTTGTACAAAAAGTGTCACATAATTTAGGGAACCTACGAGAACCTATATGAAATACTTGAACTAGTAAATGTAATATGTATACAACCAATTTGAACTAAATACATATATAATTATGAGAAGCCGTAGCGCATATAATTATGAGCAGCCGTGGCGCAGAGGTTAGAATTCTGGCTCAGAACACAGAGGTCCGAGGTTCGACGCCAGCTCCAGCCCAACAACTGACATTGGTATGGAAGGAGGCGTGAAGACTGTAAGGACTTCTGGGAGCACCTAAAATAACTTCAAAAAGATATACATTGCCCCTAACTTCCCCTTTTGGGTTTCTTTAACAATTTTAAAACAATGACTTGTAACATGACTTATGTTATTTGCTTGAAATCAACTTTTATTTCTTGTAAACAAAAATACATGTTATTTTGTTTGTTATTTAATTCAATACAAATTGCACTGTTTACTTAACAGTTTTTTTGTTTTTTGTTTAGTAATAAAATAAAAATTGGTGACATTTACGGACTTTTACAACAAAATAAACTAGTTCCTAATGATATACCATTCTTTTCATTGAAATTAACTGTTCTAGTTTCTGCAGATATTAAACTAGAGGATTCTGAGTGAAAAACTTTATAAAATTATAACGTAAAAAGCTAATAGCTGCAAACAATGATAATACTCATTTTGAGAGAAGTAATGAAGATTAGCTAGCTCAAGATTTTCAATACACCTACGGTACATTAAATGCTAGATCATCAGTTAATGAAGTTGGGAAATCTGTTGCTCTTTTGAAAAGCTTGTAACATAACAAAACAAATAAGCCTAAGAATGTTAGTAATATTTTATTTAGCCATAAATTACTTCATGCAATAAAATTAAAACTAAGAAGTGAGTTTAAGTACAAAACTGGCACAAAAATTTCTGAAATTTGAAATAAAAACCCCATTAAACCTGCTTAGATATATTCACCTGATGAAACTTTATCATTAACTATTAATAGTGATATATCAAAATCAACATACCAGCTTCTAAGAAATGGTGCTGAAAAAAAAGGCTGCCACATATCCTTTATATAATTGTATAAGATCTTCAAAAGCTAAATGCTATCCCAAAAACATTCAAATAAATGGCTAGTCAGTACAAATATCGCTAAAAGATCATCTAAAACACACTCTTAAAAAGGTATGTGATATACAAACTATTGTGCTAATCGCAATGCTAAGAAATTAACTAAACTAACGTTTATATGCAAGGTTGGTTTTCATGGTGCTACAGGATATAGTGTTTATAAACTGGTAAGTTAAAATGAAAATAGTGGCGTATGAAGAGTGCCTATTGATTATTTGTATAGTACCTTTAGAACTCAGTAGACTTTATAATAATAAAAACGTTGTAATATTATTCACCCAGAATCTGCGGCCAATATATTAAAGATAAAAGTAATACACTATTATATATAGCGATGATAAATAATCTACAGATTTATTCAAAACGTCGTAAACATGTTACAATATCAATAATAGAGTTTGAAATCTATTCACTTCTTTATATTTTTTATTTATTCCTATATATTTATTTATATATTTCAAATCGATCATATAATAATATCGATAATAGAGTTTCAAATCTTTTGATAAATTTTTATTTTTACCGAAGTAAGTGTGCATTTTAATTTTTAAAGTTTGTTGCATCAATTTTTATTTTAAGTTTATTCCACCAGAAGAGTTTGTTATTCAGTTTCACGATTTTAAGAAGTTATATGATTTAAAAAATTTAAATCCGCGTTTTGAAAGTTTTATAAAGTTTGTTAAATAATTTTTAGTATTGGCAACTATTTAACTAAAATTTATAATAAAAGTAAATATATCTCAATAAAAAGTATTTCTTAAGACATATAAAGGGTTTTAGTAAAAAAAAAAAGATCATAATAATTTTGTCCACCATATGTCTAATATCCGGCCCACTGTGCCACGCTGTATTACGCCCATAGTTTTGCCAAATTACAACAAAAAAAAAAAAAAATTTATAAACTTTAAATATGTATACATTTATAAATATTATTTATATTTTACTTTATACTTTTAAAAAGTTTAAAAATATAGGCTGATCTCCTTTTACACGTTTTAAAGTTTTAAGCGATTAAATGCTTAAAACGTTTAAAAGTTAAAAATTTATTCGATAGTCCTAGAAAAACAACCGTTCTGACACAATTGTTTTTTATTTTTTTATTTTTTTAAATAGTCAATAGACCGGGTAAATAAAAATAAGCAATTGCTTTTACCCAGTAATTGATCAGCTTTACGTGAAAAACTAAGCAGTTTTGCTTCAATTTTTATTCACGTAAAGTTAAAGCTGAACAATTCATTCAGTAATTGTTCAGCTTTACGTAAATAAAAAGTTAAGCAAAAATTTTTAAGTTTTTATTCACGTAGGGGTGACCAATTACTGAGTAAAAGTACTTGCTCATTTTTATTCACCCGGCCTAATAAATCATATAAAACAAAACTTTAATGTCAAATATTTAACATTTGTTCTTGTTAATATTTTAATCGCTCGTTAACTTAAAGACAAACGCGCAATTATTTTTCATTGAATCCGCCGGCAGGAGGAAAATATTTCCACCTCCAATTTGGCAGCCGCTACCAGCTGGGAGGCAGAAGCTATTGGAGGCGGCCTCCAAATGGTTTTGCCTCCAAAATTTATTATGGAGGCAGTCACCATTAACTTTCCGCCTCTCTATTGGTGTTGGCCTCCAAAACATTTTGCCAAAAAAAAAAAACTCTGACTGCAGTCGCCAATAGAAGGGCGGGAGCCAATGGAGGCGGAATAGAAAAGATTTTATAAATATAAAATTTTATAAAATTTACCGCTATAAATTAATTGGGAGGCAGCCACCGTCTGCTGCGGAAGAAAAGTGGAGGCGAGAATATTTACCCCGTTTATCAACACTGATGTAAATAGTAAGGTGTTACATTTTTTTTAAAAACCTAAAAAAAATTGCTATTTTTTCTCTTACATCGCAATAAAACAAAATAACTTGGTTTAAATAAGTTGGTTTAAGATAAAATCTTAAACCAATTAGAAAATAGCATTTTTATATTTTTTTATTGTGATGTCAGAGAAAAAATAGCAATTTATTTTAAGTTTCTTATTTATTTCTCATAACATAAAAAAATGACTTAAGCGATTGTGAAATGATCGTGTCGACTAGGTCTTGTCATCGAGAACCGCTAGATCGTTAAATAAAAATAATATAAAATAACAGGATAAAAAAAGATATAAAATGAGCAACCGTGGCGCAGTGGTAGCGCACTTGCCTCTTTTGCGACATCAGTTACAAAGGAGGCAAGAACTATCTATCAAATGCTCATCCACGGGTGTCGCGTTAAATTAGTAGATCGTGAAGTAGACAGTCAGTTCTGCGCAAGCGTCACGCATGCGCAGATACGGGGTAATACTTCTGTTAGGTAGGTTACATCTATCATTAAATAAGTAGTCTTGTTTCCGTTAGGTATAAACTCAATAAACAAAAATAATCATTTTTTTAAATTTTTTAAAATTATATAATTAAAATGCCAGTCTATAATTACTCTGTTGAAGATGTTTAGCAGTATGTCTCTGATGGAATGATAAATTATTATATTAAAAGAATGTCAATTTTGTGGTATGTGTATATATAACCCACTATTTTAGTTAAACTTTTACATAATTCATGATAAGGAGTTTATTATTATTGTATATTTTATATTATTTTATGTTTCTGAAGTTAATTTTGTACTATGTCTCAGCATCTCAAAATACACAGCTGTTTTGGGACTTCATTTTATGCATTGACTTATTTGTCAGTTTTGCTCAGAACTATTAGTCAATTTTGTTATATATTTACTAGAAATATTTATTGAAAACAATCTAAGATTAAATTACCTGTAAAATTATTATTATGGATTTGAACCTAATTTTCAGAAAATGACCCTAGGTACAGTTTAAAAGAAGCTTATTGTACAATTTGTACATTATTGTACAAATTGTACATTATTTTAAAACCACTCCTACTTGGTGGACTTTTATTAGTATTAGGTATGTTACATGAAATTTTTAAATTCATCAAATTCTAGGTTGTTATATATCATTAAAAAGAGCTTCATTTCAATATTCCAAAGGTGAAAAAATTTTCAAATTGGAACCACCATACAAAATGTTATGGCGTTTTAAGTACCAATTTTTTGATATTAGAATTTGTTGAAGAAACTGGTCAAATAAAGTTTTTATTAACTAAAACTATTATAAATTAATCAATTTTTATCCAAAAGTTTATATCTTGCTATCAAAAGATAGATACAAGAGTTATAAAGATCTACAAATTTATAAAGGTTTCTAGATTACAGGCGCAAGAGGGGGCACAAAACCACCATCCTTACCGGCAATAAAAACTAACTATATTTATAAAAAAGTGTTGTTTTTTTTTTAATGAAAATGTAAATTTTTATATACAAGATGTTATAGTGATTAGCTATCAGACCACAGTCAAATATAGAAGTTTCATCATTGCCTTTCGGTGGATGTAAGGGTAATGGTTTCAAACACCCTATTATCAAAAGTGACTCTTTTTTTTTTATAAATATTTATCTTTATAATTAAAAAGAAATCTAGTATTCAAATCAAAAATTATATTTTACTACTTTACAACATCACTAGCAGCACACCCTTTGTTTCAAATGGTGTAGATGTGTTGTTGCATCCCTTCTTTTTTCCCCCTTTTTCAACCTAAAAAAAAGTTATATTTTTAATAAGATTCAAAAAAATATTTAATTAAATTTATGTAATTAAAATAATAAATTTTAATATAAAAACATCTTTTACCAAAATTCAAAATACATCACACAATGCTTAGTGATAGTTATAGGTGGTTCCCCCTCTGACCTGAAAAAAAATTTTAAAAACAAAAATTGCAAGTTTCACTACTCGCTTTATATTTTTGCAAGTTTCACTACTCGCTGTAAATTTTTTTTGCAAGTTCCACTACTCGCTGAACATTTTATTATATATATATATATATATATATATATATATATATATATATATATATATATATATTTATAAGATAGTAAAATGTATGTCCAATTATCAAAAAATAATGGCAGCATATTCATATTAGAAAACCATCAACTCACCGGATACAATGTCAGAAACTAGCTGGAATTTTTTCATATAATAATCAACAGCTTCAGAATCATTTTCTTTTCTAGTCCAGTAAGAAATAGTAATAGCCTTTCTGCGTTTTTTTAAGTTTTTCTACTCTACTATTATGCAAGACTGTCATTGCTGTATCGGAATCATATCATTCATAATTATTATTGATATAGTATATATTATATATATATACTATATTATAGTATATATTAAATATATACTATATTATAGTATATATTTAATATATACTATAATATATACTATATTATAGTATATATTTAATATATAATATACTATATGTCTATATATATGTCTATATAATTTTAGACAAATATTAATTTATTACTAATATATGATATATTCTAAATACATAAAAAAGCAATATATTATATTATTATATGTTACAAAGCTTTTTTAAAATGTAATAATATGATTGGACTGAGCAAAAAACATGTATTATTGATTTTATATATAATAAATGTTATTTTTACATTGATACTTTATTAATGTAATATTAGTACTTACATTACAAAATCATTGTATAGAAAAATCACTTATGTTTTTTAATAATTATTATTATTGGCTTAATAATATGCTGAAGGATATTCAATATTCGTTTAATAAAAACGAATATGGAATATCCTTTAGCATCCCCCCTCCTCCTTCTCCTCCAAACAGAAGTCGGAAAAACAAAATTTAGGTATCAAAAGTGAGGGTAAAAATAGGGTATCTGCTAGTTAAAATAAATTCTTGAAATTTGGCATGTGCATAGAAAATGTATAAACTTAAAAAAAATAATAGGTTAGAAAAAAAAAGGTCTTATCTTCAACATTTACTAAGCACAAGAAGTACAACACAGTTTTTGATATCAATAAATAACACTTTAAATTTCGTCAATATAATAAAAAAATACTCTTTAAAAAAGTTCGACTATTCTACTTTTAAAAAAACTTCTAAGTTAATATAAAACTCTTTAAAAATATTCTACAAAACACCATCCTACCATACTGCCTACACGCAAAGTTCTAGAAAACGTGGAACAGATATTTAGCACCAAAATCGGTTCCGTAAAACGCAGTATTTGACATACCTATTAATATAAGTCAATATACTTATGCTAATACAAAGTAATTAGTATGGAGATGTGATCGTATTTTCGGCCTTGAATTTGGGCATTGAAAAAATCTGGCCATAGCTATGGCCAGATTTTTTTTAGGGATGTTTTTGTACCTATGCATAGGTACAAAAACATCCCCACCTTATTGGACCTCTTGCCTTAACAAAACTTGGAAAAAATATATTATAACAATTACTGATCATTGTAGTAAATATATTGAAAAATTAACAAGTTATGTAACTACTTTATTTTATAGATTTTTGGTACTCTTTAAAAAACTCTAAAATTTTAGATTATTTGATAAAGTCTGCTCATTTTCCTTTTGGGCTTCCAAGTTTAAAATATCTGGGTTTTTTGCATTTTTAATTGTTTTAATTTATGTGGTTTTTCAGAAAGTTACAGTTGTATGCAAATGATTAATGTTAGAAAATCATATTTAGTGTTTCTAAGTAATGTATTCTGATGTTGTTTGACATTAGAAATGTGTTCAGTTTTATGATTCACTCTTTAATAGTTTATATAAAGATGATGCCCCATTGTTAGTGCATAGAGTTACACATGAAAATAATTGTGATCTTTTCTTAAAAGGAAATGCAACGGCTTTGTGTAGCAGTATCAACCTAAGTTTAGTTATATAAAAAGATAATGACATGAGGTGGCATTACCTTAAATGTATTAAGAATGGTAAATTAGAGATGTTTCCTTTTGTTACTGTGTTATACTGTCATAAAAGGTGTGTCTTTAGTACTATCATTGTTGTGAATGTATTCTTTTATCTCTGTTGTTTTTGTTTTAATGACTTATTTAAATATTTAAATTCAATCAATTTACATAAATACGTTGTTTTTTTTTATTGTTATTTTTTTATTTTAGTAAATATTTAAAAAGTTCATTACTTATTTTATTTTTGTAAGTGTCTCATAGATGTCTAAAGTTATACAATTAGCTAATTTAGGTCAATTATTGCTTGTTCTTTATTTTGTTATTGGCATGATGATTTGTTTTGCTCACTTTGTAGTTGTTTTTTTCTTACTGTCATCAGTTATTCATTTTATCAACTAGGGTTATCGATATAAGATATAGTTAATAGGTACAGTTATTAAAGTCAGTTCTTTATTTACATACATTTGTTGCAGTTGCAGTTAACTATAGCTACTATTACTATTACACCTAAAGTAGTATTAAAAAATTTAGCTTTTTTTAGTTATAATGAGATATTTGATCAATTTTTTTATAGAATATTGTGAAAGTATAGACTATTCTGGCATGTTCATACCATAGCTGTTTTAACATTTTTAACATTTATATGATTTAAAAATTCAAATCCTTCTGGCACACAAGAGTTCATTTAAAGTTCATTTTGTAAATCAATTTATTGACATATATTGATCTATGCATTTATTAAATACTCTTCTGGCACAAAAGCAGGTATTTTTTTTTTTTTTTTATTCATTGCGATTTTATGATACTATTTATATTATACTATATTTCTATTCTATACAGGCTTGTAATTCCATGTGGAAAAATCGAATTTATTCCGAAAATGCCCAAGTTTCAACCAAGTTAAATTTTTTCAAAAGGACTTAAAAGCCATATTATTTTATTTTGCTATTTATATTGTGTAAGGATAGTTTGATCTTATTTTCAAAATAAAGTTTTAGTGTAGCATGAAGTGTGTCGTCTCTTCGATGTCGTTTGTATTTAAAACATTCACATAGTGAGGAATAGTAAACTAAGTTTAGGTCACATTCTATTATTATTGTGCTAAAATTGTCGAATAATACCCCTCTAGGTTGTTTTTCAACGGTAGTACAGTACTAGTGTAGTGGTAGAGCGCTTGCTTCATAATCGAGAAGTTCCGAGTTCTATCAACACCACCTCTCTGGCAGTACCGCGCTCAACTTGTTTCTCCGCGTAGCGGTCTTGTTCGCAATGGTTTGTGTTTCGAAGTTATAGAGTTGAGAGAGGTTTGTAACAACAACTCGTTGTAACAGCAGCCTCCTTGACTGCAGTAGCTTTTTCGGCCTTGAGGAGGTAAATTTACACACAAAAAAAAGGCTAGACACGAATTAATAAATTCTTTTTTCTGCAATAACGTCAAAATACTGTCCTTACTATTTATCTGCGTAGAATCAAGTAACAATTACAAATTTAACAATTGTAAGGTTTAAAAGTTAAAGATAAATAATTTAACGTGAAACATTTTGCTAAAATGCACAGTTAATTTATTTAGGAACACAATAAACTTCCTTGTGAGATGACTATTTTATTTGATATCATTAATACGGGTGAATGACCTAAAAAAAGCTTTTTCTTAAAAATATGTTTTTTGTCATACTATACTATAAAGATATAAATTGCGACTAGAATATACGACGTGAGTTAAATATTATTAAAAGTAGTAAATAATCCCAACAAAAATGCCGTAAAATAGTAACAATTCGCATGACAAAGCAAATGCTTTAAGTTCAGTTAACGTATTTTTTTTTATAATTTGTTCGTCTGGGTAACAAAAATGCCTTGATTGTTCAATTTATCTACTTAATTAACGATCTGTCACGGAGAAAACTGTCCGCGGAGAAAGTTGTCCGGTTGGACATTTTACTCCGGAGTAGAACGTCCTTGTTTGTTCTATCCGTCCGTCTAGGACAATTTACGATGGTTTGAGAACTCGCGCATTATTCTGCGGCATAAAGAAAACTATAACACTTTATATACTAAGTATAATATTATTTTAATTAACATAGTAATATTATGCGTCACGTAACTCATACAAATAAACCTGAAGTTTTTTAGTTCACAAGGTCATTTTTTACCGGTTTAAAAGTTAAAAAAAAAAATATATATATGTTAACACTGGCATGTTTAGAACTTTATACTTCGTTTAAGGTTTAAGTTAAAAACAGTAAAAAATGATAATTATGTTTTTTATGTTATCTTGTATGTTTAGCTATATTTTTTATTTAGTACCTAATTAACTTTTGCCACATGTTACTAATATATGTTTTTTAAATGTGTTTTAAACAGAATTCTTTTTTTCGACCTTGTACAAAACATAAAATTGAAAATGAAAACTTGAAATATTCAAGGTTTACTCTTTAACAATTATTTGAGCGACTGTAGCAGAATCATAGTAAACTTATGATAATATTTTAAGTTTTGAACAATTATCTTTAATAAAAAACGAATTTTTTCTTTTTGCTTTAACTGCTTAGATCTGCCATTATGATAGAAAAATTTAAAAACGTAAAAACGTTCTGAAACTTTGTAGTGCTTGTTCTTTCAAGGTGATAAGTAAGATCTTCACTATGACAAGAACAAACAATTTTCTTTCTCTGCTCTTTCCTAAAAATAATCTCAATCCATAAACCCTTCTTTGTCATATATTTTAATTAATTACCTTCCATTCTAAACCTGGAAAAACATATTTCTCTTTTAATTGGGAGTGCAACTAATGGGATAGACCCCTTTATTTAAGTAAATATTAACATCTAGAAAGTCTTGTTCTTCTTTTTCATCATTCACTTCATCAATTTTATTTAAGAAACTAAAGTAAGTTTTTTTAAAAATCGTATCTACTAAACTGGTTGACTTTGTCAACCAAACTATATTTTAACAAAAAAAACTAATAATGTAGGTCATTTACGAAAAGTTTAAGTAAATACCAGCTAATATTATTAATGATACAAATAACATTGATAAAAATAAAATAACCAACTGAAACAATTACAAGAATGATAAGATAGCTTTATAATTAAAAAAAATCAGTATTCATTTTTAAACAACAATAAGCTAAAGCAGTTGGGAACTGCTTTAGTTTGTCACTATTCTATTAAATAAACCATTCCATTAATGACACACAACTGCATAAACAACAACAATATGCTTGTTTGATTAGATAAGGTATACTTTGTGGGGTTTAAGAAATAGTACAACAGACATATTATAGTTCAGTAAATAAATGTAAAATAAATGTAAATAAATAATGATACAAAACAGCACTAAGGTATAATCTAACTTCAGTTAAATCATATTTTGCAATGTTACCTGAAAATAAAACTAATATTACCTTTATTGAGTTGAAATCAATTTTTCCTTAATTGTTGGCGAATGATTAATAAAGTAAACTTAAATTCATAGAAGTTTACTAAATTAAAATCATATTTCAACAGTAGGCAAACTAAAATAAAATCATGGCAAAATTAAAACCAATGAAATAAAGGAATAAAAAAGAACTATTTTTTTCAATATAATCATTTAATAATAAAAAACAAACAAATCAAAAACTTTAAGTTTTTGAAACCTTACAACTAAAAACTTCTTTAAACTCCAAACATAAATAAATAAAGCTCCAAGCATAAATGAAAAAAATAAATAAATAAATCTAAATAAACAAATAAAGCTCAAGCATAAATAAAATTATAGACAAAATAAGTATAAATATAAAGAAGAAGAAAAACGATAACTCTTTAAACTAATGCTACTCCTTAAGCTAGTACTACTTTTCAAGCTAATGCTACATTTTAAACTGATATTACTCTTTAAGCTAATACTACTATTTAATCTAAATTTCTAGCTTATTTATCATAAACTAACTATAACTTGTAAAATCAAACAATTATCTCAGTTGTAGTGCAATGCAGATGATTACTTGATTTTAAATCTGATATAAAACTTTATGACACTCACAACTGAAAATTTAACTCACACACATACATATAGATACAAAGATAAAAAAAAGAATAACATCATAATACTATTATGATATGACTCATGTCTTTATCAAAATACTATATTACAATTACTATTATTAGTAGTAACTATATATTAGAATTTTATATAATTAAAATTTTATATAAAACGATATTTATAGAAATGGCGCTGTAACTCATAAGAGTTGAAACTGAAATTACATAGAATTTCAGTTTATAACAGCCAAAAAAGTTAACAAGGATTTGAAAAAATACACAAGATCTGAGATTTGAGGTTAAAATTAAAAGTATTTGTGAATGTGGTTCTTAAATTGATTTATATTTTTTGACTTGATGATTTATAGTGTTAGTACATTCCAGTCATTTACAACTATATAAGTTAAAATTTTTTGTCTGATTGTGTTATTGACTCCTTAAGCATTTTTAATTTATGACCTTTTGCTCGACGATAAGTATTAAAATTTTCAATTCGGTTAAGCAAATATATTTTGTCAATTTGTTTTACTAATTCGAACTTTTACTATATACATACATATATATATATATATATATATATATATATATATATATATATATATATATATATATATATAAAACTTAAATTGCTAGTTAAGATGAGCACTCTGACATCACACTGAAATGGCCTGCTGCCAAGGGCTTCAGTACATACATCGACTGACAAATAGCCTGACTCGCAGCAGAGTGCTGCTACATTGACTGAGAGTTTGGGATGGAGCAGCAGTCTTTTCTTTCATTATTCTTTGTTTTTTATTTCTTTTTCTGAAAATTCATATTTATGAATTAGGAAAAATCTGAATATTCATAATTAATGTAACAAAAATAAGGTAACAATATAAAAAATATATATATATGGAAAAAAAGAATATGAAATATATAATAATTATGTATTTCATAAACTAAGTTTTTTTTAATTTGATTCTTTTTTATTTTTATTTATGAGTTGTAGAGCAAGGAAACGGTTGACTTAAAAAAGTTGAAGGTTGTATGAGTCAGGAAAACATGAAGATGGGAGAGAGTTACCAAGGGTTGAAGTGCGGGGGAAAAAACAACATATTTGCTTAATTACTAAATACCAGTTTATTTTATTTTAATGCAGTCACTGTTGAAAGGAGCTAACATCTTTATTTCCATCTAAAACTAATTAAATTAGTTATTAGTAATATAATATAATAATATTACAATAGTAATATGTAATAATATTACAATATTAATGTGTAATAATATCACAATATTATTATTACTGTAGTATATATCATTATTACTGTAGTAAATATTATTATCAAATAATAATAATAACTAAATTTATGAATTAATAATAATAAAACTCTTACGAATAAGAACTATGGTGACAGTATTTCTAAAAGTAACTTTAATTATTCAAAATAAAACCTCTTTTTCTCTAAAAAGTCTCTAAGTACTTTTTTAATTTGTCTTAAAAACGTCAAAACCTTTTTTAAGCTATTTTGTCTGATGAAATTTCACGTTATTCAAAGCGGACAACTTACTCCAGTGTAGGACAATATACTCCGAAGTAAAATGTCCTATCGGACAGTGTACTCCGACGGACAGTTTTCTACGTGACAGATCTACTTATTTTTATACTTAATACTTGAAATAAGTATCCGTAAAGTAACGCATGCGCAGAATATCATTTGTCTAATTTAACGATCTACTTATTTATCGTGTCAACGGTGTTCTGTGATAAGACTTCTTTGGGTACCTAATTAAAAATTAAATAAAAAAAACATAATTAAACTTGACAAAATATAAATCGCTCGGAATACAAGTGTCGTATCTAAAATTTATTAAAATTATATATAAGTACTTAATTTAATTTATGTAATTTAATTAAATGTAATTTATGTAAATTTAACATTATGTTAATGAAGAAAATTCATTTTGTACAGAGTTATATTGAAACGTTATATAAAAATACTTTTTTACATTTACATAACTTTAAATTTATTTCAGTCGCGCGAAGACAGATATACTTTTTAATAAAATAAATAATGAACTAAAAAGAACATTGGTTTAGAAAAAATAAATTGTCTTCGAATACGGATGAAACAAATTTTTACTTTTTTACCCAACATCTAAAAAAAAAGAGAATTCAAAATATCTTGCCTGACTTATTATTTGACAATACAATCATAAAAAGAGAAAAAGTTACAAAATTCTTAGGAGTCATGATAGGAAAAGAGACAAAAACTTATCTTGGAATCTAGACGAAAACTTATCTTGGAATCAACAAATTGATAATATTTCCATGAAAGTTGCTTAAAGCATTGGAATTCTATATAAAGCTAGATATATACTAAATAAACATAACTAACTCAACTATATTATTCATTTATTCATTGCCATATAAACTATGCTAATATTATATGGCGAAGCGCTCACAAAACCAAACTTAAATCTCTCTATCGGCATCAGAAACACGCAGCTCGCATAATTAATTTTGCAAATCGTTTTTCAAGCTCAACACCACTTCTTATAGAAATAAATGAAAGTTTTAAATATATACAAACTAAATATTTTTTAAAATTTAATGTTTTATGTTTAAATGTAAAGAAAATGTCCTCTCCTAGTGTATTTATAAATCTCTATAATTTAAAACCCAAAAACAAATATGAACCTCGTTGTAGTAAAAATATTCAAGAGCCATTTTGCAAAACAAAAATCGACCAGTTTTG
Organism: Hydra vulgaris; assembly: GCF_038396675.1. Taxonomy (NCBI): domain Eukaryota; kingdom Metazoa; phylum Cnidaria; class Hydrozoa; order Anthoathecata; family Hydridae; genus Hydra; species Hydra vulgaris. The sequence goes on along the minus strand of NC_088932.1, from coordinate 24,912,578 downwards.
TATTTCTTATCGTGGTCCATTTCTCTGGAATAAAATAGTATTACCTAACTTTGATTTTTCTTTCAAGCGGTCTTTTTTTTCCTTTAAAAAGAAATTAAAAGAAATAATATTTTCAACACAAAATATATTCATCTATTTTTAGTATTTCAAGTTAATATGATTTAATACATTATTTTTGTTTACTGTATAAAGAATATAATTTATACAACATATATTGAATACTTTATATTGTAATATTATTCAATATTGAGAATGTTATATACCTATATTATATAATATTATGTTAAAACTTGCTTAACATCTGAAGAGTATTATAACGCATATGTAACTTTTTAATGTACGAATTCATTTATATTTAGATTGTAAAAGGCTTCATGATAAGGTCATGTGATCTTCTGGAAGTCCAACCAGTAATATATTCATTGTAAATTTACCTTGTTCATATTATTCTGAAAAATAAATTACAAAAAAAAAAAGAAAAAAAATTTACATAAATTAGATAATTTTGCATTTATAACTTAAATAAATTTCAGATACGACGCTTGTATTCCGAGCTGACGTTTTACCAAAAAATTGAGCCAATTAGATTTGGGAACAAAAAATACTATAAAATTTATTTCTAAATTTATCAATAATATCTCCTATAAATTATTTATAATTTATAGGAGGCGCCGTCAAAAACTGAAATCCTAGTAACCATCTAAATACCGTAAAAAAATTAAATTCACATTATGTATTCATTACTTTACAAAATTATAACGTTAAAATTTATTATTATTACATTTTGTAAAACTTTAATCGAAAAATTATTATTATATATTAGATTATGCAAATTAATCAAAAAAGCGCAACATTGCTAAATTAAATAAAGCTTGGTTTCCAATAGTTGTTAAAATGTCGTACAACAGTTGTACAACAATAATGCTTTATAATGGAAACATTTTCTTGCGTAAGTTGCAGAACTTAACATCGATTGTACAACAAAATTTATGTTGTAAAACAAAGGTTGCGGAAATAGAATCAAACCAATCTCGGCAACAATTGTTGTACAACAAAAACGCACAACTGTTGCACAACATTTCTACAATTATTGGAAACCAAGCTTAAACATCGCTAAATTAAATAAGTTCTTACATTACGCAATTACAACGTTACAAATTATTACATTATGTAAAACTTTAAAGAAAATATTATCAGTGATTTAATTTTTAAGTCCGGTTTTTATTTGAAAGACTTTTGCTCAGCTTCCTTTCCGAAAATTTTCCGAAATTTAATAAACACGTTTCACTCTACTCAACGCCGTTAATGCAAGTTCTCAAACTTTTTGTCTTGTTTGTTATAACATTCGTTTATAACAACGTTTGTTATAACTCTGTTATAACAAACATATTTTTTTTCCGGTCTGCAACATTTGTTTATAAACAATATATGTTAAGTTTTAAAAGATATGTTAAGTTTAAACAATATCTATATATATTGTTTAAAACTCAACATATCTTTTGCGATGGAGTAAGAAAATATGTATTCATATTTTCTACAAAAAAAAAAATGAATATATATATATATTCAAATAAAATATATATATTAATCTATGGTAATTTAAAGACCGGAACTTTAGTTAAATAGTTTTATGGCATTATAAAATAGGGGTGGTTCACATCACAGTAATGTTTAAATTTTGAGCTTAGACTTTTAAATGAGCCTTAAAAGGTTTAACTATAAAAGTCTAACTAGTCGTATGTCAATTTGTGTGTTCTTCACACTCATATTAATAAAAACTTTCACATAAAATGGAAAAAACAGATTTTAAACTTGAAATAACTAATTTTTTTCGACCTTTAATATGTTTGCAGACATGTGACTGGTTAGAAATTAAAAATATAACTTAAAACTAGTTTGAAAAAGTTGTTTTCTCAATTTAATGTTTTATCTTCATTGAGAGCAGCACCATTTTCTGCCAAAATATGGTTCATCAACTATAAAGCAAAATTTTATATATAAACTTAAGTAATTTAAAAAAGATTTAACTTTGTTTGATTTTAGACAAACTAAAGCGCTAGGAGAAAAAAAAAAATTAAAAAAAATAAATTATTCGGGCTAAAAAGTGCACTGAAACATAACCTTTTTATAAAAACGCAAAATTCGTGTATTTTCCAGTACATGCATTAACGGCGTTGAGTAGACGATAATTCGTCTGACTTTTTTCCAGTTATATTTATAAACATTATATATATATATATATATATATATATATATATATATATATATATATATATATATATATATATATATGCAAAAAAAGACTTCCCAAAGTTCACGGGGAAAAAAAAGTCAAACGAAACATCGTCTAGTTTAACTCACGTTGATTAACCACCTGAGAGTATTAATGTTGTTTATCTGAAAAGAGCTGTCAAACCTCTAGTTAAGTCGGAATTCTAACCATTGCGTCACGGCTGTTTAAATTATTTTTGTTCTACTTATCGCTAATTGTTTTTTATATAAAATTTTAGAATTGAATTTGAGATATGAAACCTGAATTCTAAATATAAAAAAGTTAATTGTTATATATAAACTTTTTTTTTTGTAACGGACTAGATGCGGACCAACGTTACTAAATTTAAAATTTTAAAAAGTAGGGGTAACGGTTTCTGGTTGCCATAGAAACGGAAGGTTGCGGTGGCCCATTCAATTCAAATCCCCGCCCCTCCTCTCGTAAAACCGCCTCTGTATGTATATATATATATATATATATATATATATATATATATATATATATATATATATATATATATATATATATATATATATATATATATATATATATGAATATATGAACAGAGCAATAATAAATTAGTAAAAAACACTTCCTGATGATCCAGCAATGGTGAAACTTCAAGTCGAAGATAAAAGTTAGATAAGTGTTTTTTACTAATTTATATATATATATATATATATATATATATATATATATATATATATATATATATATATATATATATATATATATATATATATATATTTCATCTCAGTTTAAGTTCGTAATTTCTAAGTTCTAGTTTCATAGCGTCTAAATGATGCAATGAAATGAGATTTTAACATATTCGTTGTATAGGCTGGTTTGGCGCTAGGTCAGCCGATTATCTTTTTCTATCTCGACTTTTTTAAGTTTTGAGATGAAACGATTTAAAAAATAACAATTTTAGGAGACTGCATATAAAAAGTTTTTTATAACTTATGTTTTCTCCGCAACATTTTTACTTATAACTTAGGTTTCAATACAGTAAAAAAAACATTATTCTGAAGTACATAACACTTCATAAAATTTTTTTTTTCAAAAAATGGAGATGGAACAAGTACATGTAACGTCGCGAATTATCAATGTCGTTTTTTAAATTAAATTTTAAACTTTGCTTAAATGCAAATATTTTTTATAGTATTTTTTTATGTGAATAACTTTCAGATGATTTTTTTTATGGATTTTTTATGTGTCTTTCCAGTTATTTTTAATTTTCTTGGCTTCATTGCACGGAGTTTAGGCTTGTTTTCTAGTTTAATTTTTTGCTTTGCTTTTTTTTTAGTTTTTAACAATTTCTTCCAGAACCGCCAAACCGTTAATAATGGCGCCTTATTGTCTTCATTTTAGCTTTTAAAAGTTCGAGCGCGTTTCAAATTTAGTGTAAATTTGCGTAATTAGAAAATTAGTTACTATTCGCTTCCATTGATTCATATAAATAAAAAAATGCTTTAAATTTAGACATACCATTCTTTCTCTTTTATAGGATTCAAGTGAGACATGCTCAAATTTCATGCATTTGTTCTATTTATATGAAATAAATATGATTTTAAATCAAATTGAATTAATACATGTACCATATAAATATTATTAAATTTCAATATCTAATTTAATATTTAAATATTATTAAGATACCCATGAATTTTGATAAATATAATCTATATATATATATATATATATATATATATATATATATATATATATATATATATATATATATATATATATATATATATATATATATATATATATATACACACACAAAATGTAAGACTCATTGTGGAATATTATTGATATTTTTATTATTATTATTATTATTATTATTATTATTATTATTATTATTATTATTATTATTATTGTTATTATTATTATATATATTAATGCTTTTCTGTTAGTTATTGGTAATACTAATATTTAATATATTATTATTATTTTTGTTATTGTTACATATTATTTTCGTTAGTAAGTGTTAATCTTATATTTGTTACTTTCCACTTTTATTTTTGATAAATTAAGGTATTTATATCAATTTTAAAAATACAATCAGTATATCAATAAAGCAACACATTTTATTAAATACAAAAAGTTTATTTATTAGTATAGAAGTGTTACTTAAAGTTTACTTAATGTACTATTATTTTAATTTACTATTTTTTCTTAGGAATTAATTTTAAAATACTCCTTGAAATGGGTTAGCTGAAAATATATAAAATGGAATTTTTATCCAATGATGCTAAAAATGCTATTAAACAACATAAGAATTTAGAGGATAAATATGAAAATAGTAAGAGATTTTAATATTGTTTATAAAAGTTCTATTTTAGATAAAAGGTTTAATTTGCATTTTTTATTAATTATTATAATATTGATAGAACATTAAATGTTACAGTATTTATTATAATATATTATGCACTAATTAATCATATTTTTACTAATCACTATAAAATTTAACATATTATTCAATATGTTAAAAATCTCTGAGTGTGGTAGTGATGTGATGGTAGAGTATTTCATATTCAGAGTATTTCATATTCATATTCAACTTTTTATATTTTTCTATTTATCAAATATGAAAATATAACTTATGGATATAATAAATATGATAGTCCTGTGGCAATGTTTATTGTTTATTACTTAAAGTTTTTTGCAAATGTATTCTTTTTTAATTATATTGTTCTAAATAAGATTATGCTATAGTGGTAGCTAGTGATGATTGTACATTTTAGGCTGATGCCAATACCGATAAACAAAAAAAAGCTGATACCAATGCAGTTACCGATTAATTAACTAGTTATATAAATAATCAATAATATCAAACTAAATATTACAGCTCAGATCAATTTCAATATCATCATAATCACCCTACTGGTAACATAATCAAATATAACCTGGCAGATATCTTGCTGCCTTGTAACTCTGACTTAAATAAATCCTGCCTTGCGGTTCTTGGTTGAGGCTAGAGATAGTGTTTTGATAAAAATATTTGTCTTGGACAGTTGTTAACATTCAGCTGCTGCATTGAAAAAACTTCTTGGGCTAAAGCTTTAGAGGTAAGCAGAAAATTTTTCTAGGCCAGCTTTGCATATGTTTTTCATTAATTGGCTGGGGTATTTTAAACCTGCGTTATATTGTTTTTTTGTCTTTTTTAAACATCTTCGCTTCCAACAAGGCTGCAAGCAACCACTAATTAGAGTTGGAAGTTACTGGAAGAGAAAAGATGAAGATTGTAGAGCTAAATAACAATTTACAGATGACTTAAAAGATTGCAAATTACATGAATCAGGAAAGCAAGATAAAGGGAGCGAATTCCAAAGAATTGATGTTCGAGGAAAAAAACTAGACGAATAAGAGTTTTTGGAGCACTTAGGAACAGTCACAGAAAAAAGATTTAATTAAATGACAAGTAACACGAGAATGAATTTTAGTAGATGGCACAAGAAACGCTAGCTGTTTAGAGCAGTGCCAATTATAGTATTTGTAGAAAAGAGAAAGAGAAGCAACATTACGGCGATGTGATAATGGTTATAGGTTGGCTGCAAAAGCAGGTCCAACTATGTTTACAATGTGTTTTTGCACCTTGTCTAGAAAAGAAAGGGCATCATTAGAAGATCTTTCCCAGATACGGCAACAGCATTTCATACAAGGCCGGATTTGAGATTTATAGAGATAGAGAATAGAATCGGGAGTAAAAAAGTGTCAAGCTCGATAAAGAGATGCAACTTTAACAGATGCTAATTTTGCATTGGATTTGATATATGGTTTCCGGGAAAGATTCTGATCTTTCCCGGAAACCATAAGAGTTATTCCTAGAAGATGAAGGGTAAATGACTCATTGAGTGAATTACTGTTCATAAATATAGGAAGAACTAAATTATTGCGATAATTATTGGCTGAAAAAAATTGAGTTTTATCTGAATTGAATTTCACCAGCCACTGAGAGCCCCATGCTGTAGCAGAAGTGAGATCTTTTTCAAGTTTAAAAGCCTCCTCCAAGCAATCAGAGAGTGTTGGCTTCTTATCATGACAAGAATGAATGGTATTATCATCAGCAAAAAATGCCACCTTAGATTTGAGAATTTTTGGAAGATCATTAATGTAAATTAAAAAGAGTATAGGGCCAAGGATTAAACCTTAAAGAACCTCTGAAGTTACAGGATATAAAGAAGAGTGCTGTCTATCGAAGACAACTTTTATACTAGGATTGGAAAGAAAGGGCTCAATAATCTTAACAATGTTACCTGATACATCGTAAGAAGAAAGCTTATGGAGAAGACCAGAATGCCAAACTTTATCAAAAGCTTCAGAAATGTCAAGAGTGATAGCCTTAACATCTCCACATTTATCTAATGCACGATAAAACCTATTAGTTATAACTGTTAGCAATTCAGCTGTAGAACAAGAAGATTAAAATCCATATTGATGATCAGCAATTAAGTTATTGCTGTAAATTGTTTGTTAATTAAAGATTCAAAAACCTTGCTTATGATAGAAAGAAGACTAATAGGACAGTAGTTAGACGAATCTGATCACTCTCCAGAATTTTTGAAGATAGGGATAACAGCCACTTTCCAGCTAGCTGGAAAGCAAGACTCTGATAAGCACTTGTTGAATAGTTTTAAAAGTATAGACAACAGCTCCATAGAACACTTCTGCAAGACTATAACAGGTATGTTGTCCGGGCCACAAGCTGTAGAAGAGTCTAAGCAGGAAATCACTTTAGATACAGAAGCTGGAGTGATGCGAATGTCAAGCAATGGATCAACTTGTTTGACAGCTTTATCAGGTAGAATTAAACTAGTGGAATCAAGAGACCATATTCATGAAAAATTCTTAGCAAACAATTCAGCTTTGTCTTTAGGTGAGGTGACAAAGTCTGAACCATACAAGAGAGGTGGAATTACAGATTTGCCCTTATTATTGATACTATTAAAGATTCTCCAGAAGTCATGAGAGCCTAATTTTTGTGATGAAATATGAGATTTCATGACCTGAGAATAGTAGGCTTTGGTATTAGACAAAATCTTTTTACAATAGTTTCTAGCAGTAATAAACAGAAATCTGTTTTCTGGAGAATTGTTTTGCTGATAGATATGAAAGTAATGGTTTCGATTGGCAATTGCAGCAGCACAATGTGAGAAAAACCATGTAGAAGAGTGAGGCTTAACCTGGAATCGTTGATTGGGAATATAAGATTCCATACCAGCCTGAATCCACGAAGTTATGTAAGAAAAACATTTTTCAACAGGAAGACGAAAGATTTCTATCCAAGGGCCATCACTATGAAAATGACAGAAAGAGACCTGGCTCCTTCTGGCCTTAGAATCATATAACTGAGTTTTAGAGCTGTACCCTCATTAGGAGATAATAGAATGAGTTTCCTTGTCATAAAAACAGAGACACAAGCAAAACCCATGCATTGAGTCAAGAAGATCCAGCATTCACATCCTAAACTGGAAACAATGTATTAAAAGTACATCTGTGTCAACCTAATAGATGAAGAAGGGGTGCGAGGCTGGTTAACAGATAGAATCTGTTTACCCCTTAAGTCTTTGCCTAGGAGGCCTTTTACAAGACAGTAGCCGGATGCATTTAACATCTGCTTAAGATGAGTATTTTTATGGAGACATAATCTCTAGCCTTTACTCAACCAAAAGCCCCAATGCAGGGTGGTGTTTTAAGTCAGAGTTGGCATCTCCTAGCCTTTGCCTAAAAAGGCTTGGAGATGCCAACTCCGACTTATTGTTTTTAACTTATTGTTTTTAAGCCCAGAGTCCAGGATTCTTCCTTGCTGTCATTATACCAAAAGACTCCAGATACAAAAATTGATTGTTCCTCTAACCTTAAAGTGTAAAATTTCAAAAACTAGGAAAAAGTAATCTTATTGTGACTTTCAAATCCAGGTATGCAGAGACTCTTTTTTAAAATCGTTTTCATTTAAAATAATTTTGCCAACATGCAAATTGGTAAACAGCTTATGGAAAAGTTGTTTTTAATTTGATATACAATATCAAATTAAAAACAACTATATACTATATATATATATATATATATATATATATATATATATATATATATATATATATATATATATATATATATATATATATATATATATATATATATATATATATATATATATATATATATATATATATATATATATATGTATAATATCTATACAAAATATATATATATATATATATATATATATATATATATATATATATATATATGTTATATTTAAAACATATAGATATATGTTTTTGAATAAATGAGTTTAAAATGTGTAATTTGTTTTAATTACATTTTTTTGTTGAGTTTTTCGAACCCAACTTGGTAATTTGTTTTTGTAACTTTGTGTTTATTATTCATTATTATTTTTTTTTTTTTTGTGCTAACTTGCCTTTTTTTGTATTACTAAAATAATTTACGTTTCTTCTTTTAAAAATTTTCAAGAGGAACTGAGGCAAGTTAACATTTTTTTTTATTTACATGATTTTAAAAAGTTGAACAGTGAAACTTTTTTTTTTTTTAAATATGTGAATTTTTATTTATAGTTACAAATATAACTATCACAAGCATCACAAGATATTATTTATGAAATAGGGGATGCTTACATATCAGAACAGTGTTTCAAAACAAAGAAAATAATTTGCAGATGATTTTAATGAATCATTGCATTCATCTTATCACTAGGTGATAAGATGAAAAAAGAAAGAACTCTGGAATTTCAATTATTTCAACAACTTTATCACTAATGAATGTCCAGGCTTGAATGTTGATTAGTTATTAACTTATAACTTTTTTTTTTAATTCACCTTCCCAAGGCCAATAAGGCCACTACAGATGAGAAGGCTACTTGTGGTTATAACCCTCTCTCAACTCTATAACTCCGAAACACAAACCTTGACGAACAAAGCCGCTGCATGGAGAAACAAGTTGATATTGAGTTAATACACAAAATAATAAGACTATTGATTGTGTTGGCAATGCACTTTTTAAAAACCATATGGAAACAATAGATACTTTTAATACTGATGAATCCATAACTTTAATGCATTCCCTTAAAGCAAGTTAATGGGTTCAGGGTTGTTAAAGCGGAAAAATTACTGGTTTCTATTAACATGCAATAATTATTAGATAAAATTTTAACAAAGATAACCTTAATATATATTTGAATATATTTTAAGTAGTAGTATTAATATATATAAAATTATTAATCTTTGATTACTGGATTATCGATAAAGCATTAATTTAATGCAATGTTTTAAAAACAAAGATAAAAATCAGTATTGAAAAAAAAATCAGGATTACAGAAAATATAATTTCTTTTTATTTTTAAACTTTTTGCTTTAACTATTAGCAATTAAAGTAAAAAAAAAAAATGGTTTAAATGTTTTGTTTATAATATGAGTTTAAAACGATAAAATGTTTTAATGTTTTTCAAAGTTAAAATGGTTTTATGAAATTTTAGTAAGTACATTTTCTAAATAACATCCTGATTATTTGTCAAACCTTGTTTTTTAAAACTCTGATTTTTTTTATTAATCACGTCTAAACTAGCTAATGGCTTTAACTAATCACGTCTAATCATGTTTAAACTAGCTTATCTCCATAAATTCTTTGCGTAAATTTTAAATTAATTATTATCAAAATCTAATCTAATATAAAGTATAGAAAAGAAACATCATACACTTAAGAGCAAGTCCTGTTAGTTGTGACCACAGTACAAAGCAGTAATTTTTTACTTAACAAAGCTGCTCCATTATTTAAAATACCAGTTTTAGTTTTTTACAGGTCTGCTGACAGCATAGGAGAATTAATTGCCAGTGGTTCAAACATGGTTGCAGCAGCAACTTAAATCAATTCTGGTAGATAAGCTTATTAAGTTATTGAATTTGGAGTTAACAATAGTGTAAAATTTAAAATGATATCATTACACTAGTTACAGACTATAAGCCACACCAAGGTCAGTCTCATCTGTTTTCTAATGGTACAGCAGGGAGAGATTGGTACCAGCTTTTCATCAATGGGTGACATAAGTTGACCATCAGTCATTTTTTATCACTCAGCCACTTCTTGCATGTAAGAAATAGTAATACAAGTATTTCAACACACTGTAAATTGAATTCAATGAAACAGGTGTTATTGAGAACATTTCATGTCATTAATGGAATTTTGATGAAGTTGGCTATTCTGGTGAGCAAGACAAGTAACACATAGTTTTGCAGGCATAGTGCTAAACAACCATTGAAATTGGTTGGCAACTATGAAAAAGTCATCAGTTGGAAATTGCATTAATGCTGCTGGCATTCAAAAAAATATCTGGTTGAAAAAAACATAAAGGTTGGTGCTTGCGTAGTCCAGATTCTTCATCTTCACAACTTCTTTATCTGAATGGATGAAAGATAAGCATTTTGTACAGAAGCCGATTGTGGTGTAAAATCCAACCAACATTCTAGTTAATTAGTTCAGTCTTTAGTTTAATTATTTAATTAGAAGAAAATAAGTAGAACTAATTATAGTTATCAAATTATAGGTGCTCATATTTCGATCATAGATGAATACTTGACATACCTATCAAGTTGTACTTATTTGTATCAAAAGCAATATCTCGTTAATTTGCTTATCAGCTCATTTGCACACATTCTGCAGCCATTGTTGTTGTTTGTTACCATGTCAGAAGAGTTTGGCACAAGTTACTTCAATAGTTTTATGCAGAGAAAAATTAAGCAATTTATCATAAGAACAGCATGGAAAATAAAGGCCGGTCAACGGTCAACGACCGTCTGAAATCACTTAAATTGCTATTTTGACCTCCCAAAACGAATTCTTGCTGGTCATGTTTGACCGGTTAAAAAAAATCAGAGTTTTGAAAAACAAGGTCTAACAAATAATCATGATATATTTTGGAAAATGCATATAATAAAATTTCATAAAATCATTTAAATTTTAAATAAGCTTGTTTAAAATAGTTTAGTTTACGACATGCTACTTTAATTTGCTTTGTTGACAAATTTATGACATAAACTATATCTTTTTTTTTTGCTTTACTTGTTTGAATGATTGAAGTTTTTATTTTGTTATTGTTTTAAAAAAAGTATCTAATATATTCTAATATATTTTTTTATATGATCTAATATATTTTTATAATAATATAAAAATATAGAATAGTTACTGTATTTAACTGAGAACATTTTTGCTTTAATGTATTTAGTCATTATAAATATATATTTTTTTGGTGCAAATGTAAGAAACGAATGAATGATTTATGGGTAAATTTAAAATTTTCTATAATTATATATGATTCTTTAAAAAATATGCTTAGTAAAATCTTGTTTTATGTAACATTAATAATTTTTTTAGTAGTGTTTCATGAAACAATTGTCTTTTTAATATTAAGTATCAAGTTTAAATAGTAAGAGTGTTTATAAAGTTTATAACTAATTTTTATAGTTTTTCAATTAAGCAGAGATAAAAAAGTATTTTATATCTCTTCTCATTAAAATTAGAGAAATAAAACTATTATTTATAATTTTTGTATGTAACTGAGAACATTTTCTCTATCTTACTTTGTTTTTTTCTTTTTTTAATTTAATCTTTTCATAATTTTTTTTTTTGTAACTTTTTCCAGCCTATGAAAAGCCATTGCAATGAATGAATTATTTTTAAATACATTTTAAATTGTCAATTGCGTGTTTACTATTTTTTTTTTTTCTATTATTGAATAGTAATAGAAACTTCAAATGTCAACCCGTCCTAATGAAGGCGAATAAAAAGAGACAAACAAAGCTTTCATTTTTCAATAGCATTTCATAAAACAATATCTTTTAGTATTAAGTATTCAAGAAAAAATTTTTAAGTATTTTATAAATTTGTTTTGATATTAAAAAAAAGTTTAATGTTAGATTAATCGGGTATTATCAAACTTTTTTTTTTTTTAATTGAATGAAAATATATTCGCGCAAGCGTAATTTTAAACAAATTAACATCAGCTGGTAATTTGAACGTTAATTATTTTGGGAGTTTGAAAAATACATTGATTTTATTTAAAATTATTATTTTAAACATGAAAGAATACAAGCTTGTTATTTTTTGAGCATTAAAAATTTAGTTTTAATTATAAAAAACTATTACTCAGATGAAAATTTGAACAAAGAAAAAAATACAAATTCAAAAAAAATAATTGACCGCCAATTCCATGTGTTAGCTGGTCAAATTGACTGCTCGCCTTCAGTTTCTTATTTTCCACGTTGTAAGAATGCTTTAGTCAACTGCTAACAAAACCTTTCAGCTCTTGTTATATTTTTTACACACATAAATTATCACCGTAAATCAAATTATATATTTGTTTGAACTCCTCATCAACAAAATCAATCGTTCAAAATTATAAATTGTTAATAAGTTTGAAACACCATCATTTTACCTTGTGTCTTTTTTATCTAACCACCAGAATCTTTGTTAGTACCACCAAAAATCTAGTTTAACTTTAATTAAGACCCAAGAAATATCTTTTTTTAAATAAATTCTAAAATAATTATTTTGTTATCAAATAACTGTTATCAAATATTTATTGTTTTTTAAATTTTTATATAGTTTAACTTTAATTAAGATCCAGATTGACTTATTTTTGAAGAACAAAATGTACCTTGATGAAATATTTTTTTATTATATTTCAGGTTTGTGTTGACTATAATTAAAAAAATAATGCTGAAACAAAAAAATATTGAGAAATTTGTTTTAAGAATAAGCTGTGTTCATATATTTTATGTTAAATTTTTTTCATGCTCTATTATTATTTACCTATTATAAATCCAAAGTCTTATTGGAGTTATTTATTATGGAACTATAAAAAAAAAAACTTTTTTTTTTTAATTGAATATGTTTTTTAGGTTGTTTAAAATTTAGTCATTTGTTGGAAGAATTTGAAAAAGAAAAACATGAGTTTGACTGTTTTTTGAAAAAAACATGGGAAGACATACATTCTTTTTCTAACAAAAACCTTATACTTCCTGAAGAGGTTAGAGTTGTATATAATGTTGTATATTCTTGTATACACCATGTAAAAATAAATAGTTTTTTCATAATTTATTATTGTATATAGCTTTTTATATTAGCAATTATCAGTTTTTCAATTAATATTGGCAGCATATTGTATGAGTGTGTATTTATTATTCCAATTGTCAATTAGGTTGGAATTTTTATATTATGTAATTTGGCATTTGTCATTAAATAATTCTTCTATTCAACCTTTTCTTTTTTTGTTTCATTGAAATTAGCTTGATAAATCCTCATTTACAGTAGCTGTTTTTATGATTTAATAAAGAGACTCATTCATGTCTATCTATTTGCATAATTTTTAGATAGATAAAGTTCAATCAATTTCAAATATTACTAATGAAGATTTTGCAACTGTCAATGATTCAACTACCTCACACAGTTCAACAGCAGAGCACTATCTTTCAAAATCTATAGAGGTAATTAGTAAAATTATGTGTATATTGATATATCAGGGGCTATTCTAGACCGTTTTCAACAGCATTGACCGTATTTGGGTGCCGGTTTGGGTGCCACCCAAATTTAAAGGTAAGGGCCTTTTTTTTTTATGTTTTTTACGAGACATTTTTTTTTTTAATTTTTTACTTTGTTTTTACTGCTCATTTTTTACATTTGCTTTTACGTTTTTACATTACATTTTTATGTTTTTACATTATTTTTATGGCACGTTTTTTTTTACCTTTTCACATTTATTTTCACGTTTTTTTGCAGAAAAATGCCTATATTCTGCAATATTTCCGCTAAATTTCTCCAGGGCAGGAGGGTTCTGCTGCCCAAATTTTTTTCCTAGAATAGCCTCTGTATATATATATATATGCATATTTTAGTTTTTATTTCTTTTTACAGTTTATGGTTTGTTTATTTTAATTTTAGTTTAAGTTTACATTTGTTTATTCAGCACATTTTTTAAACGCTCTAATTTTCACAACTTGCAAAGAAATGTGGCTAAGTAAAAAAAATATATATATATTCCTGGTCATATAAGACGTACGACAACACGCTTTTCTTGAGAAGACTTGATATATATATACATATATATATATATATATATATATATATATATATATATATATATATATATATATATATATATATATATACACACACATATATATATATATATATATACACACACATATATATATATATATATATATATATATATATATATGTATATATATATATGTATAAATATATCTATATGCATATATATATACATATATATATATTTATATATGTATGTATATATATATATATGTACATATATTTATATAAATATATGTACATTATATATGTACATATATTTATATAAATATATATATATATATATGTATATATATATGTATATATATATATATATATATATATATATATATATGTATATATGTATATATGTATATATATATATATATATATATATATATATATATATATATATATATATATATATATATATATAAAATATATATAGCCCTCAGAATTATGGTTGACCTAACTGCTAACCTGAGAGTGTCTGACAAAATTCTTTAACACTGTGTATTTAATGAATGGTGCATAAAAAGACATGGCACAAAGTAATTTTTTTGCCAACCTCAAAGTTTTAAAGTTTAATTTTATTTGCCATTTAAACTAAAAAACAAATGTTTTGTTAAAATTCTAAATAAAATAACTAAAAAAATCAGCAAAATAAATTTCTAAGTAATGTAACTAAATTAAATATAGAATAACAGAATAAAGATTTTAATTCTTAATAAACTAATTAAAATAAAAAAAGTAAAAAAAACTTTATTTACATTCTGAACAAAGTAATTTAAAAAACTCTACTGCAAAACAAGGGTTTTATTTAACTTCTATATAAAATTTTGCAAAAAACCAATGCAAAAGCAAATGTTTTATTCAAATCCTTAATTAGATAATTAAAGTAAAAACAGCAAAAAACAAATGTTAATTAAATTCTTAATGTCAACCTTTTATTTAAATAGTAATCAAAATAATTGAGATCTACACGGATGTACGTGTAGATCTCAATTATTTGTGTGGTGTTTTCCACACCCTACATATGCATGCAGGGTGTGGAATAAGTTCCCGTACAAAAATATAAACATCACAAACAGCGAAAGTGCCTGTACAAGGCATGAAACAAATTACACTTTAATTTAAAACAAAATAATACTAAAAAATACTAAAAGTATACAAAGGAATACAAATGAAAACTAAAACCACACTATATATTGAAAGAAAATATACCATACATTTTGTACGGGAACTTTTTCCGCACCCTGTGTGTATATGTATATATATATATATATATATATATATATATATATATATATATATATATATATATATATATATATATATATATATATATACACATATATGTATATGTATATATATATATATATATATATATATATATATATATATATATATATATATACATATATATATATATATACATATACATATATGTATATGTATATATATATATATATATATATATATATATATATATATATATATATATATATATATATATATATATATGTGTGTGTATATATATATATACATATACATATACATGTATATATATACATATATATAAATATATATATATATATATATGTAGAGTTCCACGCGGTTATTAAAACAAATCTCGTTTAAAAAAATAAAAATAATGAATTTTTTTTTCCATTACTATAAGTATATAGTCTTAAATGTTAAAAAAAAATAATTAAAGAAAAAAAAAAAAATTGAACAAGCTATTTATAGATTTTAAAGTAAACGGAAAAAGTATAATTTCATTTAAGAAAAAGTGTTTAACTTTCATTATTTTTTTATAATCTTGTAGTGATCCAAAATTTTTCCAATTAGTTTTAAATTGGTCGGCTGCAAAGCTGGTTTAATATGTTAAAGCACTAACATTTAATTTTTAGTTATTTCACGCGATATAAGCAAAATAGTTTCTTACACAATCATGATGCGTAGCTGACCGCTGGGAAGGAAAAGTTGTCTTTTTTCATCAATTTAAATTTTTTTTTTAAATCCTTGTCGATTATTTACGTCAACTAATTAGCCATATTAAGGTTTTGCAATAATTAAAAAAAATTGGCATCAAATAGTTAAAAAAAACCCACTCAACTTCCTGTTGCGTAGCTGACTGCCAAAACTAAACATTTAAATGTCGCAAATTTTGTCAATTTTTTTAAATGCAACAAATAGTTTTGCCCAAACTATTTTGAACTTCAAAACATTTATAGTCAATTAGAAATTATTTAAAACTCCAAAAGACTTTATAGTCAATATAAAGATATGGAATCACTGCAGGAACCAGTTGCTTGCGCATCCAATAAAAATAAAAAAGGTGAACATTGTGTTTTTATAGAGTTTTTAAGTAATTTTTACATTTATTTGAATGTTTACTTTTTTTATTACAGCTATAAAGATAAAAAATAGAAAAGCAATGAATCAAAAGAACTACATGAGTAGAAATCATGAAGAAAAGAAATTCAAAGCTAAAGAAAATGCTAGACTTCGAAGACAAAGATGGAAAAAAGATTTTCGAAAAATTGCAGCTGAAAGATTAAAAAGTTTAGAAAGAATGAGAAAATTTCGACTTCGGCAAAAAGACGCATCTTTATCTCTCGAATCAAATCACTCATCATTTGCAAATGATGAATTTTTATTGCGACGATGAAATAAGTCGAATATCCCCAAGAACAGCAGATTATACTTCTGTAGTGATAGGAGAAAAAAAGGTGCGTGTTCAAATTCGACACATGTTATATACGCTAAAAGAAGCTTTCGAAGAGTTTAAGCTAAACAATGCAGATATTAAATTAAGCCTGTCAAAATTTTGTCAGTTGAGACCAATTTGCGTTCGATGTGTATCATCAATTCCTCATAACGTGTGCGTTTGCATGTTACATGAAAATATGCGTTATGCTCTTGAATCACTTTCGCGGGGTTCAGATATATTCACTACAATTAAAACGGGAAACTCTATGATTCTAAACTTTATTTGTGAAAAACCAACAAAACAATGCTTCAATGCCGTTTGCAAAGAATGTACTGTTTGTAATATGTTTGATAAATTATTACTTCAGTTCGAACAATTTGAGTTAGATGTTTCATGGAATCAGTGGCAGAAACCTCAAGCAAAATCGTATATCAAAATAGAAAAGGTTAAAAAAGAAGGAACAATTGCAGTTTTATTATCACATATTAAAGAAATGCGTGCAAATTTATTATTCATTGTAATGTCAAGAGCAGTCAATCGTCCGTATTTAAATTTAATATAGAATCAGCGATTCAAAAAGACTCAAATAAGGCTGTTATTCAAGTTGACTGGGCAGAAAATTATACTTGTATTTACCAAAACGAAACGCAAGCAGCTCATTTCGGTCAAAATCACATTTCTATATTTACATGTGCAGTTTGGCATCGTCAAATTAAATCTTTTGCGCTAGTTTGTGATTCAAGCGATCATACAAAATTATCTGTTGTTCCAAACATAAATAAAATTATCGAGCTTCTATCAGACGATATTACAGAAGTTCATATTTTCAGTGACAACGCAACATCACAATTTAAAAATAAATATATTTTGGCATCAATGAAAATTTTAGAAAAAAAGCATACAATTAAAATGCACTGGCATTTTTTTTGCTGCAATGCATGGAAAAGGAGTTGTGGATGGAATTGGAGCCACTGTAAAACGTGTTGCCAGAAAAAATGTTTTAACTGAAAAATATATAATTTCTAGTGCTAGCGATTTGGCAGCCGCAACAAACAATTTAAAAATTACCGTTATATTACTGACTGATAAAGAAAAGCTAGAGATAAACAACTCTCTTGGTTTGAGCACCTTTTTTAAGAAAACAAAAAAAATTAAATAATTGCATAAATGCCATTACTTTCAGGTTTTAGACGGTAACGTTGTAGGTGAGCAGCTTTCGCCAAATATTGCATAATATCAAAGCGATAGAAGCGTCTAGACATTTAGTAGTGATCAAGTAATTTAAAAATCACCGCTGTAAAAATTTCTTAATAAAAGCCATAAATAAATATTAGATTTGTTTTGCGTAGCTGATTGTTGCGTAGCTGACTGCATGATTTCTTAAAACGTTTTTTTTTTTTTACCTGTTATTGTTATTCTATTGAAAGTCTTACTTATTCTTTTCAATACTTTTCAAGTTTTCTTGGGGTGACTTTTTTTGCGCAACTAAGCTCAAAAGGTTTATTCAGTTTATCCCTAATACATTTCGATCAACAATAACAGCTTACACGTTTAAAGAACTTCTAGTTGTTGCTTTTTAAATTATTTTAGTTGTTCAATTATTGTCCAAATACTTGATGCTTTTAAAGCTCTGAAGATCAAAGTTCCAAAGTAAATGCAAGTAAAATGAATGTATTTATATACATCTTTGAGTTAAAAACGTTTATATAATAAGGTTGTGAACAGATAAAAATATCAAGAGTACATTTAAAAGGAAATTGTATTACCAACCCCCTAGCCCCATTATTTAAAAAAGTGAGAGTACTGAAGCTTCTAAAGCCCCCTCCCCCTTTTCCACCCCGGGGTCCAGGTTTCTTTTAATGTAAAATTATCTTTATAAACTTTATAAATAAATTTTATTGTTTCTAAATACAAGCTATAAATATAGTTTTAGATTTGTCTTGGGTTTTAATTTGAATTATAATAAAAATTCGCATGTTGCGTGGCTGATTGTTGCGTAGCTGACCGCATAGTTTTTTGAAAACTTTTTATTTGACGTGTAATTAATATTATATTAAAAATTTTTTATAAATATAACTTCAATGAAATAATTGTTTTTGAAGAAAAAAACGTTTTTATAAAAAAATAAATTATAGATTCGGAGAAAAAATAATTCAAACTTTAAATTAAAAAAACAAGCTTTTTTGCGCGTTGCGTAGCTGACCGCTGTCTTTTATTTCTATTTTACTCAAATTGTCTTCTTATCCTTTTTTTTTTTGTGAATAATAATAAAAAAGGATAATTTGAGTGTAAACGTAAAAAAAAATTAAAAATTATAATATAATGAGTCAGTTAAATTTTTAAAAACATGTTGCGCTCGTTGCGTAGCTGACCATAGAACTCTACATATGTATATGTTACATATACATATATATATATATATATATATATATATATATATATATATATATATATATATATATATTAATATGTATATATGTATATATATACATATGCATATATATACATATACATATATGTATATGTGTATATATATATATATATATGTATATGTAACATATATATATATATATATATATATATATATATATATATATATATATATATATATATATATGTATATATATGTATATATATATATATGTTACATATACATATATATATATATATTAGAGATGTGCTGGAACCAGTTTATGCTGATTCCCCAATTCCCGGTACCCAGAAGATAATATTGGTTTGGAATTTGAGTACCAGGCACATTTAAAAAGCCGGGTACATTTTAAAAAGTTGGAACAAAAGCCTGTGAATTCTCTAGCGCTGAATTTTCACTAAATAACACAGATTAATTTGCGCTAATTAAGTTTGCTTAAATATATCAGGTTTCTTTTTAATAAACAACTATATTTACACTTGAGGTCACAAATTTAAGTTACGCAAACTAAAGAGTAAACTCGATGTCTGTCAGTGTCTCAAGATTGCTAATATTTAAAATAACTTGCAGTCTGGCGTCCTTAATGCCAAAAACATTAGGAACTTTAAAATTAAAATTAACTCTATGGAGACAGAATTGCATTAAAAAAAAAAAGAGTAGATCTCGACTGTAATTTAAATAAAAAAATTATATATTTTAAGTGAGACGCGTCTATAAGATGTAAACAGGGCTTTGTGGTTATCAACTCCATAACATTCTTAGACTTATATCAACAAGTCTATTGGTTGATGTTTAAACTAAAAGCAATCCTGTTAACATTATTTTGACATAATTTAAAGTACCACTTAAAAAAATAGTTACAGCAATTAAGGTTAATATTTGTAAAAAATTGGGTACCGCAATAAAATAGCCAATTCTAGGTACCCAGGAAAAACTGCCTAATTATCGGGTCCTCCGGTCCGAACCGGGTACCGATAATTAGGCTCACTAATATATATTTAGCTTAAACATATTTTCTTTAAACATATTTTCTTTAAACATATTTTCTTTTAACATATTGAATATGAAGATACCATGTTAAAAGTTTGGAGTCTTTTTCACAAAATTAATAATGTTTATGTTATAAAATATTATAAATGGCAACAGTAAAGGTATTAACACAAAAAGTGGGTGTATTTAGATAATTTAATTATTTTAAGACTAAATATATATTAAATTGTTTAAAAGATCTCTATAGTGAACATATAAATTTATTAATCAAAGCAAATTATTTATAATAAAAAAAATTGTGTATAATTATTTAAAAGTACTGTATGGTAATCACATTCATTAATTAAACCAGGTATTTTTATAACAAAAAAGGCTATATATAATTGTTTAAAAAAAGGCTATGGTGAACACATTAATTTAATAACTCTAAAATCTAAATAAATAAAATCTAAATAAAAATTTTCTTTTTTTCTAAAGTTTATTTATAATAGTAATACAACTTTATGCAACTTTATTTATTTATACATTGTGTAAACTTTAGTTTCATAGTCCCCCTTCTAGCATGACCAGATGATAACTTTTACTGAAGTTTTATAATTTATTTTATACTTTTTATAATTTTTTTGTGATTAATAAATTTTTTGTAATTTACATTTTGTAAACTTCATTAGCTAATATTTTTTGAATCACAATAAAAATGTTTAAAAAAGAATTAATATAGCAACTTTATTGTGATCAAATATTAAATTCATCTTTTAAAAATAAAAGCAGTTTAAAAAAAGTTGCGCAAGTATAACATATTATAAATAAAATTTTGTCTGCATTTTAAAACAACCAAGTTTTGACAATTTTTAATTTGGTAAAGGAAACAGTAATCCCAAAAGATAATCTGTTTGAAAAAACTATCAAGTGTTTAAAAATATAAAACTACTAATAAATTATATATTTATATATATATATATATATATATATATATATATATATATATATATATATATATATATATATATATATATATATATATATATGCACACATACATATACATATACATATACATATATATATATTTATATATATACATATACATATACATATATATATATATATATATATATATATATATATATATATATATATATATATATATATATATATATATATATGTATATATATATATATATATATATATATATATATGTATATATATATATATATATGTATATATATACATATACATATATACACATATATGTTTTTGTTGATCTCAAACACTCTTAGGTCAGCAGTTAGATCAGCATTGCAAATGCAGACCCTATGTGTGTATATATATATGTATATATATATATATATATATATATATATATATATATATATATATATATATATATATATATATATATATATATATATATATATATATTATATATATATCTTCTATAGCTGAATTAGATAAGCATTTGCTCACTATTTTTGCTTACCTTTATAGCATACCGCGTTTTTATAAAAAGAAGAAAAATGAAAGGAAAGATTGCTGCCCCATCCCAAGCCCTCAGTCAATGTAGCAGCACTCCACTGGGAGTCCTGCTATTTGTCAGTCAATGTATGCACTGAAGATCCCAGCAGCAGGTTATTTCAGTGTGGCGTCAGATTGCTTATCTAAACTAGCAATTAAAGTTATATATATATATAT
This sequence comes from Hydra vulgaris, assembly GCF_038396675.1. Taxonomy (NCBI): domain Eukaryota; kingdom Metazoa; phylum Cnidaria; class Hydrozoa; order Anthoathecata; family Hydridae; genus Hydra; species Hydra vulgaris. The sequence continues at coordinate 24,890,376 of NC_088932.1, read as the reverse complement.
ATATATATATATATATATATATATATATATATATATATATTGTTATCTAAATAAATGCTTACATTTGTATTAATATTCTTATAGTGCCGAGATATATCAATGCAAACTTCATTTCAAGAACTTAGAGACAACAGCAACATTTCTGTTTTACCATTTAATCGCACATCTGCTTTGGATGTTTTACCATCCAATCATGCATCTGTTTTGGATGTTTTACAATTTGACATCAGTAATATAAATAATAATGATTTTGTAAACTTTCAACAAAATTTATATAAAGTACCAATAAATGAGACATACTCAGTTGGTTCTCAGGTTTCAGCTGTGGTCAATGCTACAAAAACTTTATCTAGGGAATCAGATATTGACTATTATAACTTAAAAGATGTTTCTGAAAAAATTCCAAATAAAAATTGTAATTCATACTCAGCAGAAGTTTCTGGAAAAATAACAAATGAAAATTGTAATTCATACTCAGTAGAAGTTTCTGAAAAAATTTCAAATGAAAATTGTAATTCATACTTGGCAGAAGTTTCTGGAAAAATACCAAATGAAAATTGTAATTCATACTCAGCAGACGATTCTGGAAAAATACCAAATGAAAATTGTAATTTATACTCAGCAGAAGTTTCTGAAAAAATACCAGATGAAAATTGTAATTCATACTCAACAGATGATCCTGGAAAAATACCAAATGGAAGTAGCTCAGATAATTCAGGAAAAAAACTAAATAAAAATCCTAACTCATTAATGAATGTTTGTGAAAAATCTCAAACGAATGTTCACAGTAAGTTTGAAAATTTGTTTGGAAAAATGTATGGCGATCAAAGTTTCTCTTTAGACATTACACAAATGACACCAACTAATAACAATGAATTCTTTTCAAATAAAAAAGTTTCACCCATAAATAAAACTTATTCACTAAGAAACAAAAGAAGGACTCCGCATGGTTTTTTTTCATCCACATTCATTGACAATGCTTCGAATCAGGTAAACATATTTTTTAAGATTATTTAAATAGTAGGAAGATGTTATTATTATATTTTTTATATAATATATTAGTAGTTGCGTTTGAAATTTAAAGGAACATTTTGTTGCTGCTTTTCAAATTTAAAGTAACAATATGTTGCTGGGTTTCAAATTTAAAGTAACATTATGATGCAGCATTTCAAATTTAAAGTAACATGTTCCTGTGTTTCAAATTTAAAGTAATCGCAGATGTGTTTTTAGTTTATAGTAGTTATTTTTTGTTATTGTGTTTGAAATGGAAACATATTTTAGCATTAAAGTTATAGTTAATAGCCTGATATTGAGCATTAGTTCTAATTTCAAATTCTGCGGAGTTTCATACTGCAGCTGTTAGTAGTTCTAGCCCCCTCATGTTGTTTTTTGCACTTTTTTTTAAAATTGACAACCAAGTTTTTTTTATAATTTTGTTCATCTACCTTTTTCTCCAGACAGAATTATTGATGCCAAATTGTGTTTTGGCTCTACATGTACATGCCAGCATGTCTGGTTTTATGCATGTTCCCTCAAAAATCTAACTACACTATAACATTAAAATAGTTAACTGGTCAAATTCCCTCTAAAATTGAACTACAATATAACATTAAAAAACTACTATAGATATATTACATAAAAAAATCATGAGTTTATTTTGCTGTATTAATGTACATTTGATAATATTAATCATTTTTTTTATAGTAATTTTTTAAGATGATCTGTATTTAATCTTCTTTTAGTTAAGCTCACATGCTGCTGTACTACCTCTGGAGTGACTTTTTTCAAACAATATTAAGTTCTTCAATATGTTTTTGATCATTTTTAGTTTTCGATTTCCCTTGTAGACTAAACCTTTTTAATAACCCTGAAATTTGTTGGTTTTATCTTTGGACTATTGGCAAGATATATTAGGACTATTGGTTATCTTTATTAAGAACATAATTGATATTTTTACTCTCCAGCAAAGCAATGATTTTTTTTGGCAATGAGCTGAAACTAAGTCACGCCAAAATACGTATTTGTTATCGAGATATTATTCATGTACGTACAGAATCTGCATATAGGGTTAGTGATTTTTGCTGAGAATGTTTTGCTAGTGACTCCCAGTGATAGTATTTGATGTTTGGCTTAACAATCTATGTTTGTATGTGGTCAAAATTTTGAAATTTTTGTCTTATTTTATAATGGTTGCTTTGGAATTATTTTTATTTAAAACTAATTCACTCCCAATAAGACTGCTATTATGTTGGGACTTACTAGAAAACAAAGAATATTGATAGAATATTAAAAAATATTAAAGAGCAAGGAAACAATTGACAGAAAACTTTAGAGTCTGGGAGAGAGTTCCAATGCATTGATGTGCAAGGAAAAAAATGAAATGAATAAAAGTTTTTAGAGCATCAAGTGATAATAGGTACAGTAAAGACTTATAATGTTGTAATAAATAAAGTTTAATACAGCCACTTTGCTGAATGACTTTGCAAGAGTGAGTTTTGGTTGATAGAACTAGAGATGATTTGAGCTGTGTTTTTGACCTAGTTTAGAACTAGAGATGATTAGAGCTGGTTTGAGCAGTGACTATGATAGTATTTGTAGAAAAGAGAAAGAAGTGCAACCTTATGAGGGTTAACAAAGCTTACATATTTACATTGTTAAAAGTTAAATTGCATCATTATAGTATTTTAAAGTATTGCGTTTAATTCTATTCTTAAGAATAAACTGTTCTTTAAAAAAATACTTTTGTTTCTTATTTATTAAAATGAAGTTTTTTGGTTGCTTTTACACATTTTGATCTATAATGGAGAACCTCTAACTTTTTTACACAATGTATTGTATTCTTGTGTTACTCGTCATTTAATTAAGTGTCATCTTTTAACTGTGAATGCTCCTAAGTGCTCCAAAAATTCTTATTTGTCTAGTTTTTTTCTTCCAACATTAGTTTTCCTTATTCATATAATTTACAATCTTTTAAATAGTTTGTTAATCGTTATCTTGCTTTTTTAAACTTCATCTTTTCTTTTCCAGTAACTTCCGACTCTAATAGTGGTTTCTTGCAGCCTTGTTGGAAGTGAAGTTGTTTAAAAATATATACATATATCAGAGTGGAAAATTAGAAATAGAAGGCGAGCGGTCAATTCAATCAGCAAACACATGGAATTGACAATTGTTTTTTTTGGACAGTAAATTTTTATCTTAGTATTAATTCTTCATGACCAGGACCAAAGACACAGGGGATGTATATATATATATATATATATATATATATATATATATATATATATATATATATATATATATATATATATATATATATATATATATACAGTGGTTTTCATAAATTTAGATGCACTCATATTTGAGAATAGAACTTTTAGTTTAACTATACGTTTAAAACTATACGTTTAAAACAATAACGAAAAAAGATTTTTTTTTTTCTGTTTATTAGATAAATACATACAGACTAAAAAATTAAAAAAAGATTTACAAAAAAAATGCAAATACTAAGTAATATTTAGGTACAACTACATGGTATTAAAAATCAAGACAAAAAAAATAATTTATAAATTTAGACGCATGATACATTAGGAGGCGTAATTTATGAACCAATCAATATTTTGTGTATCCACCTTTAATACAACTAAGAACTCTTCTAGGCATAGACTCAACAAGATATTTGCACATCACTTCTGGGACCCTATACCAGGTCTCCTTGAGGACGTCCTTCAGCTGGCCAAGTGTGGAAATTTGAACCTTCGCTAATTCATGGTCAATCCAAGCCCAAATGTTTTCAATCGGGTTCAAATCAGGTGAGTATAGAGGCCACAATATTATCTTGATATTATTATCATTGAACCACTCCTTCTTATAGTATGCAGTATGTGCAGTAGCGCCATCTTGTTGAAGTTTCCATGGTTTATCATTTAGCATAAGCAGGTCAATTGATGGAATTAGGTTGTTTTTCAGTACTTCTACGTATATTCTGGAGTTGATTCTTTGGGTGTATATTTGGCACATACCAACACCTTTGTAATTGAAGCATGACCAGATTCCTATCGAGCCTTCTCCACTTTGTACAGTTGGTCTAATGTACCTGACGTAATACTTTTCGTGAGCCATTCTTTTGGCTGTTATGTTAGATTTGCTATTGGTAAGCCAGGGCGTTAGCCAGAAATAAATTTTATACCGCGTTTTTGCCGTATTGGGAATTTTTATTGTTGTTGTTCTAGAAAATGTTGAAAATTTTCTAGAAAAGGTCCTAAAAAACTCAAAAAAACACTAAAAAAAAAAAAGGTCATTGACTTTTGGGAATTTTAATCCCATTGGGAATTCCGCATTTTACGCGGCACAATTGGGCTAGCTAACACCCTGTAAGCTCAAAGTTACTCTCATCATAATGTTATCATCAAGTTACTCCACATAATGTTTTTCCATTGTTCTATTGTCCAATAACTTCTTTCACGACACCATTTTAGTCTCCTTTATTTATCATAAGGATGCAGGAGCGGTTTTTTCAAAGCAGAGTAGACTCTAATCTTGTATTTGATATGTGTTCGGCGGACTGTGCTTTGAGAAATAGATGTATTTCGGGTTGTACTGAATTCTGTGGTCAATTCTTTGTAACTAATTCTTGGATTAGCTCTGACAGCTCTAAAAAGGGCACTATTGTCCTTTCTGGTGGTTGGAAAGGGTCTATCTGGCCTCGTTTTCTTGCTGGCACCACCAGTGTGAAGAAAGTTTTGCTTTATTATCCGAACGCATTTCACAAAAACTCCAATTAACCTGGCGATTTCTCTATTACTTTTGGTTCCTTCATTGATGCGAGCAATAATTTGCCACCTTTCACCTTGAGTGATATGTCTTTTGCCCATTTTTTGCGTCTTTTTAGTGCAAAACTAACTTAACTTTTGTTTATTTATTAAATAATGATTAACTAATTCCAGGTAAGTCATATTTATATAAGGTTTTTTGACAAAATCAATTAATTTAGGTCTATTAATGAGAAATATGTGAAAAAAACTACTAATTAACTATCAATTAACAAGATATAAGACTTTTGATTGTGCATCTAAATTTATGAATAAAATAAAATAAAGCTTATCAATTAACTTTTTTGTGTTATTTGGTATGGAATGAGTAACAAACATCCTGTAAAAAAAATTAAGGTACTCTATAATAGAGTTTCACTTCCTCTATTAAATTATATATCAAACATAGCGGTAGCACTTTTATTTTATTTTTATTTTAAGTATTTTCATAAATTTAGACACTCATTTATAAAAAAAATGAGTGTCTAAATTTATGAAAATCACTGTATATATATATATATATATATATATATATATATATATATATATATATATATATATATATATATATATATATATATATACACACACATAAATATATTTAACTGAATTCATGATCCCAAGCCCGAGTGGGACACTTTAGTCGAGTAAGCTTCTTTTTATATAGTTTAAAACCCTCTCGGAAACACTTTTCAACCTTGACAAAAAAGACCGCTGCACGGATAAACAGGTTTAGTATACATAAAACATGTAGCATATTTTATAATAATAATTTTTTATAAATTGAAAAAAAGTTAATAGCTTATGAATTTAACTGAAAGTTAAATGAAATCTTGTAGTTGTTACTGAAAGCCGAATTTCTATTTCAACTTTTGAACCAAAGTCGGAGCCGAAGTCAACTTCGCCTTTCAGTAATCTTCGTAATCCGAATTTTAACGAATATTCGCCGGTCCTTAATAGTCCATGTGTTTGCCCTGGTCCAACTCCCACTTTTCTTCTTATGGACCCTTGTTTTGGACATTGTTTTTGTTTTTTTTTTGTTTTATTTTTTAAGAAAGTTCTAGATAAAGAGGACTTTTTTTCAAAACTGACAATTTCGTCCCTCCACTTTTAAACCCATGTCATAGGCCCTGATGACTGAATTTTATATATACAAAAATAACTTAATGCTTGAAAGTTAATGAATTTGTATTCCTTTTAAAATAGTTTTTAACAAAATCATTTTTTAAATGGAGCCGCAAATAACTAAGATTCAAGTTACCAACTAATATAAATAGTTTAAATCAACTCTTGTGCACACAGATTTCCATTCAATTAAAAAAGGAAGTTTGATACCATCCAAGAAATTTAGTTTATAATTTTTTTTGTATATATATGTATATATAACAATTACTTAGGTCACATAAAACAAAGTTTTTACTAAAAATTTATTTCAAATAAATGTACAAAAAATTGATATATATAGTTTATGTCATATTTCATATTCATCAATGAAGCGTATTAAAGAAGCATTTTGTAAAAAAAACTATTTTAAACACATTTTCAAAATTTAAATGGCTATGAAATTTTAGTATAGCTTTTCTAGCTTTTTTTTTTGTCTTTAAATGTACTGTGTTTTTAAAATTATCGTGTTTTTTTACTAATAGAATAAAAAAAGTTTTTTACTATTTTTAATATTATTAAACACTACAAGATGTTATTATTCAAGTTTAAGAATATATATATCATACTATATAAGTACAAAATTTTAAAAATGTATTTACTAATATTTACTTTTTGTATGATAATTGGAAAAACATGGAGCTGCACCAAGTCCTACATCACATTCTACACATTCATATCTTGAATCTTTTTGAATTCTGTGTTTATAACATACTACACACCTTCTTCGAGCATTAATCTTTTATTATCATTTTCACTAATCATTCGTCAAATATATTTTTTCATTATTGATTCATCAAATGTATAATTTTCTATCTTTTCGTGAGTAAATATTTTTTTGTGAGTAAACATTTTGATAATTATTTTTGCACTGAAAGAACTTTCTTATTTTTAAAACTAAAGTGAATTATGGAAACAAAAGCTCTGTATTTATGTAGTAAAAAATTTTGTGACAAGTAGATGTATAATTACTGAGGAACAAGAAGGAAATATAAGGAGATGCATAAAACCGTAATATTATGGCATGGACATTTGGGAACCACTTTTACTTTGCATAATATTGCGGCATGGACATTTGGAAATCACTTTAAGTTTGCGTAATAATATAGCATAGACTGTTAACGGATTAAAATTCACAACAACAACAAAATTTTTTTAGACAAATGCATAATAAATTACAAAAATGATAACTATAAATTTGAAATACACATAAAAAACGCAATTTCAAACATTCAAGTTACATTAACATCAGACCACGACAGATTTTAAAAAGAATATTCAAGGGTTTTAAACATAAAGCATACAATGTATACAGTCAAAACCATATAGAAAATGAACTAAGATTTCTTTTTCAAGTCTTTGTTAAAAAATGCTACCAACAATCCAACCTCGTAAAAATCATAACAGAAATAAAAAAAAAGACCAAAAAATTAATTATTATTTTTTATTAATTATTATTTTATTAATTAATTGCTAAAATCTTTGAAACATCACCAGTCCATATTCAACTATTTCACTACATTGTGTAACAATATTGTCTACTAAATTATGTAAGGTGTTTAGGAAAGCAGGATATAAAACCGTCTTTAAATCAATCTTGAACCTAGAGACAATATTAACATCAAGAAATGAATCCAGACTACCAATAAACAGCCACCCAGGTGTCTACTTTATTAAATGTCAATGCAACAAAAAATATATTAGTGGAAAAAAAATTCAAATAAAACATGCATGCACATACAGAAAATAGAATAGAATACAGAAAATAGAACAGAACATTGTGCGTTACAAGCTGACTGGAACAGTTGCAGAACTCTAAAAATTGGTACTAAAAGTACAAAGAAAAAGTTTTGACAGTTCATGAAGCACTTGAAGTACAATATCATTAATGTAGCCATTAATGTACCCATAAATCCCATAGTCATTCTGAGCACCTTTTTTTTTATGCAAGCGTCACATTCAACCGCAATTTATGCTATCTTATTGACAAGAGAGCATGTTATATGCACTTTTATCCTATATTTTATATAATTCTTTTTTAATTCAAAGAACTTATGCTAAAATATATCCATAATTAAGTACTATAGTTTGGGATCAAATTTTGGCGCCTAAACCGGTATATTGGTGTCAAATATGGCCTGTATACGTCACTGACATACATACATACATACATACATACATACATACATACATACATACATACATACATACATACATACATACATACATACATACATACATACATACATACATACATACATACATACATTCATACATTCATACATGCATACATGCATACATACACACATACATACAGTGGTACAATATTATTTGTATCAGTAGTGTAATTTTATTTATAGTTAATATCAGTAATCATTAGTGAAATAATAAAATAGATATAACAATATGTCACTTTATTTATTATTATTTATTATAGGCAATAGAAAAAGAAGAATATAAACATGTTCATTTGGAATCTGTTAATTTCACACCTGGTAGTGAAAAGTTTCTTAATCCCAATGATACAAATATTGACATGAGCTTGATAAAATTGGTTTGTTTTGTTTATTTTTTACCTCAATTCCAGTCTTTAATATACCATAAAGACTATAATATTTCACAAATTATTTTGTGAATGTTATAACGATCCTATAATTTGTTTCAGGTAAGTCATTAAAAGTGTTAAATCTTGTTAGAGTTTTTGTTTAATAACTGGATCCATTTAAAAAGTGTATATCAAAGGGTGGCCACTGGTCATGGAAATGTCATGGAGATGTTATGGAATTTCATTTGGTCATGGATAAAGTCATGAAATTGCTAAATTTTTATTAAAAGTCATGAAACTTTATAAAATGATTTTTAGTTTTTCTACTAGTAATATTTTTAAAATATTTGGAAACAAAACTACTGGTATGTCTAGTCCAAGGCATTTTTGAAAAAGATGTGATATTTTTTCAGACAGTTTTGGAACTTTAGGGGTGTACACTCAGACTTTTGGTCGGTTGTTAGAAGGGTGACTGAAAGTAAATCAGTTTGTTAATTTTTGTCGCCTGTCGACTTCTTGAGTTCCCTGTTGCTATTTTTTATAAAAGTTTTGGCATTCAATGGATTTCTTGCATAATTATAGTCATTTTATTATTATTGGGCTAAATGTAGATCAGAAATAATTTGCATAAGTTAAAGTAATATTGGTAACTATTGATAACATTCACTTTTCTTCTTTCAGTTAAAGCACATGCCAATATATACACCATAAGGTTTTTCACTTGAATTAAGCACTAGTTTTATAAGCATCAATTACCCTATTATATATTTATATATATATATATATATATATATATATATATATATATATATATATATACATATATATATATATATATATATATATATATATATATATATATATATATATATATATATATATATATATATATATATATACATAAAATAATGAATGTATAATTTGTTCAAGCTCTTTTTATTCCTGAGAGTTTTAGTACATGACCTCATTGAAGAAGGCAAGCTTTGACTAAAATAAAGTTAGTTTTTCTTGGTATGCATTTAATCTTTTGTTTTGATTAAAAAAATTTAGCCCAACTGTTTTGTTTTTTTATCATTCTCTTTAATATGAGCACAGCATGTCTCAGAGGTTTGTGATCTCTTCAGTAGGAATTCAACTTTTTAGTATTGTATCGTTTTTAAAATTCGGCCACAACATTTTACATTCAATAGCCGCTTGGCACCTTTGCAGCATGCTTTCAACTAGTTTTGTTAACAACTAAGTTTCAGCAAGTTCCAACTATTGTTTAAAAAACAATTCAAATCAAATATATTTCGAAATAGGTTATAACATTTCAAGGAAATTTACAATAGTACAATTACTAATATAAAGTAAATACTTGAATATACAATATAACGTTATAGACAATGATGAAAATAGTAATAATAACTGATATCAATTATATTAATTATAATTATAATAATGATAATAATTGTAATAATAACATAATAATAATAACAACAACAACAATAACAACAACAACAACAATAATAATAATAATAATAATAATAATAGTAACAATAATGGTAACAATTATAATAAAAGGAGAATTTTAATAAATAACAGCAACAACAAAAATTTAGTACATAATGACAACAACAAAGATTTAGTACAAAGTAGAGAGTAGTTGAATGAAAAGAGATAAATAAATGTCAAAATATTAGTACTAATAATATTATATTGATATTGGAATGAAAAATTTAATAAAAGTATTAAAAATGGCAGATAGAAAACCAGAGGAGTTAGAGGTAAATGGATAAGTAAAGAATTTCAAAGTGTTAAAAATATCAAATTAAAAACTGAAGGATCATGAATTGATAGATATAATAAAGAATTTCTATTTTAATTTGTAAAAATATTTAATTGTATTTTTTTAACAAATAATTAAAAAGCTTGATTTTGAATTGAGCCTTTTTTCAGAGATTGAATTAAAAGATTTTAGATCAGTAGATAGTTTGTTCCATGAGTTTGATACATTGATATTTAATGAATTAATTTCCATATTTAGCAGATATTTAACAGTTTTAATAGGTGTTTTGGAATAACTAAGTTTATGCTACTAATGGAGCAAAGAGGATAGTGACAATTAGTACTTGTAAAGAAATTGTTGAATGATAGGGGAAGGTTTTTTTGATGATAATTCCAGACAAATTGGCAGTTAAGAAATACCACAAGGTCGCTTTTAATATATTAGAGATTAGGTATAGCACATTAGATTTAAAGTTATACTGAAAATATATTATTTTCAAGGCTTTATTTTGGAGATGTGACAACCTTAAAATAATTTGTTTACGGGATTGTCCCCATACTTGACATGCATATCTTATATGGAACCCAAAAATAGAATGATATATAATTAGCAGAGTTTCTAGATTTACATAATGGCGGACTTTGGCTAGCATTCCATTAGATCTGCTGAGTTTCATTGTTAAGTCATTTAGATGGCCTTGAAAAGAAAGATTAGAATCAATTTTAATCCCAAGATATTTAATAGAGTTTAAAGGATAAATTTTTTGTCTGCTTAGTCTGAAGTTTAAATGCTTATTAATTGGTGCCAGATTAGATTTAATGATGATCATCTCTGTTTTTTTAGAGTTGAGAGAAAGTTTATTAGAATGAAGTCACTGAACAAGATTTCCAAGATCATGGTTAATACATTTCTTGATTTTTTTAAGTGATTTGTCAGTCAGTAGCATGTTGGTATCATCAGCAAAATGGTAAGCAGTTGCAAATTTAAAAGAAGTATTTAAGTCATTACTAAAAAGAAGAAAAAGAAGTGGTCCTAAAACTGAACCTTGTGGGACATCATTTGAGCATTCTTTAAATCAGATTTAGTGCCATTAATGGAAACAAACTGTGTCCTGTTTTGTTGATAAGAAGTAAACCATTTTAGTGGGATGCCCCTGATTTCATAGTATTCCAATTTTGTGAGAAGGATGGAGTGATCCACAGTATCAAAAGCTTTTTGCAAATCTATAAACACCCCACACGCAAAGTGCTTATTATCTAGAGCTCTTCTAATCTTCTCAGTAATTTCAATAAGTGCGAGGCTTGCGTAAAGTTTGCTTGGAAATCCATATTGATGTTGATACAGGCATTTAAATTTTTCTAGAAACTTATATAGCCTGTTATGCATAGCCTTCTCAAAAAGTGTGCTTAGGTGGGAAAGAAGAAAAATAGGTCGATAGTTAGGAAAGTCTAGTGAGGAGCCTTTTTTATAAATGATTTTAGCTACTTTAAAAGCTTCAGAGAATTAGCCACTATTAAAAGAATTATTTATCATATTGCTAAGAGGTTTGGAGATTGTAAACGGTAAGTTTAAGAGGAAATGTAGGTATGCTGTTAGGTCCATAACTTTTATCACTTTTAAGATCATTATTAATAAAATTAGATACCTCATCTTCACTCACAAGATCAATAAAAAAAGAATTAGCATTAGGTAAATTAAGAAAGAATATTGTCATCTTTTTTAATCATAAGCTCCCAGTTGACTTTAGAAACTTCTAGAATAAATTTGTTAGGGTCGAATTTTTTAAGACATTGTCTATTAAAAGTTTCATAAACTTAGTTATTCCAAAACACCTATTAAAACTGTTAAATATCTGCTAAATATGGAAATAAATCCATTAAATATCAATGTATTCATGGAACAAACTATCTACTGATCTAAAATCTTTTAATTCAATCTCTGAATTCAAAATCAAGCTTTTTAATTATTTGTTAAAAAAATACAATTAAATATTTTTACAAATTAAAATAGAAATTCTTTATTATATCTATCAATTCATGATCCTTCAGTTTTTAATTTGATATTTTTAACATTTTGAAATTCTTTACTTATCCATTTACCTCTAACTCCTCTGGTTTTCTATCTGCCATTTTTAATACTTTTATTAAATTTTTCATTCCAATATTTCTTTTTTTTTCAATTTACAAAGGTATGAAAAGTTAAAAACAACTTTAGATTAAAGTAAAACAATATAAAATTACATGTAGCACTTTTCATATTATGAAATAATACATAATTTTAAAGAAATTTATTTTTGGTCTGTTGTTAATTTGAGGGCCCGCCTCTTTTATTTTCAATTTCTTTTTTAATATAATTAAAATAGAGTAAATATATATTTATAAATTTTTTTGCAGCTAAAACAAAAAGAAAACAAGCAAGAGCATGCACTATCTGTTACTTGTGTTACCCCAATAATTCCACATGAGAGTGAATCAAGTGATTTTAGTTTTATCAATCCCAATGATACAAATGTTTGCATGAGTTTGGTGAAGCGGGTAATTGCTAAAATATTTTTTTAAATAGTTATATTAGTTTGTTTTTTATTATATTTTAGTTACATTAATACTTATATTTATTTGTATTTGTTTTGTTTGTAAAAAAAGAAGAATAAAGCATAATGGTTCAAATCAAAGTTTTATCTAAGCAACTGTTAAATTTTTTTGCTATGCTTTCAAACTTTTAGATAATATGAAATATCAATTAATTACACAGTAATTAATGGGTATTTATTTTTTAACTTTACAAATTTGGGTGAAGTTATGGGAGTATGATATCTTTTTTGTTGGCCTGTGTAATTGGGAAATTACACAGGCCAAAAAAATTTTTTATTTATAAAACTCTTTTATATTACACATGTCAACAATAACTTTATTGCATTAATGTTGACACTTGCTCTTACTTAATTTTGATTGGCTGAAATCAAATCTGACATCAGATTTTTGTGGCAAGCTACAGATCTTTTACAAAAAACAATTTTTTATGTTTTAAAATATAGGTAGTTGACTAAATTTTCAAGATATTCCTCTAAAGCAGATAGAACTCATTTATAAATGCTAGGGTATAATTTAAATGATTTAAATTTTTTTAAAATTTAAAATAAAAATAGAAAATAGGTGAATATAAAATTTTTATATTTTATAGAAAAATGATGTTTTATTATTTAAAAAATATCTAATTTGTGCAAGCATTTGGAAACAAGGATGCTAAACCGATGATGATAATAATGATGATAAACTAAGTTATGACCTTACCGTGAGTATAATGATGATGAACTAAGTTAAGACCTTACCGTGAGTATAATGATGATGAACTAAGTTAAGACCTTACCGTGAGTATAATTATGATGAACTTGATGAAAGTTAAGACCCTGAGTATATTAAGATATAGATATTTAAAATCATTTAAAGTTATTTAATGTTAAAAGTTAACATATTAATATCATTAAACTTTTTTTTATATGATTTTATAAAACTTTTTGTTGATTTATAAAAAAATTATGTAAATTTTGGTTTTGAATGATATTGCAGACAACATTGTTTAATAAAGAATATTTATTCAGAAAGAAACTTTTGTTTGTTGCTTTCTTATTTATAAACTTTTCCTCAGTCATCTCAATTGATACTTCAACAGTTATCTGCCATCATGTGTTTGTCCCAACGCCTTTGGTAACGGTCTTCAATTATCTTAAGATGAATTGCTCTCTTTTCAGCAAACTGTTTAAGATGACTAATTATGTTACATTTGATGCAGATAATCTGTGGTGCTTGAACTAGACTGAGCAATGAAAGTCCACAGAGAAATATGAAAAAGGAGGATAAGTAATAAAATCAGATTCATTTTAAGAAATCACAGTCAACAGTAATTTTATTGTTAAAGTATACCTAAAACAAAACAGGACACATAAGTAACCATAAATCTTTTTTAAATACAAAAGTTTAACTTACTTTAAAACAAATTATAACTAAAACTATTATAAACCGCAAACATAAAAAACATTATAAAATAAAACTTTATTAAAACCACAGCTAGTTGCTGGTACTTTTTGGAGAAATACACTAAAGCCGTTAAGATAAACTTGTGTAAAATTGAAAAAACAACAAAACCAAATACAAAGTTCATGAACACCTCACGCTGTCATAAATACATAGATCAAATTTTGCTAACCAATCAAAAAACAACATAACCAACAACCTGCGAAACTTAAGTTAGTCTTAAAATAAAATAGTTAATAAATTATAAAAATAATTAATAAATTATTTTATTATATTAATAATTATTTTATTTGATAAATGCTTTAATTATAAACTTTAAATGTAAAAAAAAAAACGCCACAATAAAAATTAAAAAGAAATGATCCCAATAAAAATAAGATTTATGGATACACAATATATATAAGTGAGTAATACAAAATATATAAGTGAGCCCATTTGCTATTTGAAATTGATTGAATGATAGTAGGTTGAAAGCAAGAGTTCCTTGAAAGAAATAATTCCTTTCAAAAATCCATTGTGAAAAAACAAAGTTACTTATAAATGAGGAATTATAAATAATGCATTCATAATACTAAAATTTATTAGTGAAAAGGTTTTTTAAAGAAACAAATTTTTTGTTATAAAATATTAAAAATGTTATAAAATAAAGTTGAAAGGTTTTCTAAAAGTTACTCACTTAATGATAACAAAAATTTATCTCCTAGATACTAAAACATGGACACAAATCTCTTCAATGACATTAAAAATTTATGGTCATCATCAGAACAAAGGTTTACAAAAAAAAAACTCTGTTTCTGTTGTATGAGATATTTAATCTGATTATTATGCATTTTTGAATGCCGATTTCAAATTAAAAAACTTTGTTTTTGTCGGCAAGCTCAGTTTTTTTTTGCAATTTCCAATTTTATAAAAATACAGTTTTTTGTATTTTTATAAAATTAGAAATTTTATAAAAATACAAAATTTTTATGAAAACTTAGTGACCAAGATAAAAAGTGGGCACCACATACTTTGTGCCATATTTGCAAAGAGAGTCTTCAAGATTGGACAAAAAGAAAAAGAAAAATTTACCTTTTGGAGTTCCTGTGGTGTGGAGAGAAAAAACGAAGTTACTTATAAATAAGGAATTATGAAAAATTCATATAACATAAAAAAACACATATGAGGTACATTAATAGAACACATATGGGATACATTATTAGAACACATATGAGAGTATTTCCATTTCTGTGCGCGGTTTTTTATTTTTCTTTGTTTTAGCAATTAAAAGCTGGAACTTTATAACAAAAATATTTTTATCATATTTTAGGCTACCTGAATAAATTTAATATATATATTTTTATCATTTTTTTTTTTTTGTGTGTGTAATAATATCGCTACAGTTTGAAAATATACGACAATTTTCAAAACGCTATACTGTAGCTAGAAAAAAATGATGACTGACATTTCTCATTGAAAATATATTAAATATGAGTCGTAGAAGTATAATACTTCACTTGAAACATCCACAAGCAATTTATTTTCTAAAAAATATCTAGACGAAATTGACAAATTTGCAACTTCCGTGCGTTACTTTTGTGCGTGATCATTCATGAACTGCATTTAAACAATTGCTGTGACTCTATGATACATAGTGCTACCCTGTAACTTTCTAGAAATCTTTACTAATGTTTAAAATATTATTTTTAAAAAATCGAATAAAAGTGTATTTATTTAGTAACTAAAATTTGAGTTTTTTTGTTCCCTGTGTGATTCTGCTTCCAACTTAATTTATTCTTTGTTAACATTGCTAATGTATACTACTTTTTGTATACAAAATAATTATATAGGTTAGAATTAAATGAGAATAAATTAGAGATTAGCCAGTTTTATTATTATGAAAATAATAGACAAAACATATACGAATTTCCGTGCATGATTTTTTGGAAATGCCCATGAGATACATTAATAGAACACATACGGGTTACATTAATAGAGCACTTTTTTTTTTTTTTTTAATTCACCTCTTTAAGGCCCAGAAGGCCACTACAGATGAGGAGGCTACATAATTGTGGTTATAACCCTCTCTTAACTCTATAACTTCGAAACACGAACCTTGAAAAACAAGGCTGCTGCGCGGAGAAACAAGTTGAGCGCGGTACTACCAGGGATGTGGTGGGGATTGAACTTGGAACCTTTCGTTTATGAAGGGAGCGCTCTACCACTACTGCATATGAGATATGAGATAAATTAAAAGAACATATGAGATAAATTAAAAGAACACATATGACATCAATGGAACACGGGATTTATTTAAAAATATGACATATGACAATAGAGCACATATGAGATAAATTAAAAGAACACATATGACATTAATGGAACATGGGATTTATTTAAAAATTTTGCTATTTAGAATTATTCAGAATGTTTTAGAAAAAAAAAACATAAAATATAAATGAGATTTTACTAACATTATGATTATCTATTGAGTAAAACATAAATACGCTAAATTTTAATTTTGTAAAACAAAATATTTTCAAAAACTTTTGTACTTAGTGACGCTGTGTAAAAATATTTATAAATGGCACAAACAATAAACTTTAAAATAACAATTAGAAATGTGTTATTGTCATTTTTTTAACTTTATGTTAAAATTTTTGTTTGTTAAAATGGTCTAAAGATTTTGTTTTTTACATGCATCTTTAGATTTAAATTTTTATCCAAATCTACATCCTTTAAAAAGAAATATTTACTTATAAAGTAAAAAAAATTTTTTTAATCTAAAACATTGCTTTTGTGAAAACTCGTACAGGACTTGTTACTAAAGAGTTAAGATGTTGTGATAAGAAGGGGAGGTGAGGAAGGTGTTCAAAATAGTCAAAAATTGTGTAACATAATTTATGGATGACCCCTAATTTATTTGAATGACATAGCATGAAACAGTGAATTATAATTATTTATTTGAATGACATGGCATGAAACAGTGAGTTATTGTTATTTATTTAAATGACATGGCATAAAACAGTGACATCCATTATAGTTATTTATTTTTCACTGATTCTCAGAATTCTAAAAAAGTAGTGATAATATAATAATAGAATAATTTAAGTCTTTTTTTATATGTTTTTTATGGATTTCTGTAAACTTTAGGCTCGGTTAGAATATTTGGAGAAAGAGAATGAACTTTATGATAATCCAAATGACACAGGAAATATTTATTCATATTATCATCCATCTAAAACTAAACACTTGGTATAATTTTTTTCTTTAGTTGTATCTAAATAAATTTGATTTATGAAATAAAGTAATTAGATGTAATTTTTCTCTCTTTTATTACAGCCTTCTGTTCCATTTCAAATCAAAAATGTTTCCAAAAGTGAAGGATTTTCTGTTTCAATAAGTGACAAAGTAATAGAAACTAGTGATGTTAATAATAAAATGTCTTTACAAGAGGTACATTCTTTACAAGAAGTGAGCTGTTTACAAGAGGTACACTCTTTACAAAAGGTGAGCTATTTACAAGGAATAAGTTGTTTGCTATATTATAATGCTTAAAGTTTGTTTGCTTAAAAATCAGGGTTAGAATAAAAATCAGGGTTAAAAAACTTAATGCTTAAAGTTTGTTTGCTTAAAAATCAGGGTTAAAAAACCTGGTTTTTTTTTTTAAAAAAAACCCAGCCTAGTGGTTTTTTTTAGGTAAGTCAACCCAGACTTTTTTTTTTTTAAAAAAGTCTTGGTTTCTTTTTGGGTTTTATTTTTATTTTGTATCAGTTAAATTTTTTTTTTGTTTATTGATATTAAAAATTAGTATAATTTTCTACTTTAACTTTATTTAAAATATATTTTATATAATTTTATTTAATAATTTATAAAAAAATTTTTCAAATTATTTTGAAAAAGATTTTTAAACATAATTTAAAACTGTAATAGAAAAAAAAAAATTTCACGTTAAACCTATATGTATTGAGTTTTTTTATAATTAAAAATGTCAATGAGAAATGGGAAAAAGAAGGCTGTTGAATGGGAGGAAGTATATGAAGTTTCGATTGAACTTCAAATTTGAAACTTCAAACTTGAAATTCAAATGAACAAACTAGTTTCTCCGTGCAGCAGCCTTGTTTATAAAGGTTCATGTTTCAGAGTTAAAGAGTTGTGAGAGGGTTGTGACCACAATAAAGTAGCCTCAATCTGTAAAAATATTTGAATAAAAATTGTGATAATGTATTTCCAAATAATGATTCAACTATTACCTGCTCTGTTAGCTATTATTGTTGGTTATAATAGTTAATAATAATTGTTAATAATAACTTAGTTAATAATAGTAGTTAATAATTGATTTAGTTGATAATTTTATAGTTATAATGTTAATGTTGGTTATAATAGTTCATAAAATTATAAAATATCTTTAAAAAAAACCCAATAAAACCCAGACTGCTGGGTTTTTTTAAGCAGGTTTTTTAATGCCAACAATTTAGTAAGCCAGTAATAATAGACGCGACTCTGAGGAGATGTTTATTACTTAATCACTACACAAATTATGTTTATACATCAGCATTAATGTTTTTTTCCCCCCATTTTTAGGCCTTACAAATGTAAGTGTTAATGTAAATGTAAATGTTAATGTAAATGTTAATGTAATTTAGGCCTTACGAATGTAAATGTAAAACAATTGTTTTATGCATAGTTTTTATTTTGTACTCTATTATTTGTTTTGTATGTTGTTGTTTGGTTATATATATTTGTTGCATGTCTTTGTTCATCTTAAGTTTTTAAAAATATATATATATATAAATTAAATTTTTTTATTTTTTATTGTAAGTATTGTTTAGGTGTATTGCCTGTCTTATTTTTGTAATCATATCAATACATTTTTAAATATATTCTTATATTAATCTTTATTTTTGTCTTGACAACTGTCAAAATAAGTTTTTTTTAAAAAATAATTCTTCTCTATTCTAATGTACTTCATTTTTCCCTCAGACGTTCACTGCTTGTGTGTGACTATTCGGCTATTTTATGTCAAAGTTTTTAGGTAACATGACTGCAAAGAAACAATACAACTGTAATGTTTTATGTTAATATCTTGATAAACAGTTTTGCTGAGTTGAAATAACTAAACTTTTTTTCTAACCGAAATTTTTTTGCAAGAAGAAGAAAAAAATGTTGTTTTTATTTATTTATGATATCTTGTTTGAGAATTTAATATATAAACATTAATGCGAGTTTAATTTAATAAACATTAATACAAGTTTAATTTAATATATAAACATTAATACAAGTTCTCTCAATACTGATTTTTTATTTATTTAATAAATTTTCACTAAATTTTTGATACTAACATCTTCAGCTTTTATTACAAAAAATTATATTTAATTACAAAGAAACAGTGAGGTCACTTTTTAATGGCTTTGCTTAAGTTCTCTTTGTATGGGCTTTTTTTTGGTTACGCAAATATAAAAAATGTGGCATCCAGAATTGCGTTTTTACGCACTGACCATTGTCTAAATTTATACCTCTGTTTTTAGGTCCACATTTTTTTTTTCTTTTCTTTTTAAACGTTAATTGATTGGTCCCACTTTTCTTCTAATAGATTTTTTGGAGTGTTGTTTTGTTCTTGTCTCTATTTTCATTTTTGTTTCTCCAATGTATTTTTGTTTACACTCTCACATTCTTTTAGTTATATACTGGGATAGCTACTTGAGATAGTAGTTTTGTTTTGCTGCTTGAGGTCAGCAAAGGTTCAAATTTTTCAGAGCAAATTGATAATGCTCTACAGATAAATCCCTTAACTAGGCCTTCTAGGATTTTTGAATCATGGTTTGAATTGTGCTTAACCTGAATATTTGAATATTAACCTAAATAAAACAAAGATAAATAAAAAGGACTCGACCATTTAATTTGCTAATCATTAATAATAATCAAAGTAAAAAAGAACAAAGTAAGAATAAAAAAGGATGGTTTAAAGAAAATGAAAGTCTATACCTAAACGACCCAATACCACCATATATGGATAAGTGCACAAACCAGAAAAATCAGACCCTATGTGATTAGAAGTTTCAACAATCGGGATACCAAGTTATGGAATATGATAATATTTAGTAAATAAAGGTCAACCAATTTTAAATAAAAATGTATTAAATTAAAAAAATTTGTCAACTTTTGTAAAAAGAGCTAAACTGGAGTAAATCAAACATTGAAACACAGGTATCTTACGATGTTGTCGATTTAGTTTGTAATTAAAGCTAAAGATTATAGTATCAAAAATTTACCGAAAATTTCTTAAATTAATAAAAAACTTGTATTATTTGAACTCGTTTTTTTTAATTATATATATAATTGTTCACATATATATATATATATATATATATATATATATATATATATATATATATATATATATATATATATATATATATATATATATATATATATATATATATATATATATGTATGTATGTATGTATGTATGTATGTATATATATATATATATATATGTATGTATATATATATGTATGTATATATATGTATATATATATGTGTATATACATATATATAATTTTCAGATTCTACTAACTCTCTTGTAAAAAATAAAATCTTTTTTGGTTATGTGAGATTAACGTATTATTAAATTATTTCTAAGTTTAGTTAATAATTCAAGTTTAATTTAAGTTTACTTTTAAATTTAATTTACTTTTGATTTAATATGACTTTTGTTTAAGAATTCTGGCATCTCATGTTCCATGGACAGTTTAATTGACTTTAAAATTCATTGCCAGACAGGAGAGTTTCTTAATAAAGTTGATCTATGTACACAAGTTGTTCAACCTAATCCAAATATAAGTAAAACAAATAAACTTACAGACAAAATTCAACTTGATAAATCTAACATTACTGTTAAAAATGTAAGCAATGAACTTAAAGAAAAAAATCTTTCTCCTGCTTTACCAGACACAAAATCTGAAACATCTGAGCCTGCATTCTCTTGTAATACATCAAGCATTAACATCAAAAATAAAGAAATTAAGAGTGCTAATAGAAAAAAGAAATCACGTAAAAAAATTAAACTTTGCATGCCTTCAAAACAGCCAAAGACTGATTCAAAATATACTTTTGTTTCCTATAGCAACTTAAGAGAAAATGATATGTCAGTAAACGCTATGTGCTTGAGAAAGATTTCACATGCTACAAATGAAACAAAAATATTACATTGTCTAACTGAAAGTCAGACTAAAGTTCAACATCCTAAAAAAATGAAGGAAAATATTTTCTCTAAGAATTCAGCTGGTCGCATGGAAAAAATTTTAGAAATTAACTCTTGTGAA
Organism: Hydra vulgaris; assembly: GCF_038396675.1. Classification (NCBI taxonomy): domain Eukaryota; kingdom Metazoa; phylum Cnidaria; class Hydrozoa; order Anthoathecata; family Hydridae; genus Hydra; species Hydra vulgaris. The sequence continues at coordinate 24,868,759 of NC_088932.1, read as the reverse complement.
GAAATGAAAAAAAATATGAAAGATTCATTGCCTCTTAACAAAAGTTCTTTTAATCCAGTTGCAGAAAGTCAGAATAAAGTCAAAAAAACTAACAAAAGTAAGGATGTTTTTTTAATCAAAAGTTCACCCTTAAACTTGGAAAAAGTATTAGAATTAAATTTTCTCAGTAATAATAGTGGTTGTTTACAAAATTTTATTGACATTATAGATGATTCTAGAAACTTAAGACTAAGGACCAATAGATCTTGTAACAAAGATCGAAATTCTCAAGTAATTGCTTCTTCAAATCAAAATGATTCTTTGCAACTTACGCAACCAAGTCATCTTTCCATTAATAAAAAAAATCTTTTACAAAATTCTCAAAGAAATATTAATGATTCGTTAAAAATCAATTGTACTGTATGTAGCACAAGTTCTGAAAATTCTGTAGGTGCGAGTGCAACACCCATTTCTAATGTTTTGTGTCAAAAATGTATTTGTGCATTAAGGGATATTGATAGAAAATCAAATGTTAGATCTTCTAAACGTCTAGCTGAAAAAAGCCTACTTGTTCAAACTCTATTAGGTACTAAACGTCATAAATCAAAAAAAGATCCTTCTTATAAAGAGTGTGATAAAGTTCCAATACCAACTAAAAATACAGCAAAAATATTGACTTGTAGCACAACAAATAGTAATACTAATGCTAATATTATTGATAAAAAGACAAATTTAAACCCTGTATCCAATACCTATGCACTTCGAAGTAGATGTAAAAACCTTTTGTCTTTTGAAAACAACTTAACTGAAAAAACTGACCATGGTAAAAAAAAGAAACAAGCTAATAAAAAAATATATTTATATAAAAAAAAAAAGCCAAGGAAAAAGGTGAAATTTGTAGATAAACAAACAGAAGAGCAGCTAGCAAACGATGAACGCAAGAAAACAAAAAAGTAAGTTTTTTTGAATTCTTAAAAACAATGAGGTGTATGCTAAGTATTTCACAAATTTATAAATTTTGTTCAAAAACCTTGTCTCCTTTTTTAAAATTTTTTTTTAAAGAAAGACAGTAAGTATGTTAGATGATAGAAACTCAACGAAAGAAATTTCAAGTAATAATGACACAGTTTCCACACTTTTTAATAACACAGGTTTGTTTTTTAACTTTTTTTTTGTTTGGATTTTTTTGCGTTATTTCTTTTAAGAAAATTTTTTATTTTAAATATTTGTATTAAATCTTTGTGTATTTAATATTTGTATAAAATATATATATTATTATTGATAATTTAAAATATATTATAAAGATTTGTTTAATTATGATCTACATATGTTTTTGCTATTATTATTATAATTACTTTTTAAAGTTAAATATTTGAAAGTCATCAAAAGTTTTTTTAATATATTTGTATGATGTTTATGTTACCAATTTAACATAAACATATTATGTTTATGTAGTTATAAAGAAGCCAACTAAGGAAAATATTTGTGTAACAAAAGAAGTTATAAGGAAGCCAGCTAAGGAAAGTGTTTGTGTACCAAACGAAGCTATAACAAAGCCAACTAAGGAAAATATTTGTGTACCACAAAAAAGGTTTGTGTTAGTTTTAATTATACTTTTTAAAATTTGCACTTTGTTTGCTAATTTTAAATTTAGATGAAAAAGTATCAAATAAGTTTTCTAGTGTAAAATTATTTATTTACTCTACTATTTTATTTGGTAAAAGCATTTTGGACATTCCGAAACCATTCTTTACAAAGCAGCCAGAAGTAAAAAAAGATTATGTGCTTATAATGAATCCTCCTCTTGACAACCTAAATAATAATGCTATTCCGAATCTTTCCACATTGTCATCTACTACAAACATGTCTCGTCTGTCTGGTGAAACTACTGCCAGTTATTTAGGTCGTAAGAAAAAGACCTTGCTAAAAAAATATGGAAACAGAATTATGACACCTGATAGGCCTCCATTGGTAAATCTTATTTCCTATTATTTTTTTAAAACACTTTTATTCTTATGGATTTTAACTTCAACTCCTATTCATATCTCTATGCATTTTCTCATTATGTTCTTTTAAATTTTACATTTAAATTTTTGTAAGAGCTTGCAATTATATGTAAAAATTAAATTTTCAAAAACGATTTATTACATTACTTGAAGTATTTCTTTAAATATTTTATAATTCTTTATGCAATTATATTTTTAATATTTTCATACAATGATATTTTGCCCTTTGCATTTAATACTTTACACTGGCAGTTGACTATTTTCACTCTATTTTTAAATAACTCTGTTGCATCTTTTTTTCATTGCTGTGAAGCTGTAAATACTACATGTTTTTTATTTCTTTAATATACTCTATATATTTCTTTAATATAGGTTATATATTTAAATATATTCCCCTACTTGAAGTTTCAAAAATTTAGTAATTAATAAAATTCAATAGTTAAAATAATTGTAATTTAATCAAAATGTTTCTATAAATTTTATTCAAATAGTTGTTTATTTAATCAAAAAGTTTCTAGTTTTTACTAGTTGAAATTGTTATAGTTGTTATAATAATGGTAAAGTGTGTTTTTTTTTTAAATTTTATTAACTAGTTGGTTGTTATTTATATATATATATATATATATATATATATATATATATATATATATATATATATATATATATATATATATATATATATATATATATATATAAATATATGGCTATTTCCACGATGGAAGAGATAAATTTCGTGTTTAAAAATATCTTTTTTCAAAAGGTTTTATTTCTTTAATTACAGTTTAAACACCTTAAAATTATTGTTAAAATAAATTTTGAGTAGAAAATGTTTGAACCGAGTAGATAAATTTGATGAATGATAGCAACTGTTTGTTCTTTTTATTATTCGAAAAAGTGAGTAAAATTTGAGGGCGAGTTATTGCAATATTTTAAACAAAACATATCCATATTTTTGTTTAGAAAAAATCTTTGAGATTACATATATGTCTTGAGTAAAAAAACTTTTACTCTTTAAAAATAATTCAAGTGTTTTTTTGTCACATAGACATCTGCAAAAATTATGTTGTGTCACTAAGCTAAAAAAGTTTAATTATCGCAATGAAATTATGCTTTATGGCGAGGTTTTTTTAGAAATTATATATTTTAATGTAAACTTTTAATCATTACTAAAAAAAAAATTGGTCAAAAAGCATTGTATTAACATATAATTATAGTTTAAAAGCTGTTGCGTCACTGAACCCATCGACGGGATAACTAGCGTTTTATAAAATAGCGCCGTAAGGAAGTCAAAATATCATCCAAAAATTCAAATTTCGTTTTGGGTTTTCAAATTTTTCAAATTCGAATAAATTTTTGCATTTTAGTATTGTGAAGGGCTATTAGTAAATATTAGTAAACTTTTGGATTTATGTTAACATTTTCTTATAAAGTTGTAAATTTTTAAGAAATGTATTCAAAATTAGAAGTAAAAAAAAAACGTTATACAGAATACCAAGCTAATTATGTTTCTCGGAATGCTGATAAAAAGAAAGAAATGTCCAGAGTTAGATCTAAGAGATATCAAGAAAAATTGAAAGCCGATCCTAATAATAAAGCAGCTTATGCTGCTAAAGCAAAATTAAGAGTTTTAAAAAGTCGCGCTTTAAAAAGAAAACTTTTAAATCAATATCAAAGTCCAAGCTCATCTTTTAAAAACGTTCAACAAAGAAGAAAAGCATTGAAAAAAGTTTTAAAAGCACTACCAACTTCAAAGGAGAAACAATCTGAAATTTCTTTCTATTCTTTCAAATAGCTCTGCTTGTAAAGATTATTTGGGTCTACCTCCAGCATGTTCAAAGCCGTATGGTCTTTCTGAAAGCGATGTTTTAGCAGTTGTAATTTTTTATAATGAAGATGAGGTTTCCTAAATATCACCAAACAAAAAACATGTCACTCGAATTCAATTATCTGACAGAAAAGCAAACAATATTCAGATACATCATTTATATTATACGCTAAAAGGAGCTTTCGAGTTATTCAAGGAAAAGCATTTGCACATAAAAATTAGACTCAGCAAATTTTGCGACCTTTGTCCACGCAATGTAAAATCAGTTACAAAATTTCCGCATAATGTTTGTGTTTGTAGTTTGCATAAAAATATGCGATTTGCCTTAAATGCATTAACAAAATCAATTCAAGCGCCTTCAATCAAAGTTGGATCTGAAATGATAAATAACTTTGTTTGTGAACCGTACACATACGATTGCGCCTATTACAAATGTGTTGCATGCAAAGGTATGAAACAGTTCAATAAACACTTGCAAACTGTTAATACTTTTGGTTTCGAAGTATCCTGGGATGATTGGAGAAAGCCTGAAACTAAAACATATGCAAACATTGAAAAAATTTCAAAAAAGTCTACTGTAACAGAACTCATCCAACACATATCAGCGATGGGTGATAAGTTCGTTAAACACACATTTGTAAAGAAAAACCCATCAACAATTTTTAATAAACTGAAGGAGGTTTCGATGAGTGTTAATTCTGAAATTGCGGTAATCCAAGTTAACTGGGCTGAAAACGCTAGGTGTTTCTATCAAAATGAGCCACAAGCGGCTCATTTTGGTCAAAATCAAGTTTCTATCATGACCCTAGCAGTCTGGAACATTGAGTTAAAAACATTTGCCATAGTTTCAGATTCAACTGATCATACTAAGTCTTCCGTTATACCGTAGATTGACAAAATCCTTCACTTTATTCCTGATCAAGTCAATGAAGTACACATGTTCAGCGATAATGCCACTTCTCAGTTCAAAAACAATACTACTGTTAAGCGAATCACAGCCCTGAGAGTTAAAACTAGTCAATACGAAATCAGGTCAGCAGCAGATTTTGCGTTAGCATTACAAGATTTGCAAATATCTGTAATTCACATGTCAGAAAACGATACAAGACAACAAAAAAATGAACTTGGATTCAGTTCAATTTTAAGTTATTCAAGAAAAATCAAAGGTATATCAAAATCACATTATTTTTACGGTCAGAATGATAACGTTGTTCCGATGCTATTTTCACCTGAGTATAATTAAAATTTATTACAAAATAACAAAACTTTTTAAAATGTTTTTAATTTCGTCTTTTTGTTTTGTCACTGAATGTTGCGTCACTGAGCTGATAGTTTTTTTTCTGTAAAATAAAACGATATGAAAACTTTATTGTTTGTGGCTTTTTTTATGACTACCTTATTGCCAAATGAATAAATTACAACAAAAAAATTTAATAAGTCAAGCAAGAAATAAAATTTCAGCGAAAACTCTATTTAAAAGTATGCTGATAAAAAAACACTTTTTTCCGCGTTGCGTCACTGAACTCAAGATTTTTTTTTTTTTGCTATGTAGCAGTGTTATGTTAATACAATTGTGTTTAGTTTATATTATAAAATTTTAATTCAAGATTGATTTAGAGTAATAAAAAATTATTTTTGAGTTATAGAAAAAATTTCTATTAAAAAAATTTCTCCGCATGATGCGTCACTGAATTATGGAATTGGCCATATATATATATATATATATATATATATATATATATATATATATATATATATATATATATATGTATATATATATATATATATATATATATATATATATATATATATATATATATATATATATATATATATATATACATATATATATATATATATATATATATACATATATATATATATATATATATACATATATATATATATATATATATATATATATATATATATATATATATATATATATATATATATATATATATATATATATATATATATATATATATATATATATATACAGTATCGGACAAAACGAGTGCAACCAAATAATGCTAATTTAGTTTCTTTATATAAAAGTGCTACATTTTTTTAATTTAGAGAAAACTATGTAACTGTTTAGAGACAAAGTTCTTCAAGTTTTATTCATCACAAAGTTCATTAATTGTGCACGAAAATTAATAAATTAATCAAAAGTATTAAAAAAAGTTGATTTCCTTCTGGACAAAACAAGTGCAACTCGACAAAATGTTGACCAAGCTGTATTTCTCTATCAGTATTTCGTGGCGAATTCTTTGTTGTCGATCACAGCCTTGCATCTTTGAGGCATCGATTCGATCAGGTGATCAATGAAACTTTGTGGAATCGCTGTCCAGGCCTTTTGGATTTGTTCAAACAGTTGATTCTTATTACGAACACCTTCACAATTAATTCTGCGGTTGACGATCTCCCACAGGTTCTCGATAGGGTTGAGATCCGGAGATTGAGGCGACCAATCCATCACTGATAGGTGGTTGTCTTGAAACCACTGCTTGACTACTTTTGCAGTGTGTTCGTTATCTTGCTGAAAAACCCATTTTATTGGCATATTCCATTCAGCATGAGGTAACATAACATCTTTCAGGATATTTTTATACAAAAAACGGTCCATTAATTCATCGTTTCGATGTATTGGACCTAGACCGTTAGCAGAAAAACACCTTCAGACCATTCCATTGCCTCCACCATGCTTCACGGTCTTATGGCAGTAACGTAAATCGAGGCGTTTTCCGGCCGGTCGACGTACACGGCAAATGCCATTGCTCCCAATGATGTTGAACTTCGATTCATCACTGAACAGGACAGTTCGCCATTTCTGCACATTCCAGTCAATACGAGATGTACCAAACAGGAGTCTTTTCTTCTGGTTTTTTAGTGAAATCAGCGGTTTTTTTGCAGGGCGTCGAGAAAACAATCCGGCTTCAACAGCACATCGTCTGATTGTTCGGTCCGATACAGGCAGCTCTAATTGCTTTTTTATTTCGACTGATGATATCCAGGGATCCTTCTTAACGGATCTGACGATCATAGAATCCTCTCTAGAAGTGGTGGAACGCGGTCTTCCACCTTTGTTATCTGCTGCCAACTTCCCCGTAGAACGATATTTGGAACATAGTCTTGATACGGTCCATTTTTTCACGCGATATTTATCACAAATACTTTTTTGTGACATTCCACTTACGTAATCGCCAATAATTTTCTTTCTTAGTTCCAATCTAAGACTGACGGTAGCCACTTTTGCACTTGAAGTCATAAAAATAATAAAAATAAATAATCACGCTTCTCAAGGCTTACCGTGTTACATTTACCTTGTGATGATACAATAATGCTCTGTGGAACACAACGTCTTGGTTGGATGTGGACTGTATTGATGTAATGAAACAATTGTTGTATTTCACTTCTTGTATTGATGTTCTTCGATAAAACACTTTGATAAAACTCACTTCGATAAACTGTCTTGATAATACTGACTGATTGACTTCCATATACTTACATTTCGATTTACATGTCTCTTATATAGTAAAATGATGCTGTGTGAACCTGTTCTGGAAGATTCTAGATTCTTCTTTTCGATGCTTCTGGAAGCTTCTGGATGCGTCTGGATGCTTCTGAATGTTTCTGGATATTTCTGGATGTTACTGGATGCTTCCAGATGCTTCTTCTGGAAGCTTCTGCATGCTTCTGGATACTTCCTTTAATTATTAAAAAACTTCCGTGACGTTGACACGGACCAGACTTAAGAAAATGAAACAAGCCAAAAAAGTTGCACTTGTTTTGTCCGCTGCAAAATGGCACTTGTCAACGAAATTCTGCCTGTGTGTTGTTGCCTGTCAGCTGATTGCTCATGTCATGGCATGCTATGACTCCAGACTCCTGAACTGTTTGCTGTGGTAGTATAGTTCGTTTCGTTTTTAAGACGTAAAATTAGGAACACTTTTTAGCATTGTTCGATGTTGGTTGCAAATGTTTTGTCCAATACTGTATATATATATATATATATATATATATATATATATATATATATATATATATATATATATATATATATATATATATATATATATATATATATATATATATATATATATATATATATTTAACAACAATATGTAATGGTGATGGTTTTCAAGTTGCTTTACTCGAGCAAATTGGTAAATTGACTTTTTTTAATTCAATGATGATTATAATAATAATCATGATTTTTATTGATTAAAACAGTAACATTTCAAATAAATACAGTAATTTAGAAATAAGCAATTTTTTTGCATGTTAGTATATATTTTTGTGTGTTAGTATAACCTTTTATTTTTTTGGATTTTGAATTTGAATTTATTTTAGAACTCAACTCAAATAGAAATATCAGGAACATCACGTATTTTTGAAAATAATGACATAGAGGTATCTGCAATATCAAATCAAACGAAAATAAGTCGTTCTCGCCTTCTTAGCTTGGCTGCAGAAAATGCCACTCTTGGTATACCCGAAACATTAACTCAATATTTAAATAAATTCAACTCTCAGACAACAAGTTTAACAAAAAAATAGAAGAATGCCTTAGACATTTTAACCTTATACATTGTTTTCTATAATTTTAATGCGTTTGCTGTTTTAAAGATTGTTTATAATCTGTAAATTTAATTAAACACTCGTGTGTAAATGACGTGATGAAATTATTTGGTTTTTCTAAACCGTTTTAGGTTCAGCTAAACTTTAGTTTAATGATTTGCGATGAAGCTGCTTAAAATCCTTGAAAATAGCATTGAATTTTGTGTTTTTTGTGAAGTACGTTTATGCACGTACAAAGTTTTATTTTTAAAATATCTGCTTTTATTTTAAAGATCATGAAATATTTATTTAATATACATAAAGGTTTGAAGAAAAAAAATGTTTTGATTTCTATTCATTCAAAGAATTTTGAAGTAAAATTGTTAATCGACTTTCACATCAATTTCATTAAAATTTTGCCTATTTTAATAATACTCATTGTAAATATGTTACAACTACAGTTGACTCTCGGTATCTCGAACTCTCATGGGACCGGGAAAAAAGTTCAAGATATCGAGAGGATTTTGGCTTAGATGAGTGCGCAAGGGACGGGAAATAACGTTCGAGAAGTAAAGTTTGAGATTTCGACTATTCGATATCTCGTCAACTGTGCGATAAAACACGTGATGTTACAGTTAAAATAAAACACGTGTTTATTGCAACAACAATAAAATAGTCTAGATAATAACTAGATCATAAGTAGATCATTGAAAGTTAAAGTATTTTTATTTTTACTCAAACACACTATAGTCGATTAATTTTTTTATATCTGTATTAAAAATTACACAAATAACCAATCCAATAGATAAATTGTTGTTTACATACCTTTACATACTCTTAAAAAAACTAGAACTCAATGAAGTAAAAAGGAAAAACTCACTTTGTTTTGATACCAGGGTTACCAGTCAAACCGAAGTCAATAAAATCATAAAAATAATGAAAAACACATTAATCGTGATGTGCCCCAAGGATCAAAGTTAGGACCACTACTATTTTTATTGTATTTTTTAATGATTTCTCCTTTCTTAGCGTCAAAATGATTTCTCCTTAGCGTCAAAAATTTTATACTAATTGTAATGACTCCAATCTTTTTTATTTCGATAAAGACGAAAGTTGCATTTAATGAAGAATCATCCAAAAAAAATTAGTGATTTACAAGTAATGGAATCTTGTTAAATCTGGAAAAAAAAAATTTCTTTTGTGTTAAAAACCTAGGTAAGGGGCCGTCTATAATTAATGTCAGTGTGTTTTTCGACTCCTGCCCCCTTGTATCATTTTTTGTCAGACCTTGCTCTCTTCTTTTAAAATAATGTCATACTCTCCCTTAGAAATAATGACAAGGTGTCAATCTGCTCCATTGAAGTGTATTTATTAACCAACCTTTGGGAGTTTTTGTTTCATTTGTGACTTGACTTGGCATAGCAACCCTTTAACTCCTTAGTAGACAATGAGCTGTTGCAGCATTTTGGTGGATAATTATAATGCGAGTGCCGACCAAAGTGTTTGTCGATACAATTTTTAAACTCATTAACCGTATATTGCTCAATGTCGCCACACGGCTACAAACAGTTAACTCTTTTTATTTTAAAAACTTCGCAACGGTTTTCTTTTGTTTATCATAATTGCTTAATTTAGTCAATAAGTCAGTACTTGCGTTTTAAGTTTTTTTATTACTTAATTTCGTCATTAAAAAAATAAGCTTTACAATGTTTTTACAACATAAAAATATAACATTAAAGTTTCGACCGGAGCCGGCATAAGACATGGTCTTATCATCCAGCCCCGTTAATATAACTAAAAAATTCAGCCGATAAAAATGAAAAAGGAGAATAAAAACAAAAGAGGAAACTGATTTAACGATCAATTTACTATTTGCAGAAAAAAAAGAAGAAAAAAAAAATTTAATTATTTTTTTTAACTATTATTATTATTTTTTAATTCTCTATTTTATTCTACTTTTATTTTTATTATACACGCACGCACAAATATATGTCCGTTCATATATACATACAAAACCAAATAATTCTGTTTTATATTCCATCTACAAATTGCGTAAGATACAAAAAATACTGCATTTACAAATCGCGTTATTGTTATAATATAGAATAATTTCAAACATGCTTTAAGTACCATACAATATAATTAACATGTTGCGTCAATTTATTAGATATTAAATATTTAAGATTATCAAAATTTTAAATATAAGGATAGTAATTGCTTTGTATCATAATCAAATAAATGTTGTTTTGTTGCACGTTAAAAATGTTGAGTTGAAGTTAAAGTTTTTATATTACTCGTTAAAACCAAGCTCCATAACCGCGGCCCTCGGCAAGATATCGAAAAATCAGCTTGTTTTAATAATGTTTTTGGTATAAAAAAATTATTTATTGAGTATTTAGTTTCGTATTTGTGGTTTAAAGAAAAAAAGTAAGTTTAAAAAATGCTTGGTAGCATACCATTTTTAAACTTAAACATAAAAATAAGTATATTAAGAATACTTATTTCATAGACATTAGGCACTCCAATTTCTCTTAGTAGTGGTCTGGCACTAGCGTATTTATTTGCATTTAGTATCAAGCGACTTGCTCGTTTTTGTATTTTGTAGATTGTATTTAACTTTGAAGGATAAGTACTTGCCCAGATAACGTTGCAGTAACTGTTGTAGCTATGAATAAATGCAAAATAAATATTTTTTAAACAATTTGTGTTCAGATGTTTTTTTTTATACATAATACCAATAATTTTAGATATTTTATTTTCTATTACTTTGATATAACTACTCCAGCTAATATGTTCATTAAGAATTACGCCTAAAAACTTGATTGAGTATTCTCGTTTAAGTTTTGTTTTATCAATTAGTAAATCAGGTAGTTTTAAGGGGAGGGTTTCAGATTTTGATAATTTTGTAAAAAGAATATATTTACTTTTTTCGACATTTAAAGAGAGTTTGTTAGCCTTAAATCATTCTTTCAGGTTCTCAAGTTCTTGATTAACAGTGTTAAATAATAGGCTAATTTTTGTGTGGCCAAAGAATACTTGCGTATCATCAGCAAAAAAGACAAAGTTAAGTATGTTAGAAGATAAATAGATATCGTTAATGTAAACGAGGAATAACAATGGACCATGAAGTGATCCTTGTGGGACCCCACGAGTAATGTTTTCAAGTCGTGTTACAGTGTTGTCATATGATAAAGCTTGTTTCCGATTATTAAGGTAAGAGCAAAACCATTATAAATTGTTATTTCTTATTCCATAATTATACTATTTATAAAGAAGAATCTCATGGTCAACTGTGTCAAACGCTTTTGAAAGATTGAGAAAAACCCCAAGAGTGTATTGTTTTCAAACCTATTTAAAATTTCGTTGACAAGTTTGGCTACAGCGTGTTCTGTTGAATGGTGTTTTTGAAAACCATATTGGTTATTATTTAGCAGGTGGTAGTTTACCAGGTTGCTGTAAAGTCTATTGTGCATTATGCGCTCTAATATTTTTGAAATGCATGGTAAAATAGAAATAGGCCTGTAGTTAGAAGCTATAGAATCATCTCCGCTTTTAAATATAGGAACAACTTTTGCTAGCTTTAGCTGATCAGGGAATACCCCATTTTTTAAAGACAGATTACAGATATGCAGAAGAGGATATTTAATAATATCGTAGATATTTTTTACAACGTTCACGTTAATGTTATCTAGACCTGGACTTTTGTTTTGTTGTAAGGTATTAAATGCATTTTTAAGCTCATCCGGAATTATATCAAGCTCGTTCATAACTGATATCAAGCTCGTTCATAACTCTTTTCTAAATACGATTTATAACATTTTTTTCTAGGAGTTATTTTATTAGTTACACAATTTTTTTTGTATAAGCAACTTAGAGTTTTGGTCACAACTCGAGTTGCTTATTTTTCAGCCAATTTCTTTATCTCGAGTTGCTTAATGGTTGCTTAAGTTTCTTAGCCTAAATTTCAGTGTTTTTACAAATAAGAGACAAAATACGGTTTAATATCAAGTTTTTAACAGAAGAGTGCTCTTTACAACTAAAATCACTTCAATTCTAATTAAAAAAAAGATTAAAAATGTTTCTCTCTTCTGCTGGATCTTTATTTTCTTCATCTCCACTTTCTTCGTCTTCTTGTCCGTCTGATTTTTCTACTTGTCCATCTAGTTCCTCGTCTTCTCCGTCTGATTCGTCAGGCAAAACATCAATAGGTTTATCCTTTACTTCGTCTGGAATAGGAGTCTCTGTGATTTCCACCAGGTTGTGGAACAACATAAGCGGGCACGGAGCAACACAAGCAGGCATGCCTTCAGGACTTATCTTATCGTCCTCGCTACTATCAGCCGTGATAAGACATCCTGTTTTCGCAAAGCTCCTATAAAGCATACGAAGAAATTTCTCGTCTTTGGATGTTTTACGGTAAGCTTCACCGACCCAACGAGTTATCAAAATGCGGCGATCTTTTGCCGACAGTTTCCGGTCATCGTTGCCAAGCCAGAGTTCGATGTTTTTATCATTTTCAAGCCAGATATTTTGTTCTGCTTTAATATGTGATTTGAATGCTTTTCCTGGTCCGGCATCAGCAGGTTGCCAAAAATGTGTCCCGTTGGGACCACCAAACCAGACAATACCTTTATGTTGTCGCTCTTCATTCAAAAACTCATCACTGACTTGGGCTGTCAGGTTATCGCAGAACAAAACATACTCATCCAGATTAACGACAGCATTGGAGAGAGTGTTCTTCACCCATTTCACGGAAAACGCTGTATCTGCCCATGCATTTGGTTGCCAGTACACATCTACATCAGTGTCATAGGCTAAAACTTCATCATGACTAATACTTTTCCCCTTACCTCTGAAAATCAACGCCGGCTTCACCATTCCTTCAGGACTGAAACATATTTGAAGGGTAGCTTGTCGCTTACCAAGCCCACTGTCAGGTTGAGCTACCCATACTCTATGGTCCCTTCGTTCCTTTCCCTTACTCATTGGAATTTCGTATGTTCGTTTGCTCTCGACTACAAACTGGAGTGGAATTTGATCTACATTGATTCTCTTTTTCGGTGGGACAGGCCCCCATTTTTTATCGTATGTGGGTTTGCCACTTCCAGACTTTTCTCTCAAATTTGAATGCCATTTTATCAGAATCGGGGTTTGCTTTTTTACGTCAGCTTGGCACTTACGTTGAACACACAGCATGCGGATCTTATTTTTCCTTAAGAAATGAGTGACTATTGATTTTGGCAATCTGTCAGCATTCGGGCTTTGTTGTAGATGAATTTGATTCGCTCGGACATACAACCACTCAAAGTTAACTTTTAGCCCCTTTTTTCTTGCTTCGGAGAATTTGTCATAAAGTTTGTTATATAAAGCTTTGTGTTTGTCGCCTCTTTGGCATTTCCTGAATAACGCTTTTTTCTTGTTTTCGTTGTACTTGTTGTAGATTTCTTTTTCCTTTGATTTCCATCGTGTAATCATACTCTTATGAACGTTATACTTTTTTGCTACATCCCTACTTAACATACCATAGTTTAAGTGATTTAGCGCATCAACCTTTTCTTTTAACGTATAGCTCTTCCGTTTGTCAGCAATTTTTGGTAATTCGTTAGCTTCAACATCAGTAAGAAGCTTCTCTAAAACCAATTTCACAGTTTTTTCAATATTATCGTACTTGTTCTTTCCATCAATGATTTGATCCAAGCTCATTGATTTCGGGTCTTTTTTTTTCTGTCAGTGTTACTACCATAGTATATATACTATGGTAGTAACACTTACAGAAACAAAAAAAAATGTTAAAATAAATGTTTAGAGAATTCAAAAAAGAAATTGAAGAAATGTTTCGTAAACAAGATAAAACTGTTATTGATATTATTGGCGCTAATATAAAAATAATTAACGACAGATTGGACAAATTAGAGTTAAACTTCAACGTGAATGCAAACAAAATTAAAGAACTTACAAAGGAATTGGAAAATATTAAGGATAGCCTAAACTACAACGAAGAACTAGTTAACAAAAAATTCATAACAACAATAAACAACTAGATAAAAAAATTCGAACATACTATTATAAAAAAATTTATGAAGGAAAAGCAACGAAAATGGAAAAGCAATGAAAATGGAAAAGCAATGAAAATGGGCAAGAATCATGGGGGGACTCTGAAGAAAAAGAACTTTAATTTTGAAGTACCTATTACTTTTTGCCTTTTAAAAAAAACTGAAAAACCTCATTTTTTCATTAGATATCGAGTTATTAGTAGTAGTTAAAGTTAAAAATATATTTTACTTTTTTTTTATTGTTTATATACATGATGACGTTTATAGAAGTTTATTCCTACTTAACTTATTTATTGTTCTTATACTTTTTACTTTTTAATTTATATGTTGGTTTACTCTAATATAAAATTCTGATGAGAAGATCCTCTTGATCTATATCTTATCTTTGTTAAATGCTTATTTAAGATTCTGGACGACAAGATATTTGCGACCTTCTTTCAGATACCTTGTTTATATTTGTTATATTTTCTATGAGTGTAAGTTTGTATTATAATTTTATTATTGGTTATTTAAAGCTGTACAACGATTAACAAATGTAAACAAAAAAAAGAATTTATATCTATAGATATAAATACATATTTATATAAAAATAATATAAAATAATAAATAATAATAAATTTTGCTTTCAGTATTATATTACGTTCTTAAAGTATGGTGTTTGTGTCGCAGATATGCACGAGTATCTTAAGACTGTTAGTGAAGAGATCCCTGATGCAGCACGTCTTTGTTGATAACTTAAACATAGCGAACATTAATGATTTTTCAAAAGTCTATAAATTTGTTACGAGTTTTGTAATTATTTTATGTTATTGACCACTAAAATTAACTGTACTAAACTTAAAAAAAGAAAAATTAGGCAGCATTTGAAGTCTTGTGTTAACTTACCTGTCTTGTGTTAGCTCTGACACATACAAAGCTAAATGAGCACACGCGAGATGTTTACTTGTAACACTATTATTTTTTCAAAGTTTGTGTTTGTCGGCCTGCTTTAAAAACAAATAAAGATTTATGTAAGTACATAATCTACATTATATTATTTATATTAGATCTTTAAATACTGGAAAATTTTTATGAATTATTAAGGTTGGTTCCTCCGTCTTAAAAGATTGCTAATCCCTTGTTTATACAAATTATCAAATGCATTATTGTGTTATACTAGACTCTATCCCAGTGAAAAAGTGCACATGGGATACGCGTGGATTTTTTCCATATGTAACCCATGTGGGGATTATTATTTTGTCCCATGTGGGTTTCATATGGTAAATCCCACATGGGTTTTATGTGGTAAATCCTACATGGGATAAAGGTGGAAAATACTACATGTTATAGATCTTAAATGCCACATATTTTAATCCAAATGGTATAAAAGTAGTCAATACTAAACAAATGAAAGTCCGAATGCTTCTATGATAATTTTAAAATTCTTTTAATTTAAAAATTACTTAAATAGTAATTTAAAATTAATTATCGAAGCTTTCAGAGAGGCTTAACTTAATCTGGTATTTGCTACTTTATCCCATTTGGTATTCAAAATGTGTAATATTTTTGATCTTTTACATGTGATGTTTTCCACCTTTAACCTATGTGGGATTTACCTTAAACTATTATGACAAAATTTTATAAAATTAAAAAACGTGTTGCAAAATGAATTTTATAAAATTAAAAAACGTGTTGCAAAATGAATTTTATAAAATTAAAAAACGTGTTGCAAAATGAATTTATTTTAAAATAAATGCTATTAATCAATACATCCAAAATGAATATTAAAAATATTATTTTTTCTTTTGCGATTTACACGCCGTTTTTTGTCGATTGAATTAATTAAATCGCTTCGGGTTGCATAATACCAAGGTTTTTAGTATCTTCTAACTTTCTTCAAACATTTTCTAAAAAAAAAATATTAATACAAATATATATAAATATAAATATATATATATATATATATATATATATATATATATATATATATATATATATAGAGAGAGAGAGAGAGAGAGAGAGAGAGAGAGAGAGAAAGAGAGAGAGAGAGAGAGAAAGAGAGAGAGAGATAGAGAGAGACAGAGAGAGACAGAGAGAGAGAGCAATTATAATAAGGAACCTTATTAGTCGAGCAATTTTAATTATTAGCCAGGTTGAAGTCATTAATGACTACAATATTTCACAAATAATTATTTCCTAATTTATTACTTACAATGACTAACGTATTATGGGTAATTGAACACATATTATGCGTAATGAGCTTGAACCCATGAGGAGAATTCTGAAAAAAAGTGATCAATTAGGATAAGTAGTTAAACAAAAAAACAAAAACAAAAATGTAAAAACCTTCTTTACAATGATGTAGACGTTGGGTGCAATAGCCACTGGAGGCAAAAGTATCTTTACATTTTCGTCACACACATGGCCTTCTATATTAACAGGCCTTGACATCGCGCAAAATGCCGTAAAAACTGAAGGCCGATTAAACTTTCACTTTTACTTATATTGATATATTTTTATATTAGGTAGGGTGTAATGGCAGTCTATGTTTTCTAATAATAATCTCTAGTAAAGACGGAAATATAAAAAGAAAACCAAAAAATTGTTAAAAGATAATCATATTTTTCGTATTTCAAATTTCATTAAGAATGTTTATGTAATATTAAATAGCATCAATAACAAGCAGAACCATAACAAAGTATATATCTATATATTAGAAAGATTTTGAATTTTTTTTTGCTAAAAATTATTTTGAATTTTTTTTTATTAAAAATTATTTTGAATTTTTTTTTATTAAAAATTATTTTGAATTTTTTTTTGCTAAAAATGGTAACAATAAAAATCACCAACAATAAAAAACACCAACAAAAGTTGATTCAAGCAAAAAAAAAGTTTTATCAATATATCTCAACAGGTTAAATATTTACAAATCCAAACATACTGAGAGACATAAAGGCTAATGAGAAAATAAAAAACATAACAAGTAAATAGCATAATAAATTACAAAACTAATTTTCACATAAATTATGATAGCTTTAGTATTTTCCTTTTAGATTCTTTGCTATTTGGAATATTTTTAAAAACAGATGTTGGGTTTAAAGGTCGTTGCTTCCCATATTTGCTTTCAAAAGGTGCTTCATTTGGCCAATGCGGTCGACATACTGCTGTATAGTCTGTAACAATAAAACCAGTTCTTGGGATAGCTTTACTACATCTTTTTCTCTCCTCTAGATTCTTCAGGAATTTATAAATTGATATTTTTGTTGTAGTTGAGTATTGATATTTTTGTTGTAGTTGTAATTAATATTGTAGTTGTAGTTGTATAAATTGATATTTTTGTTGTAGTTGAGATAGTTCGACTTGCAAAGAGGTACACAGCATTTTAAAGGCATTTAATTATTAAAAAAACTTATCGTTAGTTTAACAATATACCTTACAATGTAACGCCTTGAACCTTACAACGTTATCGTCTTGAAGTTGCGCTATCTAATTTATAAACCAATCAAATTTTAAAGATTTATTAAAAAAGCACGAACACAAACTTTCGTCTAATGTTAAAAGATGAAAATGTAAACACAGTATTAGGAATTGGCCTTCAGTTTAACAACTTTGTTGAGCGATGTCAAGGCCTGTTATTATAGAAGGCCGTGGTCACACATAATATAATATTCTGAAACTAATAAACAAACATCTAAATTTCTATAAGTAAATTTCTCATATAACTCCTGATAGTTAACTATATGTATAACTAGTTATACATAAAATTTATTATATGAACTTTTTTTTTAAGGTTATGCTTGAACAAATTAGTACCAATTAATTCAAATTCAAGATTTAGTTCAAGTTCTTCATATCCTATCTTATTTTCATATCATAATCTATTATGGTATTATTTATATAACATATCACAACAATATTATTAAATTTGTGATGTTCATATATCATATGAACATTCTCTAACGTGTTCATATGATATTTGAATATAGTTCTTGAGTATATTATCTGCAAACAATTGACTGATGCAAGTTCAAATGTTGTCAAAAACCAAGCATGCATGCATGAGACACTGAAGTGTCCCACAAAGAAATGCTGGTTTGAAAGTCAAAGAATTCCCAATTTTCTTTATCAAAAAAAAAAAATTAAAATAAGGGGGAGATAAGGACTTTTTTTATGCTCCAAAACTTTTAACTTTAGATATAATAAGATTGATAAAACTTAAGGGACTTATGAAGTACATTGAGGAACAAAAACAGGGTATTTACAGAAACTTTTCAATATTTAATCTGGAGTACCACAGTGTAATTGGGAATAAAGTCTCTGGGTCCAGTATTCAAAGTAATATGATCTAAAGTAATATATTAATTAAATAAAATGCTTTAAAATGCATGCAGTTATACATAAACTCCTGATAGTTAACTATATGTATAACTAGTTATACATAAAATTTATTATATAAACTTATTTTTTAAGGTTATGCTTGAACAAATTAGTACCAATTAATTCAAATTCAAGATTTAGTTCAAGTTCTTATTTGTTCATCGTTTTTTCACTATTTTATATTTATTTGTTCAAATTTGTTAACTAGTACTGTTTCTTGCTACAGTAAGAATATTTATTATTGTTGAACGTGATTTTATTAGTAACTTAATTTTACTTTCAACATATTTTGACAACACCCTTTACATTTTAAATGATGACAGCTTTACTTTTCTATTGATGTTAAATTTATTACGTTTCAATAACTCAGATTAAACTTTAACTGAATTATTGTAAGCTTTGTAAGGGTTTGTTGTATATGGTGTTGTAAATAAAGTAAAAATATTATATATATATATATATATTTATATATATATATATATATATATATATATATATATATATATATATATATATTTATATAATATATTTAGGCTATGGGGTCATCCATAAATGATGCCAGTAGATAGAGGGGCAATGTGAGTTTAACAATAATTGACAAAGGGGAGGGGATGTTGAGACCAAAATAATGTCAATTAAAAAATTGAATTAAAAAAAAAAAAAAGTAAAACAATTTATGCTAGCTATGAGCTTTTAGAGGTATTTACACCAACAATGTGGTCTAAAAACTTCTTGCTTTTGTTGCTTAAAACTGTAGAGGATCATAGGAAAAACAATTTAAATTCAGAAAGTAGCTTGCTTATCTGAAAGAACAAATTATGTTTTTTTTTTTACTTTTATACTGTTGAGAATAAATGTTTAATTGAACCAGAAAAAAATGGATGGTATATGCATTTTTTATAATATATTAACGATTTAGATATACCATCATAATACGATAACAAAAACTGACATCATTTTCAATGGGAGATGGAAAAAAATTGACTGAGTTTGATAAAAGGTGAAGGTGTTCAATAAATCTGACATCAATATGCATAGATGACCCTATGATTTAGGTAAAATAAGTAATCAATTTGCCATATTTTTCTTTAGAAAATGTAAGAAAAAAGCATTGTTATGTTGAGAACCTACCTACTATTGAGCAAGCTTTGACCACCTATTTTATAAATTTGAGAGGCAGAAGTGGAAGTGTGAATTGCAAAAGAACTAATAACAATGCTCTAAATTGTTTATAACTGTGTAGCCTAACATTAATATAGTATTTAGAAATAATAAATGAAGTTTACATGATTTTCATAATTTGTATTTATTTCCATTAATTATCAGTTGTCAGTCTCTATTTTATAAAATAAATTAAAAAACTATTTATTTATAGTATAATAATAATACATAAATACTAGTTTCCTAATGCTATTATCATCACAATGTTAATGGTATCAGCGCCGTACTATCGCAAGTGCAACAAGTGCAATCGCACTGGGCCCCCTATTAAATAAATTAGAAAAACTTCTCCAATACCATAAATTACTACGAATTAAAAGAAAAAATTTTTTTTTTTAGTTTCTGCACAGGGCCCCCAAAAGTTACAGCACGGCGCTGAATGGTATTCGTTTTAAAGTGAAATTTTGTATCAATTTTATTGTTTTAATGTTATATATATATATATATATATATATATATATATATATATATATATATATATATATATATATATATATATATATATATATATACTATTTTTACTTTATTTACAACACCATTTAATATACAACTAACCCCTACAAAGCTGACAATAATTCAGTTAAGATTCAATCTGAGTTATTGAAACGTAATGAATTTAACATCAATAGAAAAGTAAAGCTGTCATCATTTAAAATATAAAGGGTGTTGTCAAATATGTTGAAAATAAAATTAAGTTACTAATAAAATCAGGTTCAACAATGATAAACATTCTTACTGTAGTAAAAAATAGAACTTATTGATAAATTTGAACAAATAAATATAAAATTAACAAAAACAATGAATAAATATGAGCTTTAACTTAAACATTAACTAAAACTTGAATTTGAATTAATTGGTACTAATTTGTTTAAGCATAACCTTAAAAAATAAGTTTTTATAACAAATTATATGTATAACTAGTTATACATATAGTTAACTATCAGGAGTTATATGTATAGCTATATGCATTTTAAAGCATATTATTTTATTTAAACAATACTTTAGATCATATTACTTTGAATACTGGACCCAGAGGCTTTATTCCCAATAACACTGTGGTACTCCAGATTAAAAATTGAAAAGTTTCTATAAATATCCTGTTTTTGGTCCTCAATGTAGTTCGTAAGTCCCTTAAGTCTTAAGGACCTTATTATATCTAAAGTTAAAATTTATAATTCTACGCATGAACGTGATCTTGGTGTAAATTTTGATACAGTACTGAAATGGAAGAAGCACATAGTAGCGTGTTCATCAAAAGCTAATGCAATAATGGGAATGATAAAAAACACTTTTGTCCATTTGGATCAGCATCTTCTCAAGCAACTATATACTACTTTTGTTAGACCTCTGATTGAATTTGCTGCGCCAGTTTGGTCACCAAACTGCAATAGTGACATTGAAATATTAGAAAGGGTGCAACACAGAGTGACAAGGATGATAAAGAACTTAAGAAGCTTGCTGTATAAAGACCGTTTACAGATACTTGGTTTAACAACATTGTCAGAAAGAAGGAAGAGAGGAGATCTTATTCAAATATTTAAGATTTTTAATGAGATTGAAGCAGTAGACCTTTTAAACAAACCAGTATTTTCAAAATCATGCAGAGGTCACAGCAGAAAGTACAGCAGAGAGCAAACCAAGTTTGTGCCAAGATATGAATTTATCATAAATAGAACTGTGAATTTGTGGAACAAATTGCCATTGGAAGTGGTCATGTCGGGAAATGGAAACATTTTCAAAAACAGTTTGGACAAATTTTTGGCATTAAAAAGATAACTTAGAACTAACTATATATATATATTTTTTAATTTGTTCATTATTATCTTTAGTAAATTTTTGTATATTTTTAGATTGTCAAAAGCTGTCAAAGTGAGTTTTTAACTCACTCGCTGTTAACACAGCTACAGTTTTAAATACTACTACTACTACTACTACTACTACTACTACTACTACTACTACTACTACTACTACTACTACTACTACTACTACTACTACTACTACTACTACTACTACTACTACTACTACTACTACTACTACTACTACTACTACTACTACTACTACTACTACTACTACTACTACTACTACTACTAATACTAATACTACTACTACTACTACTACTACTACTACTACTACTACTACTACTACTACTACTACTACTACTACTACTACTACTACTAAAAGTTTTGAAGCATAAAAAAAGTTACAGAAACCTCCATCCTATTTTTTCTTTTTTTAATAAAGAAAATTGGGAATTCTTTGACTTTCAAACCTGCATTTCTTTGTGGGACACTGCAGTGTCCCATGCATGCAAGATTGGTTTTTGACAACATTTCAACTTGCATCAGTTAATTGTTTGAAAATAATATACTCAAGATCTATATTCAAATAACTATTATATTATCCTAATAATACGTCTATTTGCACAAATCTTAATCTTATTTCTATAAAGAAAGATAAACATTATTCGTGGTACTTTCATACTTGCTTGCCATTCTCTATATTAATATAAAATATTTTCACACATTATAAACGTAACGCAATGCAATTTAAAAATTTTTTTTTAGTTTTTTTTTTAAAGTTTTTTTTTAGTTTCTAGCCTTCAAATTAATTCCCATGCAAATCCCGCAGGAAACCCACGTGGGATTTCCCATGTGTGTAAATACCATATGGTTCCCACATGTAACCCATGTGGGATTACCCACATGGGTTTAAGGTGACAAATTTCCATACGTATACCACATGGGAAAATCCGTCCCACGTAAATCCCATCAATCCCACACGGAACCCACGCGGAACCCATGTGGGACGCGGTTTTATTTTTCACTGGGATTGGAATTAGTTTGCTTTCAATGTGAAATTAGATTAGGTCTAAAGTTAAAGTAGGAAGGATTGGCACATTCATTTTTTGTGACAGGGGATTTTTATATGACGTAATGAATGGACAGTCCCATTGCAAATTTTGATGACAATCGCAATCCAGTCAATTCTATCCAATTAACTTCTATTGCCTGTTGCGAAAGATCATTAAGTAAATAGATACTTTTGTATTTGAGAACCTCAATGGGACAAATTTGATTGTGTGATCTCGCTTTGCTGATTATAAAAAAAAGAAATGACAAAAGAAATTGACTTTAATAACATAATTAAACAAATTGCGTCAGCTAATGAAAGAAAAATAAATTTGTAATAAAATGTTATCAGATTTAATTTGTGTGCCTTTTTTAGAAAATAAAACGGAAAAAATCTATTGTTGGAAAGAGGCGCAAGATCGATTTATACCATAGGCGCAAATTACCCTAGGTAAGCCACCGGTTATGAGACACGTTGAAAATAAAATTTTATTGTTCTATTTAGTTTCCTTAACTGACAAATGATATAATAATTTATTAAATGAGCCGGTGAAAATCAGAATAGCGTAAATCATTTTGCGTAAGCATTTTGAGATTTTCAAGTTTTTATTAGATTTACTGCAAGAGAAAACCCTGCAAACTACTATTTTTTTAAAATTTGTAAAAATTATTTCATACTTTTCTCAAAGGTTATAACCTTTAAAACTAGTAACCTTCATGGTTGAAAAGTTTTGGAAATATTTTTGAAACACCATTAAAAACCCTTAACTTCATTGTTTTCAATTTCTTTAGGGTAAATTTAACAAAGTATTTTTAATTTTTTATGTTATGCCATTAATAAAAATAAATTAAAAGTGATTTCTTATTTTTGTGTGCGACACATTATAACCTTATAATCTTAAACCTCTGTTGTCCTGCGATTGACTGTGTCGATACAGTCAATCGCAGGACAACAGAGGTTATTAGGTTAATGAAATCTGGTTTAACATTTATATTTATAATAACTTATAATATTTAAAACAGAAGAAGAAAATTATATGTTGAATACTGTATTGAATCGAAATATTTATTTAAAATTTTTTTCATATTGAATCCTTATATTTTTGCTTATCTGATGTAAAAAACTGTGGACGAAGAAAAACAGAAAGATATATTTATAGAAATGTTTGTTCTTTAGTTATTGCATACATATAGAATAGATAAACAACTTCAGATTATTTTGCAGAACATTTAATTTGATAACAAAATAGCAGGCAAATTTAAAACAAGCTTTTAAAGTTTACGTAAATTTGAACCAAAAACAATGTTTATTAAAAAAATAAAACAATTTTTTTTTTGTTAATTTCTTTTCTCAGATACTTTTACATCTTTAGTTAAAAATACAACTTTACTTTAATCCAGTTTTTTTGTCGCTCTTTTTAACGTTATTTATTTTTTATTACTCTTTCATAGTCCTGTTCACTGATAGTAGTGCAGTCATCAATGTCTCCACCGTAAAAATCAAAGTTTTTATAAAATTGATCTGACCCAACATAACCAGATACAGATCCTGGGGATTGTTTAATTCGCCATAGATGCGGCTTGTCCTTTTTATAAAATAAAGTTTAGCATGAAGAAAGGTCAAAAAATATTTAAAATTAAAAATGTATAATTAAACCAATTATGATCAAATTATTATAAATTCAACGTTTTAACAGTTAAAAAATAACTTGAAATGATACCTTTAAAAAGCACATTTTTGAAGAAGTAGCATAGTTAAATCCCCTACATCCAATCGATAAACGGCATAAATTTAGACAAGATTCAGCGTTTTCCGTTCTTGGTGCACAGACACTTACGATCGAATCCATTGTTGCAAGTAAAATAATTAAAGAAAAAAAGTACTTCATCTCGAAATCTAAATTTAATTTTTTCAATAATTATGAATTTTATTTGTTAGTTGTATAACTATGTAATAACTATATAATATTTGCATATTTCGTGCATATTTTATATTTGTCAAAAAAAAACTATATTTAAAACACGATATTTAACACGATTATATGAGTAAAAAAATGTAACTACAACGATTTCTTTTATACCGTGTTTCTAATTTAAGTAAATATTGAGTAATTATAATAAATGACTTTATAATAATAGCAATTAATAGTATTGATTAATTAAATAAAAGTTTAAGTAGCTAATAAAATAACACAACTAAAATAAATACTAAATGTAAAAATGTAACACGGGAATAATCTCAATTAACATTGGTTAAAACCGGTTTTTAACTTGTTAAACCTACACGCATACACATAAAAAAAAAACCTTATAGTTTTTTAAATCTCTTGAATATTCCAATCATCATTAATTATAAAAATATATTCAATTTATAAGGGCTTATTTTTTTCTCATAACAATATATGTATCTGCACAGTGGCGTAACCAAGTGGGTGCTGGGGTGCGGTCCGCACCGGGTGACACCATTACAACGTGACACACAGGAGTGAAACCAAAATGAATAGAAAGAAAATATGCCAAAACTTTTTTTTTTCAGAACTTTCCAGATATAGAGGACTTTTTTTAGTTTCACCTTTCACCTGTTAATCCAATGGGTGACACCAACCTTAGCGTCACTGCATGTGCATGCACTAGCATCAAAAGTAAAAAATTTGAGTTATATTATATATTATATTAATATTAAGTTATATTGAACGCACAAAAACTAAATATATTTTATTTCACTCGAAGCATCAAAAAAATGCATCAGTTATACCCTCTCTGAATATCGATTTAAAAAAATTGAAAGAACCCAAACAATTAAACTTCTTAATGTCGTTATTGACAAAAATATTTCATGGACAGCCTACATAAACTCGATCAACACAGAAATATCTGAAAAAAATCTTCGGTGTACCTTTTAAAGCTAGAACATTATAATAATAAAAAAAAATTAAAAATTAATAACTTTTCCTTCATACGTAGTTATCTTACATACGCCAACATTTTTTTTTACAACGATGAGTTTAGTCTAATTTTAAAAAAAGTACAATGCAATACAAAAAAGTACAATGCAAATACAAAAGCACACACACAAACACACACACACATGCGCGCACACAGAGAGAGAGAGAGAGAGAGAGAGAAAGAGAGAGAGAGAGCAAGGCAGCAAAAAAATCATTATGCAAAATTGAGTAACATGCTTATTGGCTATTAGGTTGTTTAGGTGATTAACATTTTTCTTATTAAACAGAATATTTCACTGTTTGATTTGATAATGCCATCCGTAAAATTTAATTACAAATACATAATTATTAAACAAAAACCTATGGACAGCAAAAATGCTAACCTAATCATAGAGCCACAACAGATCGTAACCAAATTCAGATTCAGTATCTAGGTAAATAAGTCATTTAATTCGTAAATTTTAAATGAAATAAAAACTAAATAGAGAAGATATAAAATTTAAAATAAAATGTAAAAATGTAATATTTTATTTGAAACTGAAATGACTTTGCCATACTTAAATTTGAAACTAAAAAGTTTTTGCCATACTTAAATTGTCTTTCCGAATAGCTTAGGTTCCCGAAGCTTAGGTTCCCGAAGCTTAGGTTCCCGAAGCTTAGGTTCTCGAAGCTTAGGTTCCCGAAATATTCCAATATATTCTGTGTATTTATTTAACTTTTTAAGTAGTTTAAGTTACCTAAACAATTAAATAAAATGCTTGGTTTGCTCCTGAAATTAGTAAACTTAATAAAAGTAAAAATAAATAGCATATTTTAAGAGCAAATTAATAAAACACATATGTTCTCATATATGTAACGATATGTTCTCATATATGTAACTGAATGGTTATTTCTTTTATTAAAAAATTATTAAAGAAAGTCGCCCTATTTTTTGCTGTATATAATTCTACAAACATGTTTTTGTAAACAAATAATTTTTTCAAGTTTTGTTGTTTGACAACTTTCCTACGTAGTATTAACATGGGTACTTTAAAAATGAAACAAGCAGATGTAAATAAATTTTTGCATGTAAAATTACCTTCGGAAGAATTCAATATTTCATACCATTGGTTTTACAGGTGTAAGACATGTGATAAATTTTTATACACAAGAACTTCTAAAAACTTTATAGTATCTTGCTTTTTAATTTGTTTTTTATTTATAATAAGTTAATTCAAGAAAGTTTATTTTACTTTTTTAACAGTCTTAGAACGTTGAAAAAGTTACATAAAAAACATACATAAGAAAACGTTTGTTTAACCGAAACCAATCATTTACTTTCTTTAATTCAATATTCATGTCCGCATAAATTTGATTCATATTGTTATTAGATTGTTATTAAAAAAAAGATTTGTATTGTCTGCAAACATGATAGAATTTTGTTTTACTGATACTTGTATTAAAAACATGAGCGAATTTAGAATTTTGTTTTACTGATACTTGTATAAAAAAAATGAGCGAGACGAGGGTCGTTCCTAGCACGACTCCATATATAAAATCCAGTATTGCAGATTTCTTATTTTACACATATGGCTTTCTATTAGTATAGCTTTTATCCAACAATATACTTTATTGTTTGCCCCATACAATTTAATTTTTTTTTTAAAATACACTGATCAATGAATTTGATCAAATAAATTGATAAACTCCAAAATTAAATTTGTTGTCAAAATCATCAGTTATTTTGACTATAATCAATATATTAAATTGCTAAATAAAATAACTGTTTTTTTGTAAAATAATCATAGATTCTATTATAAATTAAAGATAGTTTTGCTATGTAGAACAAAGATTTTGTAATGTTTTATGTGTTAAAAATAATTGTTACACGATATTTCATAATATTCTCATGATTTTTTAAAAGAAAAAAAAAAGCCGCGTCAAGTTTATTGAAAGTTAAGTCACTATCATGCATCATCTGACAAATTTACATATATTTTAAATTTACATATATTTTAAATGGTATAAAGGTTGGTATAATTTTATTTGCTAAACTAAACCATACATTTGAGAGGTATCGATTGAATTCCTCTCATTTTGTTATTTAGACATGATATATGAATTATTAAGGTATTAATAAGTCTCTCTTTTTTTTTTTTTCCTTTTCCTCATTACGTCATTATTTACTGACCTTTTTTTTAATATCAAATTTGCATTTGCTATTTTTTTTAGTGTAACGAAGTTTTTCTTCGTAAAGGTAAGCTTTATTCAATATCGCTAAAAATTTAGAAAAAAAAAAAAAAAATTACCATATAAAAATTCTATTTAAGCCAATGTAAGTCTAACTAAAGTCTTTAAATAAATGGCTCACTTTTATAAGTACTTTATCTTTCACAATCGAAAAAATGTTCACGGACTTCAAGTTATCAAGTTTTAATAAATCAAATTTTTTAATTGCACTTTTATGAAAATGCATTATATTTGTAATCAAGAAAGATCACAAGTAATTCTCAGTATAGTAAAATTAGTCAGGTTATTAATTTTAACAATCTATTTATATACTTCTTTAATTTCGCAGACAAACTTTTAAACTAGTATCAAATAAGTTTCACTTGGGAGTTGTTATTTATAAACAATTAGGTTAAACTAAATAACAGGTCTTTAATTAAATAGGGTAGGATTTTTGTGGTTTTTATATCTTACTTAAGTCTCAATCAATCAAAGTCTCTAGATATATAATCTCAAGATAGTTTTTAAAAAATAATCATTTTTTATTTGCAAAAAACTGTTTTATATTTGTAAAAATATCTGTTATTTATATTCTCTAGAGACAGAAAAATTAAAATGATTAATAAAAAACTTATATAACTATTTCATTACTTTATACAAAATAATCATTTGATATTTCTGTGAAAATCACGCTAAGTTGTAAAAGAAAGTCACAACTTTAATGTTGGGTAAAGTTACAACTAAGCAGCCTAAAATTTTATTTTTCCTATAATATTCCTTATGTTTAAGAAAATATTACCAAAAAAATACTTACAAAAAAAATTAATTGTAGAATGCTCCAATTCAACATTTTCAGATAACTTAGGATTTGTAAGACTTGTAAGACTTTAAAGTATTGTAAGGTCCCGGTCACGTCAATGAACTATATTATGATTCATTAACTTGGCCGAGACCGGTACAAAACTTTGTTTATAAATAAACCTTGTTTACTTTTTTTATAGTTTTTTTTCAAAAGTATCTTTATTAAATATGGTTATATATTTTCAATAAGTTTTTTAGAACATTAAATCACAACATTACACAGTGGGTCAAAAGTGGATTAACAGTTTCTAGCAAAAAATATATTTTTTCTTTATTAGAAACAGTTTATATTTATATTAATATTGAAAAACTCAATCTGTGGAAAAAATAACATTTGTTTTGAAAAAACTTTAAATTTTATTACATAATTACGCAAGTTATTTTAAAACTCCAATTTTTTCCATTTACAAAAATTCCGTTATCACCCAATTAAATTAACAACACGGATTTTTAAGTTTATTTAAAATATATTTAATTTTTTTCTTTACTAGAATATTCTGATGTTGGCTGAAGAAGCAGAATACTGAGTATTCAGTATTCTGTTTCTTGAGCCATTTAGAGCAAGAATACCGAGTACTCAATATTTTTTCATGAAAGATCTTAAAAACTGTATTGGTAGCCTCTTAAGCCTTTTCAGAAAACATCTTAATGGAAGAGTAAATAATTAAATTACTTCGTAGCTATGAATATCTTATGAACTGTTTGGGTCATAGGAAACCATGGGCACAGGTCTACATAGAGCGAAGCAAAATCCCAACAGAATATTCTAAATTTTAATCAGTAAATGTCATAAGTATATGACATTGTGGCCAGAACAATATGAAGTCTATTCATAAGATCTACATCCATGTTTAATATACTATCTGAGAGATCATATTGCTGAAAAAATTGCCTGGTTGTGTTACTATCATTTAATGCACCTGCACCACCTACTCATGGTTGGTCAATGACAAAGCCCATCCTTTTTCTAAATTCAGCTCGGGCTTCAACCTTTCTCATTTTAACAATGTTTATTTATCTTCAGTTCTAGCCTGCCACTTCAAAGTTAACATCTTGTAAGATATATAGAGTATACATTCAAAAACATTATCCAAGCATGCAAAGTTAAAACGCCATGATGATATTGCCTTCTAATATTTTTTTTGAATTGCTTAAGATAGTTTGTTTATTTTCATTATAGATACACCACTCACTGAACAATATTGGTAAGAGTTGATTGCTTTCTGAATAATAGTTTTTCCATCTATCATTGTTATATTCACAATATGTTGTACTTCAACATATTGTGAATTTAATGCTTCTCTTTTGTTATATTTATTAACGTTATTTTTAAAAATTTATTTATAAAATGGTATGGTACCTGATGTAATTTAATTTTTAGCATGAATAATAAATTTTGACATATGTTAATTTGATAAATATTAAGCACCTTCATTTCTTTAAAGAGCGGTTGAGTGTGTGTAAATTTATCTTTATGGTAAATTAGTCTAAAGGCGTGTTTTTGACGTTTATTTTATATTTTAGTTTCCTGAGTTCTTTCAATGGTTATATTTTCTATTTTTAGCAATTGTAGAGTTGTTTCTAATGTGATTCTTAGTTGTTTTAATTGTTTATACGACACAAAGATTGCAAAAAATGACCAACGGAGCCGTCCAGTTATGTAGACCTGCGAGATGTGAAAATAAA
Organism: Hydra vulgaris; assembly: GCF_038396675.1. Classification (NCBI taxonomy): domain Eukaryota; kingdom Metazoa; phylum Cnidaria; class Hydrozoa; order Anthoathecata; family Hydridae; genus Hydra; species Hydra vulgaris. Next base: position 24,838,207 of record NC_088932.1, on the reverse strand, counting down.
AACAGATTGTAGATGGTGTCTTTGAACAAAAAAAAATCATAAGTAATTATAAAATGTGTGGCAAGACTTTTGTGAAGTAGAAGAACAAAGAATGGACGCTAAGGGGGCATGGGGAGAAACAACTAACGCTTTAGTCACTCTGTGTGTAGAACATGTGCAACAAAGAACAAATATTTGCCTAATGTCCGTTTGCCTAATGTCCATTAGGGTGGAGTGAATTTTAGTTTTTTTTACAATTCGTTTAGCCTGGGTGTGCAAAAGTTATCTATTCATTTCAGAAATACTCTGGAAAAATATCAATGCTCTAGGAAATTATCTTGAGGTTCCTCAAGACCTTTAAAATTTTAATGGGTCCCTAATATTATGTAAAAAAAAGTTTTTCAAAAGTATGTCATATTGGGTCTCAAAAGAAGCAAAATTTTATAAAAATTTCAAAAATAACAATAATTTTTTAAAAAAATTGTTATTTTATAGTTTATTGCAGAAAAAATGACCTTTTAAACTAAAAATGAAAAAAGTTTATTTTTTTTAATTATAATTTCAAAAAAATCTTAAATAATAAATTTTTTATAAAATAATTGTTATTTTTGAAATTTTTATAAAATTTTGCTTCTTTTGAGACCTTACATGACATACTTTTGAAAAAATTTTTTACATAATATTAGGGACCCATTAAAATTTTAAAAGTCTTGAGGAACCTCAAGATAATTTCCTAAAGCATTGATATTTTTCCAGAGTATTTCTGAAATGAATAGACAACTTTTGCACACCCAGGCTAAACGAATTGTAAAAAAAACTAAAATTCACTCCACCCTAATGTCCATTTTGTCGTTGTGGTGTGCATTGAGCTGCTTTAATGATATTTCATCAGTAACAAAACTGACTTGGTGATTTTAATCCTATTTAAAGATTCGAAAATACACAAAGTAAAATGCAGCACACACGTTTCACTTCATTGATGTTTTGACATAAAAAATTTGAGGACTATAAAATAAAACTTTTCTTTGCACTAACGAAAAAATAGAAATGCGTATCACCAAGCACATACATTGCGTATCACGAAGCACTATGCGTATCATCAAGCACATACATTAACCGGTATTTCAAGCTTTAAAAAGAGCCGCTGTTTAGCACGCTGTTTCTTCTTTAGGCTTTTTAGGAGAACTTTTATCTTTTATTGCCAAAAAAAGTTGCATCAGTAAATTGAACTCTCCTACAATAAAATATATTTTAATTAATATGTAGTATTTCAAAAGTTTATTTTTAATTATTTCATTATTTTTGCTGAAATTCATAATCCTTGAACTAGTCTAGAAATCAAACAGCATTTTATTGTGAGGTCGCTCTTATATTGTAATATCTCGAATTTTAAAGCAAGTTTCATGTATAAGCACGAACGTTTAGATATTAGAATATAGCGGAAAGTTATTATACGCAAGCGCAGTTGGATTTTATAAACTTGAGATCTCAATATAAGAAATATATAATCTCAATAAAACATAATTTAGTATAATGTGTTTATAGTTTTGAAATTCTTCTTGCTAATTGTTTGAGCTGACCTTAGGTGTTCTACCTGATAATTCTATCGTTTTTCAAAGATAAACTTTTTACGTTTTTTTTTAACTTTATTATATGAATAACTTCAATTTGCTTTAATTAAAGTGTTTTTGCATTATAAAACTTTGGAATTAAATCTTCAAGTTACTTAAACTAAAGTAAAAAAAAAGGCGATTTTCAAGTTATCATCGGTTTTTATACAAATTTAGTCGGCTAGTTGGGTATTTGACACAATTCAGTCGTGTAAATTTTAGTTTTGAGGACCTTTTTTTTTTCCAGAAGCCCTGGTACTTTTTAACGATTCACCCCCCCCCCCCCCTTTTATTTTATTTGTAGAATTGTCTCAATTGTAATTTGTAGAATTGTATACAAGCAATAAAAAAAATAAAAAAATTAAAATTGAAACTAAATTAAAATTCCTTTTCTCAGCCTTATAATAATCTGTACTGTGGATGGTATAAAGACTAAACACAATTTCTAAAAAAAAATAATATTAGGAACCACGTGACTTTTTTTTTGCTAGCAAGACATTCTGTATTACTATGGAAATAAGCCATCGATAATGAATTGACTAAAAGCGAAAATAAAATATCAAATAAATATTTTGACTATCATAATGGAAACTATTCTGAATAAAGAAGAAAAAATGTATAATAAATTTTTATCAATGTACACATATATCATAGAATCTTTTATATCACAACGAACTAGAACTCATAATGCTAATAGATCTCCCTGGATCACACGAGAAATTAAAGATTTAGTGTGTATCACAAGGTCATTATGGTTAAATTTATATTCAAGGAACAATAGACAGTCTAAATGTAAAATAAAATGCGAAGCAGTATGCAAAGATTTAAAGAGTAAAGTACAACAAACAAAGCGCTCATTTGAAAAGAACTTTGTAAGTAAATCAATCCATAATCCAAAACTACTATTCAAATATATAACAACAAATATAATTTAAAAAATACTATCCGTGAATGTGACCAACACTATAAATGATCACTTTAAATCTTTATGAAAGAGAATACCAATAATTTACCGATTCTAAAAAACTTTTTTTCTTTTCCTTGAGACAATAATAAATAATATAATAACTGCAAATTTAATTAAAGAAAAACTTTTTCAGAATATAAATCTCCAGGACCAGACATGGTAAAATCAATAATACTAAAACAATGTGCATCTGTTTTTGCTTTACCGCTAACTTTTTTATATTTTTTTTACCTGTTTAGACTTTTTTCAAATCACTTAAAGCTGGAATCAATTAAATGGAAAATGGCAAACATTATCCCAGTATTTAAAAAGGGAAACAAGCTAATTTCTAGCAACTACAGACCAGTTTTATTAACCTCAATAGTCTCTAAAGTAAATAGGCCTTTTGAGTAAATTGCTTGCAGAAAACTGTAGATATTTTTTATCTCTACTTTACTAAACCTTTTGACACAATTGTTAATCAAACTAAAGTATTATGGAATATCAAATGTCATATGCAACTGTAAAAGCAACTTTTTAACTATCTTTTTAATCTACACCAAAGAGTGATACAAGGCAATAAAGCATCAAACTAGCGAATGATAAAAGACGGTGTTCCTTAAGGATCGGTAATTTCTCCAATCTTATTGATTGCGTATATCAAAAATTTACCAGATATTTTAGATCGCTTTAAGCTCTTTACAGATGACACCAAGTTAATCGGGAAAGTAGCTAACTCTGAGAGTGGTCAATTGCTTCAGAATAAAATTAACTCTCTTAATGGTCCGAGATCTGGCAATTACAACTATTTAAAAAAATTCGCCACATCTATAGACTAGGTGACAGAAAGCAGTCTCTGATACCAAAAAAATAGAATAATAGCAGTCTCTGATACCAAAAAAGATCTTTTTCGGTATCAGAGAAATTAAAATGTCATCAAATCTCAAATGGAAAAGTTACATTACCAATTGTACATCAAAAGCTTATTCAATGCTTGGAACGTTTAAAAAAATATTTCATTACATCAACAAAAAAATGTTTAAGATGTAACATTTATAAGACTCCATCTTGAATTAGCGATACAAGCATGGTGCCCATACCTTAAAAGTGACATTAATGCATTTGAAAAAGTTCAACTAACCCAAGATTTGAAAACAAAGTTATGAAACAACAATTAAAATACTTGGCTTAAGCACACTGGAAAACAACAATTAAAATACTTGGCTTAAGCACACTGGAAAACAACAATTAAAATACTTGGCTTAAGCACACTGGAAAACAACAATTAAAATACTTGGCTTAAGCACACTGGAAAACAACAATTAAAATACTTGGCTTAAGCACACTGGAAAACAACAATTAAAATACTTGGCTTAAGCACACTGGAAAACAACAATTAAAATACTTGGCTTAAGCACACTGGAAAACAACAATTAAAATACTTGGCTTAAGCACACTAGAAAAAAGATTTAAAAGAGGAGACTTAATTCAAATGTACAAAATGTAGAAAACGAATTATTTAGAAAAATATTATAGAACTAAATATAAATGTTTTTGCGTCATATCAGCCCAACACAAGGGACCATAACTTCAAAATTAGAAGATAAGTTGTTTAAAACTGCAATTTTCGTCATCAATTCTTGACCAATAGAGTCTCGTCAATGTGGAACGAACTACCTGGTTTTATTTACTTCACTTATTCAAAACTCGCATTGATAAATTGAGCTGTATGATTTTTTATTTATAATTTAATTTTATTTACCTAGAAAAACTAAACAATGTACACGCTGTCAAAGTAAAACTAATTACTCTTAATTTCACTCGTAGTTTTTGAACTACTACAGCTTTCTGTTATATTATATTATATTATTTAAAACAATTAATAATATTTGTTAAAATATAATCAGTTATTTCAAATAATATAGAGAAAAAACATGCTGCACTTTTATTAGAGCAAAATATATTTTTTTTTATATTCAATAAGCCATTTTTATTTCACAATGCATGTTCATACTTCTTGCAAATATTTCCACAGCACGAAAAGCACGACCTATTTTCCGAAAACATATAAAACTATGATTGTTTGATTCTAGATCAGGTTATAATAAAGTATATATAGGGCAAATTAAGACAGGTATAGGGTGAAGTGAGGCAATAGCGTAATTAACAACATATTAGCAACAATTACTAATTAAAAACTATTAATACCTTTAACCACGTAATTTATTAAAGTATTCAAAAGGTTTTCAAAGTATAATTACATAAAAGTGATATGGGAGAAATTGGAGATTAATTAATTTTCTTTGTCTCACTTCACCCCTCAAAAAAATTTTTTGGGGGTACTTTTCAAAAATGTGGTTTTTACAACACGCAGGGAGACAAAACAATGACTGCTAATTAAAAAGGAATTGGTTTGAAATCCCACCTAATTGTAATTTTTGAATTGTCCCACTTCTTCTATGTCTCAGCAAAAAAATTACTTAACATTGAGTAATTTTTTTGCTTGGATAAGAAAATAGGTAAATTTCGAGCCAGATGAACTAGAATAAATTTGTTTAAATACGCATTAATAAAGAAAAAATTTCTAACCTACATAAAATTAATTATAACTCCCAACTATTAAATGTTCATTTAATAATAAATAAATTTTAATCATCTGTAAAAACGAATATGTTTTTGTACATCAAGGATATGATATATATATATATATATATATATATATATATATATATATATATATATATATATATATCTATTTTTTTATTTTAAATAAAAAAAAAACTATAAAACTTAAAAATATAAAAACATCATTTTTATTGTAAATCTTTATCTTCTTTAACAATATAAATATTTTTTATAACATTAAAGTTGTTTAAACTGCCTGTAATGTTATACAAAAGTTAATTTGAAGGTCCGTCTTTATAAACATCTCTTTCTACAAATAAGCAAGTCTCATCTATACGTGATTCAGATTTCTAAAACATTAAAATGTTTTTTCTTTGTTTTCAAAATAGCCCTTATTACGTGTTTCCCTATGTAATGTGGTTATTGCAAATACGTTAAAGTCTACGGTTAAAAATATAAAACTGGTTTGAAACTAGTAAAATATTTATGCCAATCAAAATAGCAACAGTTTTTAGAAGCCAATAAAACTGAAAAATTTTTTATAAAAAGACTAAACTACAAATATAAATTTTATTATGATAGTTTTCAATTCTAATTTGAAAGAAATTTATAATCTGTCAATTTTATAACTTCCTACAGTAATAAAAATGAAGAGTCGCAATAATTTAAGTACTCAATTCGGAACATATTTAATATTCCTAATTTTCGGAAAGTTTTTAAAAAAAGTTGTGACTGTTTCTGCCTTTATTTTAGGGTTCATTTTAAATTGCATTGTGGTTTTTAGTAACATAAATGCTTAATCGGGATGCGATTGCAACTATCATCCAGGTGGTACATTATAAGCGAAGGAGCACAAAAAACGTTGTGAGCGGGCCAACGTTGACCGAGGCACGTTGGCCCGTTTTTTTTTCCTTGATGTGTAACTTTTTAACTTTTTGTTTTTTAATTTATTATTTTTTTCAAAAGATTGACTAGTCCCTAGACTATCTGGAAAAAACAATAATAAAAGTTTTATAAAAAATAAATAGCTTTTCAACACATTTAAAACTTTTTTTGTTTAGGTCATATCGGGTGTGCCAACCTACCCTGTTATCGAGGTAGGTTGGCACAAGGATTGGGGCAGGTTGGCCCACATACAACTTATGGCAGACTTTGAGGTGGGAAAACGTTCATTGAGCACAAACAACTTTACAATTTGATGAAACAAACAAATTGATTGGTTGATGAAACAAACAACTTTTTAACTTGATAAAACGAAATTGAAACAACTTTAAAACAATAAACTACAAAAAAATGAAGTAAAAACAAAATACAACAGTAACACTTTATTTAACAACAGTATAAACATTTATAATATAACCCCTTTGCATCTTTTTCTACACAACTCACATGGGCCCAACACTGACAGCTTGAACACTATATCCACACAGCACCTGGAAGGCTGTTTGAAAATGGTTTGAAGCAACTACGACATAAGATATCTTCCTCATTATCATCTTTGTTTTTCTTGTTGCATTTTTCTTTCACAGGTTGAGTGGCAAAAATCTTGCTTGTTTTAGAATTACTTGGACCAGCTTCTTTGATAGAAAATAGTTTTTTATTTTTTGAGCTCTTCTGTTTTTTTTTCTTTTGCTGCTTTCTGTTCCTGTTGCAAGGCTTTTTTAACTGGTGTATCAGTTAATATAGCAGAAATTCGTTACCGATTTCTGAGCTTATTTACATTGTTTTTTCTAGGTTGAGCTTTTTCAAAAGGCCTCACTTCTTCAGGAGATGGTATTAGTGAAGATTTTGGAGTAGCACATGATGTGCTGTCTAAATATGGAAAATTTCCTTTCTTAGATTTTGATTCATTTGAATTAAATTTTTTGAATTTTTTTTGTTTGCAATCCACAGATGAAACTTCGTTGCTAGGTGTTTGTTTACAGTCGACTGCTGAAACTTCGTTTCTAGGTGTTTGTTTAGTGATGCTAAAATCCACAGATTACATTTTAGTACTAGGGTCTATCTGTTAAATATGATGGCAAAAAATCACTTTCTGAAAAAATATCTATGTTAAATGGATAAATACCTGTTGCTTGGAAACCACTAATTATGTTCCTTGGAGTTATAGCATTAGGATTTGCTGCCTTTACTATACCAGGTATGTCATAGATATTCATAGGTCGTTTGTTTACAGTAACCCATGCATCACATGCTGAGTTCACAAACTTTTTAAAAGGACCATAAACACTTCTAACTAATGGTTGTAATTTATGACTACAGTGTGCTGGAAAAGATAAAAGTGTGACCATTTACTTTACAAAAATCAAGTACTGCTGCATCAAGATGAGAGCTGTGATTGTCAATCAATACCAGACAAGGGCGATCATTGGAACAACATGCATGGATAGAAAAATGTTTGATATATTTAAGAAAATTTGTCTCTGTCATCCATCCTGAAGAATGTGCTGATCTATCACATCCTATTGGTCCATCACAAATAAAGTGAGATTTAAAATTAACTCTGAAAGATAAAGTATGAAGGTATGCTATTGTCAACCGCACTAATCGCCAAAGCCATAGTCACTAATGTTCCTCTTTCTGCTGATTTCACTCGACCTATCTGGCAAAAGCCTCTACATGCAACAACACAATCAGGCCGCTGCACTGTTGTGATTCCAGTCTCATCAATGTTCCAAATGTCTGAAACACTTAATTTTAACCTATTCAAAACATTGCTTAAGTTGACAAAAAATAAATTTACATTATGCTTATTAAAACTTGTGCACCGAGCTAAACTTGTTGCTTGTGGAGAGCGAATAGAAAGTTTTGGATGCCTTTTTAAGAATCCGGAAAACCAATCACTACCAGCAGATTGAAGTTCTATCCATGAGTGAGGAATTTTCCTGCTACAAGCAACAGCTTATGTATACCGTCGAACTTCTTTAGGAGAAAGACCAAAGTAAATATCACTTGCTTTCATTAGGTATTCTTCAAGCAAAACTTCCTGCTCAGGTTCAAATACCTAAAGAAATATAAAATATATATTACCATTAGACATAAACATTAAAATCATATTTGGTACCTGTCCCAGTCTCTAAAAAAATTCTAAATTTTAAATGTATCAAAGCAGTGTTTTATATTGAAGTACCTTATTAAATGTTTAAATAAGTTACAGTACTAAATTATATTCAAATTAGTTAGAGAAAATAGAAATACCTGAAATCTTTGGCATAGCCAAACTTGTGCCAGGGTTTTTCATCTAATTCAGGTGATAGTAAATCTCTCCCTATAGCCGCGTTATCAGGCGTATGTTCTGCATTAGGCTTATGTACTGTTGCAGTAACATCAAACTCAAGTGTGTTATCTTTGTTAGAATTTACAAGAATCACTTGGCAATTAAGTTCTACTTCAGTTTGAACCAAAGCATTAGATGTAGATGGCAACCTTTTGGATATGCAATACCTTTCTAGAGTCTTACGTGGTATATTAAATTATCTACTAACTGCTCTAATTGATCTTTTATATTTTGTAACATGTATCACTGCCAATAACATTGTTTCTTCTGACACTTTTCCACGTTGTGACTTGCAAATATAATTTCGTACCATTTTTAGGTAGGTCTAAAAAAAAAATGCAAAAACCAAAAGTACATTACTTTATTACATACTTAAAAATTATATTTTATATTTTTCTTATTTAAAATACTAAATACTTATTTACTTTTAATCATTAATAATTTACATAACTCATGTCATATTAAATTTATATAATATATATAAATTTAAGAGTTAAGCATAAAAAGTTAAGTGTATAAAGTATCAAATGTAAGTATAACTAATATATAATATGTAAGTATAACTAGTATGTAAAAGATTAAATATCAATTAAATTTACATATATAAGTTATATTATAAGTTAAATAATATATATATATATATATATATATATATATATATATATATATATATATATATATATATATATATATATATATATATATATATAATAATTATTATTATATTAGTAAATAATATATAAATATATACAATATTTAAGTTTAGACATATGTAAATCTAAGTTAAAACTATATAAGTTATATAAGTTATAGTTATACGTTATGCTTGCTAAACCCCATTCTTACCAGTAAAAAATGATTTAAAAAATTTACATTAGAAAAAAGAAACTTTCATAAGATTTAGGGTTGCTTATGTCAATTAGAAATTTAATTTAAAATAATATAAATGAGTAAAAATTTAATATTGTTTTTTTCCGTCTATGTAAGCACGACGTTTTTAATACGTCCAAAAGGCGTATAAACACGTTTTAATACGTTTTTTAGACTCATTGTATTACTTTCAGAAAATAGCCCATAAAGTTTAAACAAAATTACAAAAGAAATAAAAATAAAAAATCTAGAATTGATTCTGAAACAATTTATATTTGTAATAAAATTTATAATAATATATGTTTTTGAGATGAAATTTTGGATATTCAAATGAGATTTTTGGTAATAAGTGACTATACAAAAAAAAAAAAACTGATGCTTACATTACAAACGCAATAGAAGAAGTTTTAGTTTAATATAATTTAGATCTATCATTTTAAAGGGATCAAGAGTATGGATAATGTGGCTTTTTTGTCTGGAAAATAAAATAGCATCAATATTAAAATAATGAAGAGGTATCTCGAAGCCTGCTTATGGTTAAGACTTATGGTTAAATATAGTTAATACAGTCTCATAACCTACTCCTGGGTAAATATAAAAAATCAATCCCCCCCTCCCTTTTCCAATACAATGATTTTTCAAAGTATTAAAAACAAAAAAACTTTTACTTAGTTCGATATTTTTCTGTTACACGCATAATCGATTTTTTAAAATCGTGAGACTCAATGCTTTTGTAATGAGTTTGCTCTCATTAATATTTATTTTCTAAATTTAAGGGAATGAAACCTAGCCCAGTAAATTTAAGGGAATGAAACCTAGCCCAGTAAATTTAAGGGAATGAAACCTAGCCCAGTAAATTTAAGGGAATGAAACCTAGCCCAGTAAAAACATTTTTCGAAAACACTTATAAACTGTTTAGTTTTTTTCTTGTATCTCGAAGGAAAGTAATTTAGAAAACTGTTAATATTTCAATAAATTCAATACCAACAACTAAATTCCAGTAAACGCAAGAAGTGTTTTTGACATTTAAAAATTGAATTTTAAATTCATTCGTCTTATTGCATAGGTAAATTCCCTAAAGTTTATATTGATAATAACTATATGATACAAAGTTCTTCAATTTAAATTTTTTAGAGCACAAACTTTCCATACATGAAAATTTGTACTCAACAATTGGCACTATAAAACTCAAAAGATAAATTATTTATGGAAATTATTAACAAACATATTTTAACAGTTATTATTAATGACAAAATGTTCAACATTTTAGTCTACCAGAAACAATTTGAATTTTTAAAAACTGTTTCAAACGTTTATCCATATTACGAATGCGCTAATGATCTAATAATGTCAAAAAATAAGCTAAGAATTTAATACAGAATCTGTAAACATTTATTTTGATAAAGTAAAAAGAATTACATCAATTTCTTAAATACCTATTTGTTTTCCAACACTCTTTAACATTTTTATGTCAGTACTGACAGGAGAATTATCTTTTGCCATTTCCACGTCCGCGTTAACAAGCGAAAGATCTTTCAGCAAATAAAAAATATAAAAATGTTGTTTATGTTTGAATGCAGAACAGAATTGTTAAGAATGCAGAACAGAATTGTCTTATACTTTTTTTTACAATAAACACAAAAACGTTTAGTAATAAACGTTAGCAAATACTATAGATTATGTAGGGGCTTATCCAGCATTTTTTGGTCTTTGGGTTAGCTCACTTCCAGGCAAAGATCAAAGGATCTTTTGCATAAAATTGCAACGATTGGAGTCTGGAAATAAAAAAGTCATAAATTTTTTGCCCCTTGCTCTACTTTATCAATTTGTTGCTTTCACGTGTCGGGTAGGGAGGAGGGAAAAAATTTTTGAATTGGTAAAGAATTAGTAAAATTAATAGAAAAGCTTATTTTGGATTGAAATAAAAAGTATTTAATTTTTTTTGAGCTTAATGGTTTTGTTAATTCTAACCCAGGAGCAAGTAATTTTATAATTTGATTTACACATACACACACAAATAAATAAATCCTTAAAATCATCAACATTAACAAAAAATCTCCAAATCATCAAAAAAAACAACTAAGTTTTTAATATTTACAAATCCTAAAAAATTTTAGGCTTCTAAAAAAAAATTACAGAAAATAAAAGACTTTTTACTTTAGAGAAGCCAGTTTAAGTATTTAGTTGCAACTTGTTTAGATAAATTTTGAAGCAACCTAGCTTTACAACCTACCATAGCAACCCGTAAAAGCCAAAATTTATTCGATGTTAATAAAGCATCATCAAATAATTTATTACCAAAATGTAATTTATTTACCAGATAATTTTTTCTAAAACAGTTTAAAAAATAATCCAAAACAGAACCTTCTGAGATTACCAAAGAAATATTGGTTTTGTTTTTAGCACCATTAGTTATAATAAGATAACTATATTTGAATTGTAAAAAATTTTTTGATTTGACCTTTTACAAAAAATTGTTTGATTTTAAAAAAAGATGTTTTAATCTTAAAAATACAGCAACTTGTCATGAGAGGCTTTTATGCAAAGTTAATAAAGAAACATCTCATTGGTAATTTCAAAGTTATTTAAATATTTTATGCTTACATTATATATTAAAAGTTTCAAAACCCTTTTGAAGTTGGACCTTTGAATTGAACGCATTTTGAAGTTGGACCTTTGAATTGAACCCATTTTGAAGTTGGACCTTTGAATTGAACCCATTTTTCCAATTTTTAGCTCTTAGCACGTTGCTCAGATATTAAAACGCTCTTTCCTATTTTTATAAGACAAAAGTTTACTTAAAACAGATCTTATTTGATTGACATAAATTATGGTTGTCTTTTGTGATCCACTAGCAGTCTCTTATTTTAATTCGAAATTTAGATGCAACGTTTTATGATTTAGTTTTATAGTTTAACAGCAATTACGTGTTATTACTTCGATGTACCCAACAACTTACTCGTATGCAATAGTTTATTGTTAAGTTATAAAAGCTTAATACTTTCGCTTTTAGCTTTATGTAAATACTTGCTTTGGCTGAGAATAACTATTCATTTAATATCTCAAGTATTTTATGAATTTTGTTGTGATACCACTTGGGTAATAGTTGGAAAAAATCAGAAACGCGCTCGGCAAATTAGGCCTGTTTCGTCACTGTGGAAACAGTTGTTATTCTGTTTATGTTGCTAAAAGTCATGCTTGAAAACACTAATATAGGTCGTTTAATTTGTGGACGTTAAGTATTTTGCACATGCAAGTAGGATTAATTTTTGTGTACTCAAGGAGTAATTATTATATTGGAGTTTTCACGAAAAATCATACTGTATCATTTTTTTGATTTTATTTTTTTCCTAAAGCTATCCCTCTTCAGTACATTATTTTTGCATTGAGATGTTTCGTAATTCTATTTAAAATTCTAATAACATATTTCTTTTAATAAAATTATAATTTTGCATTTCAAATAAAAATTAGAATTTTAGAATAAAATGATTTTTTCGTTTACACGACCAATTATACTGTATAACTGTAATGTATGATTTATACGTTTCTAGTCATACAGTATAACTGGTAAATAAGTGGTTGTTGTTGTTTGTTGTTGTTATTGTCGTTGTTGTTGTTGTTGTTGTTATAACTACATATATTTATACATATATAGATATATATTTATTTATAACTACGGTATAAGCATATTTATTTATATTTTAATATTGGATATATATACTATACTGTAAATATATCATTTATAATCATGGCAGATTATAAATGATATAACTATAATGAAAATAAGTATAAGCTCCTGCGCGTCTGCAAAATTATTGTCTCTATAAATCAAAAAGCTATTTTGTGTGACAATTGTCTATCTTGGGTACACTTAAAATGTAATGCCCTTAACGATATTGACTTCAGTATCTAAAAAACTCATATTTTCATTCAACAATGAATATCCTACAAAAAATCTCAAATCCATTACCCATACCTTTAATAATCTCTAATGTAAAGCTGATCATAAAGTAAAATCAGCATTTAATAGCTTCTGTTCTGATATTAGTGGTTGAAGACATTTCTCTAACAATATAATTTCTTTTAAGCTTATTTACCTAAATATCTTCCCTCTCAAAGCACATTGACGATTTAAAACATTTATTAAATTCTACTCAACTAGATTTGATATTATTGGAGTTATTAATAATTTATAATTATAGATTATTAAACAGAAGCTAGGTTAAATAATAGTAAATTTCCAACTACGAATATCTCTCATTAAAAAGTCTAATGTTATTATTGGTTGTATATATAAGTATCCATTAATGTCAATAGATGATTTCAATACATTCTATATTATTCCATTACTTGAGAAACTTTTTAAAGAATTAAAACTGTATTTCTATTGGGTGGTTTTAATATTGATTTTATTAAAAGTGACTCAGTTCAACTCAAGAATTTTTAAATTTACTATCTTATAACTTTTTTTTATTCTTAAATCTAAAACATTAATTGACAACATATTTTCAAACCTTAAACCAAATAACTTTACTGCAGGAAAGTCCACTACATATCTAATATATATGATTATATATCTGATCACCTTCCTCAATTTCTACACTCTTACACTAGTGGCCATAGGAATGGACACCCCTGTAATTTTTACCATTTTTCTTAGAAAAGTTGACATATCATGCATTTGACGGATTTAATTATTTATTTTTATATTTAAACCACGTCATCTATTATTTGGCTTATAGGAAATCGCAAACTTTAATCGTTTATATCAATTTTAAACATAATTATGGATTATTATTGTTAATTGGTGTCAAAAATGAGTCATTGCTCTGCTAATGGGTTTCTCTAGTAAAAGGTGAATGTCTCATTATTTTTGTGCTTTTTTGAAAATTACTCTATTTATTGTGATGACTAATAGTTAATTACGTTATTAATTAACATTTTTATCCATAAATCTTTTAAGCTATAAATATAAGATCATTGTTTTGTAGTCATTTAGTTGAGTTACAACAATTGCTGGTGAAAAGTCGACAGTGCTCTTGAAGATTTAGTGTGTTTTTTAAAATTGTACTTTTATTTACAATGGCCAAAGGATATTGGTCACCTACAAAGCAATGCAAAGCTGCTACATCACGTCGAGAAGGTTATTCGTACATGGAAATCACCAAAAAGTTGGGAAATGGAGCAACAAAATCTGGAGTGAGGAAGGTGTGGGAAAGGTTTAAGGCAACCAATACTTTCAAAAATATGCCAAAAAATAAAAAAATTAAGAAGACAACTGCCAAAGATGACAGGATGATAATAAGGCTTGCGCTTAAGAACCAAAGCAAGAGCAACTTCAGCTGAAGTTAAACATGATTTAGAGGCCGCCGGAGTTTCGGTTAGTTAAAGAACAATTTGCTGAAGGCTTATTAAACAAAAAACAACGAAAGAATTGTTTGGTTTGGGCAAAAGAACACAAGGAGTGGACAAAGGAAAACTGGGCAATAGTTATTAGGAGTGATGAAAGCAAGATTTCCATTTTTGGAAGTGATGGAATCAATTATGTGAGAAGAAGGCCCGGTGAAGATCTTTTACCTGAGTGCATATTGGTTACAATGAAGCATCCCATATGTGTAATGGTGTGGGGATGCATGACCAGAGATGCTGTGGGTTGTATCCACATTATGGATAGTATTTTAAATGTCGAAAAATACCAAGAAAACATATTAGAAGCCAAATTACTCCCATCGATTGATGATTTAAAGGAAAAACAAAAACCTGTGTGTTCCAGCAGGACAGTGCTACATGCCACACCGCAAAAACTGTCAAAAATTGGTTTAAAGCCAAAAAGATAAACGTTTTGAAGTGGCCTGGAAACAGTCCGAACCTTAATCCAATAAAAAGCCTGTGGTCTCGACTGAAAAAACTTGTAAGGAAAGAAAAACCTGGGAACAAGCGACAATTAATAGAGGCCATAATCAAGTCCAGGTTTCATGTGATCAGCACTGAAGATTTGGGCAATTTAGTGGACTCAATGCCTCATAGAATTGTTGCAGTAATAAAAAATAATGGATGTCCAACAAAATATTAAGTTTTTTTTTAAAAGCCATTTTTTTAATAACATGTTTTGTAATCTGTAAAACGTAAATTTACCTTAATTTGCCACTTTGTTATTAAATTGTTATATTTTTATATTAAAATTGTGAATTTTAATCAAAATTTTAGTTTTTTTTTAATCTTAACACATCAAAAAATAACAATCAATATAGAAAACTGTATAAATATGGTTATTTTCTTTTTAAAAAACACACCAAAGTGAAGTTTTCATATATTTTGAAGGGGTGTCCATTCCTATGGCCATTAGTGTAAAAGTAACACCAAACAAAAAAACCAACTGTCTATGATAGAGATTGGAAGGTATTTAACAAGGCCTCATTTTTAACTGATCATTTTGATGATCTAAAACTCTCTATTAAATACAAAACTAAGCTTTTTAAAAAATAAATACAATATAAGGACTCTAATAACAAAGCTGAATTTTATAATGGTAACAAAAAGTATTTTAATAGACTTAAATTAATAATTAAAGAAAGTAAAAAAAAATTATTATAACTACTATTTAAAAAAATATATACCTAATATGAAAGCAACAAAGAAAGGTAGCTCTAATAATATCAATCTTAAGTCTACTTCTCATGTTTCACTTAGCATAATTCTCCAAAAATACCTTAACCAATCCCATTAACATCTGTAATGCTTTTAACAACTATTTTTATAATGTTAGCTTAGACGTTCAATCAAGCATTATTTTATTTAAGAATCACTTTACAGATTACTTATGAAACCCTACACCAAATGCCTTTTTTTACTAAGCCTATGGATAGTTGTGAAATAAAAAAAAGGTAATAGAATCTCTTGATGCAATTAAGTCATCTGGTCCTAAATAGTATCCCATTAAATATCTTAAAACCACTCAGAAATGAATTTTCAATGATTTTGTCAAATATTTTCAATATCTCATTCTCTAAGGGAATCTTTGCTGATATTTCGAAGAGTGCTAAAGTTGTTTCTATTTTTATAAACGATTCAAAGTTGTAAGTATATAACCATAGACCAATATCTCTGGTCTCAAATATTGATAAAATTTTAGAAAAACTGTTTAATCAAGTTTATAACTTTAACAATTCCAGTATTCTGTGTGATTTACAATTTGGTTTCCGAACAAATTATTCTACATCATTTGCACTATTAAGTCTGATTGAAAATATTAAAAGTGTCCTAGATAAAGGATTGTTTGGTTGTGGATTCTTTATAGACCTACAAAAGGCCTTTGATACTGTGGATACTAAAATTTTATTAAAAAATAGTTTGTCTGTCAATGAATCCATCTTTAATATTTGTGATGTTGAAAAAACTTTTTCCCCTGAAGTGTGCTATCTTGGAATAAAGATTGATGAAAGTTTAATATGAAATGATCATATTAATCATTTACCATTAAAATTAAATAGATCCAATGCAATTCTTAGACATCTTGTTGGCAAAAAACATTTAAATCTATATATTTTGCCTTATTTAGTCCACACCTCACTTATGGTTGTTTATCTTGGGGAAAATGCTATTTGACTAAGAAATGTTTCTCTGTTATTTAGAAAAAAGCTATACGAATAATCATTTTTTACCACATAATTACCCCACAAATAATTTATTAAAGGATCTTTAAATAATAAATTTTTTCAATTACATAAAAATTGAAAACTGTCTTTTCTTCACAGTTGCATTAATAAGATGTCCTCAATCTTTACAGTATTGTTCACTCCATTAATAAATGCCCATACTTAATCTACTAGGCTGTCTAAAAAGAGGTGGGTTGTGTGTTCAAGCTTTTGATATAAAATCCTTGGTAGATATTTTTTCAACTCTGCAATTAATGACTGGAATTTCTTTCAAAAAAAGTTAAATACTCCTCAGTTTTGTGAACTAGATAAAAAAAGGTTTAAAAAACAAGTTATTCTTAAATTCACTTAATTAGAGACAATAGTTTTCCATCTTTTCCAGTATTATAATGATATATACATACATGTATATCTATTCTATTTTGTTTTGCTTTATTTTTAGTTTGTTTTCAATTATTCTTCTATATATATATATATTTTTTCAACTTGTTTGTTTTATCGACCTTGTCTTTTATGAGTTTGTATTGTAAACAAGGTTGCTCTCCTCATTTTAGCTAGGCTATATGAGAGTAAACCTTCCAGTCGTTAGTATGTTTTTTTACCATCCTTGTATGATATTTACTGGTAAATATATTGCTATTTTTGTTGTTCTTGTTGTTGTTGTTGTTGCTGTTGATATCATTTTTAATAACATTGATATCTACAATAACAATAACTATGTTATTGTTGTTGCTGTTGGTGGTGGTGTTGGTGTTGGTGATGATTATGCTGTTGTTACTAATGTTGATGTTATTGATTTTGTTAATAATATTGTTGTTGTATTTGTTGTTGTTATTTCTGTTGATTTTATTGCTGCTGTTTTTTTTTATTTTAGTTGTTTCTATTGCTGTTGTAAGTGTTTTTGTTATCTAAGTTATTGTTATTTCTGCTGTTCTTGTTTTTGTAGTTATTATTGCTGTTTCTGTTTTGTTGTTGTTGGTGCTCTTTTTTGTTAGCTTTTTTCTCAAAACCAGTAAGTAAATAATTTAAATAAAATATTAAATGAAATAATTTACTTTACCTAAAAAGTTGCTAGGTTTGTAGAAATAACTTGATTTTTTAAATAAATCTTATTGATTTTCTATTTTTGTGAGGAGGATAAATTTTGTGGAGCTAATGGAACACTGATTTCAGTATTTTTTTAAAAATGTTTATACTACTACAGCAACTTATAAATGGCAATGTTATCTTGTCATAATAATAAGTTATCTCATATTTTTCACAAACTTCATTTGCGAAATTGGTCAACAACAATCTTGTCACTCTCTGAGCAAAAAGCAAGGTGAGCAAACTTTGATTTTTTTTACATTGTCAAAATTATCAAAACAAGTACCCCAGTAAGTGTTATGCTGATGGCTGATATATTTTTTTTGTAGTTTTGTTTGTATATTACAAGTGAGAACATTAAGATCATAGTTATTAGTGATAATAATGACAAAATATTTAGCAGAACAAAATATTTAGCAAATAACTTAGTATTCTTAGTAGCTAGTACAAGGCTAGTACAAGGCTGTGAATTTTTATTACTAGTACAAGGCTAGTACAAGGCTGTGAATTTTATTGCTAGTACAAATAACTTAGTATTCTTAGTGAGAACATTAAGATCATAGTTATTAGTGATGATAATGACAAAATATTTAGCAGAACAAAATATTTAGCAAATAATAGCAGGATATAATTTTTTTGATTTTTAATTTTATTTTATTTCTTTATTACTTTTCTTTTAACTTTTTGTTTGTAAATTTCAAGTAACAAGCAAAAAATCAAAGAAAATGTTGAAGTAGCAGTAATTGGAGGAGGAGTAGTTGGTACAAGCATTCTCTACCATTTAGCAAAGCAAGGAGTTAAGGATGTTGTCTTGCTAGAGAAAACTGAATTAACAGCAGGATCAACTTGGCACGCAGTATGCTTTTTTAAGAATTTAATAAATAAAAATAAATATTTAGATTTAACATGTAAGGGTTTGGGTTTACAATTTAATCAAATAATCTGAAAATAATATAATTTAATTAGCTAATTATCTAATTAGTTGTACTCGCTTTTAATAATATCTCTCATTATCTTATTTCTTTTAGTTAATTACATAAAAATCTTTTTATGTAATTAACTTAATAATATCAGTTATAAAATTACTTTTTAAAGTAACTTTAAATAGCAGGCATCTCAAGAAGCAAGCTAAGTACAACCTGTCAAACCTGTACAAAATACATCAAGAGTGACCTTGACTTTTATTATTCATATGCAAATTGGACAGTAAACTTATCTTCAGCTTGCCTGCAGCATTTCTTACATTTTGTCAATAATTAATTGTATCTTGCCTAAGTTTATTTCTTTTATTTCAGTGGTAATTTTAAACTTCTATTACTTAGTAGACTAATAAAATTCCTGTCATCCCTTTCAATTTGGCTATTTTTAACCATGTATAAGTTTTTTTTAAACATATTAACAGTAAAAATAAATATTCTTTTAAATGAAAATTAAAAAACAAAAACAAAAAATCCTTGAATTTTATCTAATTAATTTTTTTTTTAATTAATTAAAATTAATTAATCAAAAGTTATCAAAACAAATATTTGAACTAATTAAATAATTTTTTAAAAAACGTTATTACTAAAATACACATAGCTTTATTAATTTCTGTTACATTAAATATAAATCTTATCATAACACATAGCTAATAAGAAAAATAATTTTTTTTTCTTTGAAATAGTCCATAGAAACAATAATAAAAAAACACTTTTTATTATTGTTTTTAAGTCTTCATTATTAAAGTAATGAAAACTTGAATATATTTTTAAACAAAATAAAATCAGTTACTTAAGGTCACATCACAATATAAAATGATAGATAAATTGACTGATATTAATGGTGGATTTCTCTTACAAAAATTTGATATTGTTACAGGTTTCTCTAACTAAGAACTGATATTGATAGCAGGTTTCTTTAACTAAAATTTGATAATGATGCGGGTTTCTCTTGACAAAAACTTTAACTTGAAATGTAAATAATTTAACTTTTAAGATATAAATTTAAACTTTTACAGTTTTTATATAACCTTTTAACTTCATAACTTAAAACGTAAAGCTCTTTATAAAAAAATTAATGAAAAGTTAAATTTAAACTTACTTGCAACTTTTTCATGTTCATTATTAATATCCTGAACTAAACAGAAAAACAAAAGAGTACATAATAATTAAATAAAACAAGTAAGTAATACATAAATTATAAATAAAATTATTTATTTAGTTAATTTTATAACTAAATAAATAAAATAAATTTAAATAAGCAAAGACATGCAAACTACAAATTCTATAATAAAATGTAACTAAAATGCAATATACTTCACAGCAATTCAGCGTCTAAAAAAAATTGAATTGTCAATTAACTGCAAAACTAGATGAAATAAACTGCAATATAACGATACAAAACTTTATTAGCTTGACTCATTCTTTCAAATCAATAATAAATAATAAATAGACATAAGCTTAAAAAAATAACTGATATAAAAAGCTAAAACCAAAACACCTTTTAAAAGCTTCTAAGCATAAAGCAAATAGAAAAGCAATATGTGAATGATTCAAAAGATTAAATATGATTAAATCGTTAAGTAATTGAAAATTTAATAAACAAATTATTCAGCTACTTGCTTGTTGTCATCTTTGTAAAGATCTTGTGAGTTTCAAGGACATGCATTGTTTAAAAAAAATCCATTTTGCAAAATCTTAACTTAAATCATAAGATACTAAAAAACTTGTTTTTAAGTAACTAATGATGACAAACATTAAATATTAACTGAATTATAATTATGATTTAATAAATCAATTGTCATTGGATCTGCATCTTGCAGATATATCTTCTTTAACCAAATTGCACGTGATTGGAGTACAATTCACTTTTTTAGTAGCGTTAGTATTATTTATATTAAATGTAAAAAGTATTTTGTATCATTTATATTAATTGAAAATAAAGTATTTTGTATCATTTATATTTTTTAGTAACATTAGTATCATTATTTTTAGTTTTTAGTAGTATTATTATTTAGTAACATTAGCATCATTATTTAGTAACATTAGCATCATTATTTAGTAACATTAGTATCATTTATATTAATTAAAAAATATACAATTTTTACTTCTTTGTCTTATTTTTTATTTATTGAGTTTTATTCTTCATGAATGTAAGTAATGGCTATATTTATATATTTTATAATTACAAATATATATATTTTTAATTTTATTTAAACAAATTACAATAAACCTTAAACAAATTTTAGTTAATGATTAGCCTATGACTAGAAATTATTTCTATAACTGACATTGTAGCAATTTTAGTTTTGCTGCAGGGTTTTGTTATCTTCAGATCTGAGGCATCAAAATAATTAGTTGCTAAAAAATACAGTTGAAAAGATTTGTGCTTTAAAAAGAGAATTAAAATAGATTTACAGCTATCATCAACATCAATTGGCGGTGGGTTTGCAATTGACTGGAAACCTGCTGTGTTTGCAACCAATTATTGTGTTAGCAGCTGAAACATGGTTAATTGCAAAGATATATCTTGTAAAAAAAAATTTTATTGCAAAGATATATCTTGGAAAAAATTTATTGCAAAGATGTATCTTGGAAAAAATTTATTGCAAAGATATATCTTGGAAAAAATTTTGCACATATATTTTTAAAGATATTTAAAATATACATAAAATTTTTTTTAATGATTAATAAACTACAGAATTGAAACAAATCTATGCTTGGAGACATTGAAGTTTCCAGACAAATCAAGGTAGTATCTAGGTTGCCCAATAAAATCTTTAAGGGATTATGCAATACATTTGTTTGGACTTTGTTAATTTTAGAAATTGCTCACTTTATAACTCATTTCAAGTAAAAAAAGATAATAAACTTTAAACATACAGATTCTAATGTTTATATGGGAGATCTGTGTATCTATGGCACCATGCATAGGTATGTTGTACATGGGACAACTATAAGTTAAAGTAGTATCTAATAAAAATGTCTAGCAAAAGATGTATTTTTAACAGTAGAGGAAGTGCTAATAGAAGTTGTAGAGGCAACAGCTCTAGTAAAGAAAGAAGTAATAGTGTGGTATCCCTTTCCAACCTTATCTACCTTTTCCAACCTTTCCTTTAGTTATATAAGATTTAGTTATTTAAATCTTCAAACCAGATTATTTTTGTTTTAATTACATGTCACTGAAGTAAATCATAAAAAACATTGTTTTATAATGTAATTAAATGTACTATATTTATAACAAACCTCTTTTTAATCTAGTTTAGAACTAAAAAATGCATAAGTAATATTTCTTTAAATAATGCAAATATAAACCTTTTTATAACAATCTCGCAATCGTCCTCTTATCCTAACTGATATATAAGAATTATCTAATAATTTATATTTTTAAATAATATTTTTTTCTTTCTTTTTTAACAACTTGACTTCCCACAAGGCTGCAAGCAACCAGTATTAGAGTTACTTTAAGAAAAAAGATGACGTTTATAGAGCAAGATAACAATTGACAGACAACTTAAAAGATTGCAAATTATATGAATCAGGAAAACAAGATGAAGGAAGCAAGTTTCAAAGGACTGATGTTTTTTTTGCAGTTCTTAGGAACAGTCACAGTAAAAGGATGAGACCTAATTTAATGACGAGTAACACGAAAATGAATTTTAGTAGAAAGCACAAGAGATGCAAGCTCTTTAAAGCAGTACCCATTATAGTATTTATTGAAAAGAGAAAGAGAAGCAACATTACAATGATGTGATAATGATTGGATGTTGGCTGCAAGAGCAGGTCCAACTATGTTTACAATGCATTTTTGCACCTTGTCTAAAAGAAAAAGGGGATCATTGGAAGATCCACCCCAGATATGGCAACAGTATTCCATACAAAGACGGATTTGAAATTTATTGAGATAGAAGAGTAAAATCTTGAGTAAGAAAACCTTAGCAGATTATAATTTTGCAATGGATTTGATATAAGATTTCCAAGAAAGATTGTAAAAGAGTTAATCCTAGAAGATAAATGGTAGATGACTCATCGAGAACATTACCACTCATAAATCTAGGGAGATCTAGACTATTGCAAGTTTTATCTGAATTGAAGTTCACCAGCCACTGAGAGCCCCATGCTGTAGCAGAAGTGAGGTTTTTTTCAAGCTCAAATGCCCCCTCCAAGCAATCTTGTTGGCTTCTTATCAAGACAAGAATAAATGGTTGTATCATCAGTGATTAACACCACCTGTGATGTGATAATTTTTGGGAGATTGTTAATGTAATTTAAAGAGTATAGGGCCAAGGATAAAAGCTTGAGGATAAAGTTACAAGATATGAAGAAGAGTGGTGTCCATTGAGGACAACTTTTATACTACAATTGGAAAGGAAGGATTCAATAATCTTGAAGGTATTACCAGATACACCATAAGAAGAAAGCTTATGGAGAAGACCAGCATGCCAAACTTTATCAAAGGCTTTTGAAATATCAAGAGCAATAGCCTTAGCCTCTCCACATCTATCTAATGCATGATAAAATCTATCAGTTATTACCATTAACAAATCAGCAGTAGAACAAGAAGATCAACATCCATATTGATGATCAGAAAGTAAGTTATTAGATTCAAGATATGAGATCAAGTGTTTATTAATTAAAGACTCAAAAACCTTTTTATTAATTAAAGACTCAAAAATTTATTAATTAAAGACTCAAAAACCTTGCTATGATAGTAAGAATGGGGTACAAGTTAGACAAGTCAGATTGCTCTCAGAATTTTTGAGTATATGGATAACAGATGCTGCTTTCCAGTCGGCTGGAAAATAAGACTCTTATAAGCACTTGTTAGATAGTTTTGAAAGTATAGGCGACAGCTCAAGAGAAAACTTCTGCAAGACTATAACAGGTATGTTGTCTAGATCACAAGCTGTAGAAGGGTCTAAGCAGGAAATCAGTGATACAAAGGTCAGGCAATGGATTAACCTGATTGTCCGCTATATCAGGTAGAGCGCAACTAGTGGAATCAAGAGACGATATTGATGAAAAGTTCTTAGCAAACAATTCAGCTTTGTCTTTAGGTGAGGTGACAAAGTTTGAACTATACAAGAGAGGTGAAATAACAGATTTAACCTTGTTGTAAACACTATTGAAAATTGTCCAAAAATCATGAGAGCCTAATTTTTGAGATGAAATAGAAGATTTTGTGACCTAAGAATAACGGGCTTTGGCATTAGACAAAACCTTTTTACAATGGTTTCTAGCAATATTAAACAGACATCTGTTTTCTGGAGAAATTTTTTGCTGATAGATATGAAATTAATGGTTACAATTGGAAATTGCAGCAGCACAATGAAAGGAAAGCCATGGAGAAGAGTGAGGCTTGACTTGAAATTGTCAAGAGGGAATAAAGGATTCCATGCCAGCCTGAATCCAAAAAGTTATGGAAGAGCCACATTTGTCAGCAGGAAGACAAAGGATCTCTACCCAAGAGCCATTATGAAGAAAATTACAGAAAGAGTCCCAGTCAGCTTTAAAGTAATTGTAAGAGGTACGATGATAAGGGATTCTGATGATGAAGAAGAATGAGATAATATTTTTAGAGAAATCAGCCCATGATCAGAAGCACCCAAAGATGAATGTGGAGAATCTGAGCATTGACTAGGATTAGAAACAAGACCTAAGACCAAGTCCAGTAGAAAAAGTAAATGATTCGGATTTTCTGGAAAGCAAGTTGGAAAGTTGACTATTTGAGTTAGAGATTGAGAAAAGCAAAAGTTGTAGGCCTTTATGCCTGCAGAGTTACTGATACTAGAGCCAAGATAGTCACTAGAGCCAAATCACTGACACTAGAGCCAAATGGTTGAATTCTTACAAATGTTGATGCCCAGGCTAAGCGTGTGACTATTGGAGTGTTTATGAATTAAAGAAAGGTAGCCATCAACATTAAGATCACAAGACAAAACAGTCGAACTCAAATTAGTCTCACAAAGAGTAAGTAGGTCTGGTGAACTTTGAAAGAGATAAGACTCAACAGAAGAAAAGTTACTTCGAAGACCACGAATATTCATGAATGATAGATTTAGAGAACTTGGTGATGAGGATGGTTTTTTGCGTTTTATAATTTTTGGTACTTTAGTCATTTTTAAAATTGTTAAAGAACTTGACTCAAGGCACAGGTATCACTCAGTGCACTATTTAGTAGCCAAAGCAATTGCCTCATTACTATTAATAAACCCTAAACCGTAACAAAGGGCTCCAAATGTGGCCTCGACAATGCCCTGTAGGATACCACTTAAAAAAGCGTATCCTACAGGGCAGTATGGCATAAAGCAGGTTGTACTGGGTTACATTTTTTTTTCTAATTAGTTTAAATACAAAATTTTTTTTATTAAATATTTAAAAAACAAAAAAAGTTTTTATAAGTTGTTTTAAAATATATTTATTTAGAGGCGCAACAAATACAATTAATGTGTGTGGGGGTGGGGGGCTATAGCCCTCCTTTAATAGCCCCCCACCTATCTATGGCCATGTGTGTATATATGTAGGTATATATATATATATATATATATATATATATATATATATATATATATATATATATATATATATATATATATATATATATATATATATATATATATATATTAGTGATGTACCGATAACACTTTTTTGGCCGATGCCGATACCGATGCCGATGGATAGGAAAAGGCCGATACCGATGCCGATACCGATGAATTAACTAATTATTAAAGTTTTGAAGATATAAAGCCATAGAGCTTTAAATTGGGTAGATTTTTTCATGTAATCCATACTGGTAAACAAATACTTGCACCCAAATAAATAAACTTGCCTGTAAACAAAGTCAAAATAAACAATTTTTCTAAAAATTCTAAGCGATGCATAAAGTTTAGATTATTTATTATTTAATAATTATCAAAATGCAGGATAAAAGTATTAAAATGCCATCGGTAATGCATATCGGTAAATTAATAAAAAAAGGCCGATGCCGATACCGATTCCGATTGTACAAAAAGTGGCCGATTAAGCCGATGCCGATGCCGATTAATCGGTACATCACTAATATATATATATATATATATATATATATATATATATATATATATATATATATATATATATACATATATATACAAACATATACATCTATTATATCTATCTATCTATATACATATATCAACTATAGCATATTTATGTAATAAATTGTTACCATATTTTTGGAACTTTAAATAAATATGCTTTTCCAGAAAAAGAAGAAAAAAATTAATAATAATGAAAGAAAAGATTGCTGCCCCATGCCAAACCCTCAGTCGATCTAGGAGCACTCCACTGGGAATCAGACTATTTGTCAGTTGATGTATGTACTGAAGGCCCTGGCAGCAGGCTGTTTCAGTATGAAGCTAGACTGCTAACCTAAACCAGCAGTATAAGATATGTGTGTGTGTGTGTGTATATATATATATATATATATATATATATATATATATATATATATATATATATATATATATATATATGTATATATATACAACCCGTAGATGTTGTCCGAAAGTTTTTTCCATATTTTGTTGACAAAAAGTAAAAATTAAAATGCAAGACCGGAATTATTTTTTTTATTAATTGAGAGACTGCCTGCCCCAACCAAACCCTCTGTCGATGTAGCAACACTCCCTTGCGGGTCAGGCTAAAAGATAGTAGATGTAGCAGCACTCCCTTGCGAGCCAGGCTATTTGTCAGTCGATGTAGCAGCACTCCCTTGCGAGTCAGGCTATAAGATAGTCGATGTAGCAACACTCCGCGCATGATTTACAGTAAAAAAAAATAAAAATAAAAACATTTTATTAAAAAAATTAAAAATAAAAACATTTTATTAAAAAAAATAAAAACATTGTTTATATTGTTAAAAACATTCAGAATGTTTTTAAAACATTCTGGTCAATTAAATTTGCGTTTTTGTAGTTTTTTTAAAAAACGATTTATTTGTAATTAAATTAATGGTTTTTACTTTCGTCCAACACGCAAATGTTGGACGAAAGTCAAAAGTAATTAAAAGTGACATATGTGTTGGCGTAAGAATCACTTTTTTCCTTCCGCTCTTCCCAAAGACAACAAACTATAGATCTATATATATATATATATATATATATATATATATATATATATATATATATATATATATATATATATATATATATATATATATATATATATATATATATATATATATATATAAGACATTTATTTAACTTAATTTACAAATTTATTATTGCTCTGTTCTTTAAGAACATTGAGCACTCTATTTGTAGAATATGCTAACTTAAATCACACACACACACGCACACGCACGCACGCACACACACACACACACACAACTTGTCTCAATCTAATCCAAAAGTTGTATACAACTATATTTTCAGTCAAAAAAAAGCAAAGTTTACTATTCCCTCTTTGATAAAAGACAGCATGGAGCTAACAAAATCGCTTGAAAAAGCAGAATGTCTTAACAAACAGTTTCAGTCTGCTTTTTCTAAAATTGACCACAAAAACAAGTTTACATTCTCAAACAGGACTGATCAGGTATGCAAGATTGATCAATTTGATCTTAATGAAACTGCAGTTTTTGGCGAGTTAAGTGCTTTGAAGAAATACAAAGCGATTGGCCCAGATGGTATAAGTCCTTATGTTCTCAACGAGTGTGCCACTTTTTAGCTTGGCCAAATTTCTCTTCTGATAGCTTCATCATTTGAAACAGGTATAATACCTAATAATTAGAAAGAAGCGAATGTGATACCAATATATAAAGAAAAAGGTAACCAAAACGACCCATCTGAATATAGACCAATATCTTTAACAGTCATAATATGTAAAATCATGGAGAGATAGTTGAAAAAACATATGATGAGTCACCTGGTTCAGCACAAGTTAATCACTAAGCATCAACATGGTAAGACAAAAATCATGTGTTACAAATTTATTAGAGACAATAGACATTACGCAATCATAATCTATCTGGATTTTGCTAAAGCCTTTGATAAAGTCTGTCATGAAGCGTTAGTTGTCAAATTAGAGGCCTATGGTTTCAAAGGTAAACTACTGAGATGGCTAAAAGCATTTCTTATGGACAGAAAACAAAGAGTTCTTGTTGACGTAAACTACTCTGAGTGGATAAAAGTTCAGAGTGGTGTGCCACAAGGATCTGTTCTAGGTCCTCTACTGTTTATAATGTACATAAATGACATGCCAGATGTTGTCAAATATTCACTCAAGCTCTTTGCTGATGACAGCAAACTAATAAATATAATAAAAAATCAATTTGACATTGAGCAGCTGCAGAAAGATTTTGATGCTGTTGCTACATGGGCAGATAATTGGAAAATGGAGTTTAATGCAAGCAAATGCAAAGTATTGACGATAAAAAAATCATCTAAAAAAATAATCTATGACCACAAGTTTAGCGTACAAAATCAAGATAACAGCCGAACATACTTATTGTCTACCAACCAAGAGCGAGATCTTGGAATTTTAATAACTAGCAATCTAAAATGGTCAGCTCAATCAAAACATGCAGCAGTTAAAACTAATGCAGCACTAGCTTCACTCAAGCGTACGTTTAGATACTGGAACCCTTCAGTGTTTAAAACACTTTATACCACATTTGTGAGACCTCACCTTGAGTATGGAAAACCTGCATGGGCTCCACTTAACAAAGTCGATGAAAAAGTAATTGAACGAGTACAAAGAAGAGCTACTAAATTATGCCATTCATTAAGGGCAAAAAAATATGAAGATCGACTAGCCCTACTCAATATCCAATCAATCAAAGCACGTAGCACACGGGTAGATGCAATTCAGTATTTTAAGGAAAGCACTGGTCTTAAAACTACATCCTGGATCCACCCTCCAAAAAAGTCTCAATCGGGCAATTGTCCTGAGCCAGCAGGACAGCTGGGCAGCACTAATCAAACAGCTCTCAAATAACTGTCGTCAAAGAGAATACTTTTTCTTAAATAGAGTGGTTAATATTTGGAACACACTTCCGGATGAAGTTAAAAATTCCAAAACTACTAATTCGTTTAAAAATAGTTATGATGCCTATATGAAAACAATATGAAACTTATATACAGTTCAGCTGTCATAGTTGACCATATTCATTTGGTCAGCTCTG
The DNA here is from genome assembly GCF_038396675.1 of Hydra vulgaris. NCBI lineage: Eukaryota > Metazoa > Cnidaria > Hydrozoa > Anthoathecata > Hydridae > Hydra > Hydra vulgaris. The sequence continues at coordinate 24,809,020 of NC_088932.1, read as the reverse complement.
ATTTATACCACAGCTCAATCTTATTATTATTATTATATATAATATATATATATATATATATTTATCATATAATTTATATATATATATATTATATATATACATAATATATATATATATATATATATATATAATATATATATATATATATATATATATATATATATTATATTGTATATATAATATTGTATATATAATATTATATATATAATATCATATATAAATTTTTTTTTTGTGGAAATATTCAAAAGACACAAAGCAAAAAGTTTTAATAAGATATCAAAACAATCACTACTTTTTAAATTTTTTTTTTTTTTTTTTGCCTAAAGTGAACATTAAACTAGGTAAGAGTGCTATTATTGTAAAAAAACTTGAAGATTTTCAAATTAGACATCATAAAAATTGGTAGTTTTTACATGAAGAATTCATTATTCAAAAAGTTGTTGAAAAGATGATTGGGCGCAAAAATGGCGCTCCAATCATCTTTTCAACAACTTTTTGTTAAGTATCCTTATTTGACATAAGTATAAATAAATAAGTGTTTGGAATTTGCTTTGTGTCTTGAAATCATCTCATTCCCATTTTTTTATCCCATTTTTTGTGTGTTTGGGATACCAAACACATAACAAATGCTGCCCATTTTTAAAATGCCCACTAACAGCACAATTATTTATTCACAATATTATAATTTTTTTAATTTAATTTAAAGATGGATATGAAGAATATTTTTTATTATAAAGATGATATATGAAATATAATTTTAAAAGAATGTTTTATATATTTTATTCAATATTGTTATAAAGTTAAATTTTTTAATATTGTTTAAAGTTCACTTTTTAAAATCAATTTTCCCTATATCTTTGTTAAGATATCCACTATATATTTTTTTTTACCCTAAAGGATGCATATCTTTACTTCTAGTTAACCTAGAATTATAATATTGGTATCAAAATTCATTATTTAGTACCTTTCTAATTGAATTAGTTTGTTTGGAAAAATAAAGGTTTAAATTTTTTATAAGGGTACTAGATATATGGGTATACAGATATAAATATTTTATTTGTTGTCCAGGCAGGTTTGGTAACAGCCTATCATCCTACACCAAATCTAAAGTATCTTCATTGGTACAGTGTAAATCTGTATGCTCAGCTTGAAAAAGAGACAGGACAGGTAGTTTAATATCTAAATGTTTTTTTTTTTAAAAAGGCCATTTATTTTACAGGCCTCGGCTGCCAAGATATGCAGTGCAGAGAGATTTTTCCCCCTAAAATCTTTGGTGTGAAATACTGTATAATATATCTATAACATTAATGACAATATGATCAATGTTGCAAAGTTGTTTATAAAAAAAAAACATTGTTGTAACTAAAATGAAAAACCCATAGTCATTTTAAAAATAAACCAGTAATTGCATAATAAACTGCAATAAAGGCACAGTTATTGCAACAACAACAAAAATTAAAAAAGAGCACCAAATGTTTTCAATTAGGTTGGACCAACTGATCAGTTTTTAAATAAAAAATTAGTTTCTTATAAAAATACCATTTTGAAAAAATATATTGATAATATTCTGTCATAAATCTTTTTCTTTGTCAATGTTATGTTTTACTATTTATAATTCAGTTTATATTAAACATTTTTAAAAATACATTAGTAAAAGTAAAACATTCTTTTTGAATGTTTTGTAATATTTTTTTATTTTGCTCGAACTCATTTATATAATATAAAATTATTACTTACTGTATTATTGCATAATAATTTTTATTTTATGTAATAAATTATTAAATTTTATAATTAAAATTAAAATAAAAATATTTTATATATTAACTATAGTTATATAAATTTGTGTCAATTTGAGCAAAATTAAAAAATATTTTTTGTAATTAAATGTTTTGTGTAAAAAAATCGTAATTATATAAGCACTTTTATTGTGAATCTTTATTTGTTGTAATAGTTCTTTAACTTTCTGTATTCTATTACAGTAAGAAAATATAAAACATTTTTTATATAGCTCTTTGTTTATCAAATTTTTTATAAAATAAGCCAAGTTGTTAATATATAATTAGATAGTGTGTGAAAACTAAAAGAAAATTTTTTTTACAGTGCTCATATATTTTTTTTACAACGCTCATTATGTATTCAAAACAATGCTCATTATGTATATATTCTTGTAAAATTAACGTTACAAGCATATGCTTGTAATGAGTATAAAACCAAATTTATATTTAGTAAGCCATTTTTTTAACAAATAAACAGATAGCTTGTGCAAAAACCAAAAGCTCTAATAAAGACTGTTTAGAGGAGCAGCTCACATGACTTGCCATGTTTGTTTTAGGAGAGCTTTTCTCCACTCTTGCACTCACTTACTCCTGCCGAGGCCTGATGTTACCTCTAATATGTCATTATTTTCAATATATTAATAAAAATTTATAAAATTCTTTCTTTTTTTTTTTTGCTTTTCTTTTGTCCATTGATTTCACCATAAAATATGGAAATTTACAATAATAATTATAAACTCATAAATAAGGTTAGGTGTCATTCGTGATAAAAAGACAAAATTAATATTCTTTAGATATATGCTCAAATAATAATTCTTAATTCGGTTATGATTGAGAAGGATTTTGGAAATAAAGGGTAGTTAAAATCTTTTTTTTTATAAATGGTATTAATTGTTTCCAATAAGAAATACATTGATGTTATATGTAGAGCATATTTGACAGTGTTGAAGAAGGAAGTGTTCAAATTAACATTTTCAGTATTTCGAGTGTATTATTTATTTGTATCACTTGTTTTAATAAAAAAAGTTATTAAACAAATTTGGTAGATTTTTTTGGAGAAAATCAAACACAAAGAGACAGTTATAAGAGACAGTTATAAGCCATTACAGGATCTTGAAATTTTGGAATTTTCAATTCAGAAATCCTATTTTGGATATTAAATTGTAAAGGAGAAAATGTTATATTTCTTATTAAAGTATGTTGTAAACTGTTTATACGATTTAATAGGAACAGATCTCTGTGGGACACCATAATTAATAACTTTATTTGTGGATTGAAACCCATTAATTGAGACAAACTGTGTACGATTTTGAATATATGATGAATACCAATTATTAGCAATACCCCGTGCACCATAGTGGTATAACTTTTTAATTCTTTAATGTTCTGTTCAAGTAAATCAAAAACTTTTTAGAGATGCCACAAGCAAAAAAACCACAATCATTCACACCACATTATTTCAGTAATAAGAACATGGTAATTAGTGTGTTTTAAACAAAATAGAGACATAAAGACATTTGACTGAGACATAAAGACATTTGACTGAGACATAAAGACATTTGACTGAGACATAAAGACACTTAGAATTATCAAGAAAGTAGTATGAAAATACATTAATTTTTCAAGAATTTTACTGATATTTGATAATAATGATATTGGTTTATAGTTATTTCAGTCAAGTTTTGAGTCCTTTTTATGGATTGGTTAAACAGATGCAGTTTTTAATTTTATTTAGAAATAAAATTAAAAACTGCATCTTTCCGTTATTTACCAGAAAGTTAAGTCAACATTATTGATTATTTAAAATTAATATTGTTGATGTTAACAATATTGGTTGATGCATTAAATTTTTATTAATAATTATAAATAAAATAAATATAATTATTTCTAAATAGAGTTCATTTTCTTAATTAATTTTAAACTTTTAAAAATGTAATTCATGAATGAAAATGATAAAAATGTAATAATAGTTTCTGAAGATTAATAAAGAGAACTTTTTTAATCAATTGCTAAAAATTTGGTTTTAAATTGACCATTTCTACTGGAGGTAAAAATTATCAATTTATATTTTATTATGTTACAAATATGCACTTAAAACCGATTGATCCAAATTGATAATTGATTGAAATTTATGTTTTATTCACTATTTAATTTAAATGTGTTATTCACTATTTAATTTAAATGTGTTATTCACAATTTAATTTAAACAAAAAAAAGTTTATTATGATGTAAAATATGATGAATAAATATTTTTTTTACAACTTTTTAGTATTTCTATTTCACTTTTACTTGATGAATTTTATGATTTTATCTTTTACTTTGTTCTATCAAATTTATGTATTTGTATATCTATCTAGGGTTAGGACTATTGTAATTGTAATGAAAACAATAACAGTAACAATAATTATTGATATTGTATAAACTTAATTTAGAAATAATAATACTTGTGATTTACAACTATTGTAATTCTGTAATAAAATAACAATAAATATTGTATTGCAATTCATCTTTATAAAACAATAACATTATCTGAAAAAAAAAAGTATTGTAATGACCCACTACAATAACAATAAATATTGTATTGTAATTCGTCTTTGTAATACAATAACAATATATTGTTATTGTAATAAAAAAATTATTTTAGTGTCAAAATTTAATAAATGTTTTAATAGTCCAGTTGGCCACTATGTACCCTTGTACCCATGAAAAAGGGTACAACTAATATTTAATTATTGATTCTATTTTACTGAAACATAATGGGAGGGAGAAGGGGTGCCAGAATGGTAAAATGGCCTTAAACGCATCATAAAAAATCTCCTTTTGGCTCTTCGTTTTGTCATCATTAATTTTTTTATGTTGGTTCTTCAACTTTTCAATACATTAACATTTTTATTTAAGAAGAATTATTATGTTTAACTGTTTGTGTTACTAAAGTTAATTTTCATATATACTTTAAGTTCCTTTACAGCATTAAAATCAAGAGGAAAAAATAAAAGGGCTGAATAAAATAATTTATGAATGTTATTTTTCATTATAGTAAGGCTATCATCAGACAGGCAATATTTTGCAGCCATTTAGAGCTTAGAAATACATAACAAGATAGGTGATGCGAAATCTAAATATGTAAAAAATAAAATTTGCAATATATTGCAAATCCGTGAATAAAATATAGCAAAAATAATAAGTAAGTTTGTCAGAGATGAATATAAATACGTTAAAATACGTTAGCTTTTCTACTTTAATGTAAAGTAATACATTACAATAGTTATTGTAATTATTTTCATCAAATCAATACAATAGTTATTGTAATTTTATTTCATTAATATAATACAATACAATAGTTCTCGAATTTTATTGTATTGTTAGAAAAAAAACAATACAATACTTATTGTAATTGTTTTTCATCACAGCAATACAATACCAAAATAAAATTTTTTTATTGTTTCTGTAATATTACAATACAATATTATTGTTTTGTAATGTTTATTTGTATTTAGTTTTTACAATTACAATTACAATAGTCCTAATCCTATATCTATCTATATGTATCTGATATATCTATTTTTGTTATTTTGTGTTATCTAGGCAGTTGGTTTTCATAGGCCTGGTAGTTTACGACTTGTTACTACTAAAGGTAGATTGGAAGAAGCTCAATATACCCTGTCACGTCAAAGAGTTCATGATGCTCATATGTGGTTCTTAAATCCAGATGAAGTTCATAAATCTGCTCCGTATATGAACATGGATGGAGTACTGGGAGGTTTATTCACTCCAGGTTTGATTTTATACTAAAATGTTGATGTAAAAAGAAAAAAAACATCAACAAAGGGGTCAAAATACAGGTTTTTATCTTTTATTTCGCATAGTTTTATATTCCATAACTGAGTTTGTATTATATAGTAAAACACGTTTGTACTATATAGTAAACATATTAAACTTGGCTAACAAAAATGTGAAAAGTTTTTCATTGTAACACTAAAGTTATTGCACAAAACAAAAAAACTGTTATAAAAAACTTAAATAAAAAATAAAACTAATAATCTAATAAAAAATGCAAATAGTCTGAATATGTTTGTATTTGTATATTATGTAAAATAGGATAAGATGCCTTATGATGGGAAACAAAAAAAAAAGATTTTTCAAATTAAAGCTACTATCAAAATACTTTCCAAATAATCATCAGTAGTACTGGTATTTAAAATAAATTAAAAACAAACAAATGCAAGTTGTATAACTATTTTTCCCACCCTCACAAAATTAACTTAAGTTTTTGATAATTAAAAATTTAAAACTTTGTTAAGACCATTTCTAATTAAAGCCAAAATTTTTGAAACTTAATATACTATGAAAAATTTAGACGAAGCTTAAACCAAATCAACTAGTATGAATGAATTTTGCCAAGAATGTTTATGCAAATCTTTTATTATATCGGATAATAGTTATTTTATGTCAAAAAATCACATTAATTTGCACACTACTGTATGTGCTAGTTTATAAACAGTATGCTACACAGCTAGTTTACATTTACAGTCTTTTTTTACAGTTAACATTACACTTACAGTCTTTTTTACAGCTAACATGGAAGGATAATTTCATTAATTTAATAAGTATAATAACAAAAAATGTCTAGATAAAAAAATTAATTAAAATTATCAGTATTTTATGCCATGATGAGGAACAGTGTCCATTCTTGTAAATGTTGCGGCGGCTAGGTTATGTACACGTTTTTCGTCAATTTTCCTTATTGAAAACTAAATCCATTTTTTATGTTTATCTAGGTTTCAGCTTGCCAGTTTTTATTGTACACCAATCTTTTAAGTTCAGGTCAAAAACCTTAGATTGGACGTAATTCTGGCACATCATGGACTTTTGGTACAAATTCAATATTATTAGATTTTAGCCTTGTATTTTATGTCAATGTGATAAAGCAAGATCAGGCCAGAAAATGATTCTGTTATTTTTATTACATTTTTTATTACATTTTTTATTAAATTTCTTTAATTTAACAAGACATTTTGGAATATACACATTTTCATTGACTAATTTGCTCTTAGGGAAGTTCCTTTCATTAAGAATTAAATCCAAACAAGTAATTTTGGTTAGAATTTATTTTTTCGAGAATTTTTTCTTTCAATCTTTTGATGCTGCATTTATGTCAGAAAAATAGAATCTTTTCCAGAAATATTTGTGTTGCTAAAATAAAAGTATGGTTCATCGTCAATAACAACAATTTTTTTCTAAAAAATTAAAACCAATCTACAGACAAACATGTAAACAAAAAACAACTAAAAGACTATTTTAGTTTTTTTTAATTTTAAATAAAATTAAGTTTTTTAATTGTTTTGCATAAGTTATGATACATTAACTTGTTTTGCAAAATCACACTGTAAAATATCATCTCTTAATCAATGGATTTTTTTCCATCTGATTGTTAGACTTTTTTTTTGCTTTGCGACCACTTCCTACCTTTTTTTGGATCCTACATTGTTCTCTTTTCTTTTCACTATATTATATATAGTAGATTTTGGTATGTTTTCCATTCGAAAGTTATTTACCATAAAACTTTTATTCTCATCTGGATGCAAAAAATTTGTAATTTTGTTTTGAAGTTATCAGTATTTAGAAGCAGTTGTTCTTTTTTTTCTTCTTATTTTTGTTATTTATATTTTAGGTGATGGACACATTGATCCATATTCTTTAACTCAAGCATTGGCAATAGGTGCACGAAAAAACGGAGGAGAAATATACCTAAATACTCCTGTTACTAACCTACGCCAGAATACCAATGGATTTTGGAATATTGAAACACCTAATGGTGTCATTAAAGCCAAAAAGATTGTTAATGCTGCAGGTTTCTTATTTCTTTTTATGATTTGTTTTTTTCGTAATTTTTTTAGTATAAGGTTAAGTTCATTTTTAGATTTTTATATAAATAATACTCCAGCCTGTTAAACATTGTCCTTTTTGTTATATCCCGCTGCAAAAAGTGCTTAATAAATAGCCACCCAACCAGTTAATTAAATTTTTGCTTTATCTGTGAACTTAGTTGCATTGTCTATTATGAAGTTTTGAGTTTTGGTCAAGTGAGATTATGAAAGTCATATTTTCAGAGGGGCCCTAAAAAATGTGTAAATGTATTTCTGAATATGATTTTCAAATTATAGTTAAGGAAGTTCAAAAAACTAAAACTAGATAACTTTTAACAAAGTTTCAAACTTTTGTTGTGCAGTAGTAGGTTTTAAACAAAAGTATTTCTCTTTTCTTAGTTAAAAGTACCTCATTTTTCATTAATTAATAACTTTATTTCTTTTAATTAAGAAAAAAATTGTTTTTAATAAAATTTGCTTTTGAACATCTGCAGTATATTTATGAACAAAGAGGTTTTTAATTTATTTTTCATAAACAGGTTTTTGGGGTCGTGAAATAGGAAAGATGGTAGGTGTTGAACATCCATTAATACCAATTCACCACCAGTATGTTGTTACTAATACCATTCCTGAAGTAGCTGAGATGAAGTTTGAAATTCCTGTTTTCAGAGATTTAGAAAATTCTTATTACTTGAGACAAGAGAAAAATGGTTTGCTTATTGGTCCTTATGAAAATGCTAAAGTTATGAAAGTTCAGTCAGATTGGTACTGTTTTTGTTATTTATAATATCAATTTTAAATTTTAATCTTATCCATAATTTATTTAACTATCAAAATATAAAAAAATGTTTAAAAAGTTTTATTTTTCAGATTTATTTTATAAGTAAAAATTTTCATTTCAATTTAAGGTGGGATGGAGTCACACCTGGATTTGGAAAAGAATTATTTAGTAGCGACTTAGAAAGAATAATGCCTCATTTGCAAGCATCTATGGAGCGGTTTCCTTGTATTGCAACTGCTGATATTGTTAGTGTGGTAGCTGGTCCAATAACATACACCCCAGATATACTTCCAATGGTTGGACCTTTCCCTGAAATTCAAAACTATTGGTGTGCACTTGGATTTGGTTATGGAATTGTTCACGCCGGTAAAGTTTTTGTTTGCTTTAATAATTAACTTCTGGCTTAACCTAAATGCAGCAATATTTAATGCAAAAAATGTCAAATGCAACAATGTTTAATGTTTTTCAGTCAATAAAGTGGTTTAATTTTTTTTTTTATATATATATTTTTTTATATATATAGCCTCTACAAGATCCAGTCTAGAACATTGTTCTGATGTCGGCCCAACATTTGTGATGTTTATTGTCACAAATGTTGTTCAACAAATCACAATTTGATAAACATCGGTACCAAAGTTAACGAATAGTACTATTTGTTTAACAAATTTAATTTTTTTATAAAACAATTAGTACTGTTTGTTAAATGAAGTTTAATGAATATTTGTTTACAAATAGTAACAACATTTTTTTTAATGTTTAAAAAAAAAAAAAAAAAAATTATTTTAAATTATATGACTTAGATAATTTGTCAACAAAAACTAATTCAGGACAAACTTAGAAAAATAGAAGCTGTTTGACACAATTTTAAATTTCTGCTTTCAATATATAAATATTATATTATGTATAATTATCTATAACAAAATACTAATAAGTGATGTTAAAAAAATAATACATGAATAATAATAATAATAACAGTGTAAATGAAAAATAACAGTAACAGTAATAATAATAATAATGATAATAATTATTATTATTATAACTATATTTTTATTATTATTATTATTATTTTTATAATTATTATTATTATAACTATAATTATAAAAAGTAACAGTAATAATAATAATTATAAGCATCTGTCACTTAAATAAAAATATGATCAAAGGTCACCAAATTTTTATTAATAATAATAGTAAGTATAAATAAACAACTAATATCTCTTTACTAAATAAATAGTCAATAAAAAATAATAAGTAATAATAATAATAAGTATAAATAAACAACTAATAAATATCTCTTTATTAAATAATTTCTACAATTTGTTGTTTTGTTTCGTGTTTTCTGATTTTTGCATTTTAGTTTAATTTGAGGATTTTCGAACAACATAAAGCAAAGCATAGAAGGGAAGAATGTAATCATAACAAAATACTACTAACAAAATAATCTCTACTATTTGTTGTTTTATTTCGTATTATTTGATTTACCAAATTTTTATTAATAATAAAATGATATAAAAGCAAAAAGTTATATTTAAAATTTAACATTAATTATGTCTATAAAAAATTATACTAATTGCTAGTAATGTCCCAAGAGAATTATTGTTTCACAATCGTTAAAAAAAAAAAAGAAACTAAAACCAGATTCTTGACCTTTAACCTGGATTTTAACAAGTAGTGGATTAAATAGCAAATAATATATTTATATACTAAAGTTTTATGAGGATCTAATATTTTTGAGTTTTCAGTATTGGATTTAGTTTAAATGAACTTCAACCGTGCTTACCTTAAATTGGGAAAAGAACTCATAATAAGATCTATGATTGAAAAAGAACATAGTCAAAACACATAGTCCTATAAGAAACACAAATACTTCTATAATTTTTTATCTTCTTTTACTTGATTTTAAGTAAAAATGGTTTAAACACCAAATATAAATCATATAGTTTAAAATATAAAATTTTGTGCAGTAAATAAATATATCATAACATTAACTTTACAACATATTTTATTTTACAACTTTTATTTTTTTTAAGCTCTAAGCTTCGGCAGTAGACTTTAATTTTTTAGACATAATTTTTTGATTTCACGCTTATATTTTTTATACTAAGTGCTTTGGTTCCAGACCTACCAATTTTTTTAAAAGATACATAAATTTAGATTTCATTTTTTCTGTACAGATGTAGTCTTAGTATGTAATAGTAAAATATTTTTTTCTTAAAATATTTATATAGTTGAAAAATTGTTTTGTTAAATTAATTTCAGTTAAAATTTATTAAAATATATTAAAGTATAAATTTGATGTAAATTATATTTAAAGGAGGTGTTGGAAAGTTCTTAGCAGGTTGGATCCAGTCTGATGAACCTCCAAAAGAACTAAGCGAGTTAGATCCTGGTCGCTATGGAAAATGGACAACTAAAGAATACGTACTTGAAAAAGCAAGAGAAAGTTATGGCCTTAATACATTGCAATATTATCCTAAAGAAGAACGAACAGGAGGAAGACCTATGCGTGTATCTCCATTGTATGAAGTAAGTAAAAAAAAAGTTGTATTCTTATTTAGGTGGGAGACCTATGCATGTATCTCTGTTGTATAAAGTAAATAAGTTTGTATTCTTATTTAACATAAAGATAAAAGGTATTAAAAAAAAAGTAATTTCTAGATTCTCAAAGAAAATGGTGCTCAGTACACTTTCTCTAGTGGTTGGGAAGTTCCAAAGTGGTATGCCCAAAAAGGCGATGATGCTTCTTATAAACCAAGTTACTATCGTACAAATTGGTTTGAACCAGTACGACGTGAAGTTCAAAATGTTTTAAATAATGTTAGTATTGCAGATATTTCAGCATTTGCAAAGTTTCATATTACTGGGAAAGATGCTTCAAAGTTTCTGAACTATATGGTTGCCAATAAATTGCCTTCTGTAAGTTAAATTAAATATTATCTTTCTTGCTTCATTTTTGTATTTTATAAATTTTTTTTTTAAATATTGCTTAAATTTAGATTGGAAGAACAAATGTAAGTCATATGCTTTCATCTACAGGAAAAGTTTATGCTGAAGTCACTGTTTCTGCATTAGCTCCTAACCATTATCTTGTAATTACAGGTGGTGGTTCAGAATATCACGATCTCAGGTTTTAATTTTTTGATTGTCACAGTTTTTGATTTTTTTGATTGTCTTGTTTAACAAGTTTTTTGTGGTTAAATAGAAGTGTGAAAGAATTGAACAATTACTTTTTTTAATCTTAAAGCTTTCTATAATTTAATTTTAACTGTTAATAAATAATAAATTGGTTTAATATAAAATAGATGGCTCATAGATCATGCACGAAAGTATGATGTTAAAATAGATAATAAAACAGATCAAGTTACTGCTATTTCAATAAATGGACCACGTTCACGTGTTCTTTTACAAAAACTAACCTCTACTGATGTTTCTGATAAAGCATTTAGCTTCATGCAAAACAAAGAACTTGATATTGGTGGAATACCTGTATTAGCTCTTAGAGTATCTTACACTGGTAATTGAATGCGTTTGTTTTTATATTTTTGTTAAATTTCATTTTTTATTGCCATGAATTTAAACTTAAAATTTTTTTTGTAATAGGGGAACTGGGTTGGGAATTTTACGTTGAAAACTCAAAGGCTCTGGATTTATACAAAAAGCTGCTTACAGCTGGTCAGGAATTAAATATTGGCCATGTTGGAGCATACGCAATAAATTCTATGCGAATTGAAAAAGGTTTTAGGTTGTGGGGATCGGAGGTAATTGTTTTTGTTGTATTAAGTGTTTTAGCACAATGATTCTTTAAAAATCTGTTTTTATATAATAATACAATAGTAAACAAAGTAAACATTCTTAATCAGAAGCAAAAACTTTTTTAAATCAATTTTTGATTTCTTGAAAACTAATCCATTTAAAATTTGTTAATAGATGAACATGGACGTTGGACCCTATGAAGCTGGCTTAGATTTTTTTATTAAGTTAGACAAGGTAAATTTTAAATAATTGAATTTTTATAAAGCTGTTTCAATTGTCAATTTCAGTTTACATTAGATCAGCTACAAGGTTAAATTTAACCTTGGTCAACCTATATTGTCAAAAAACGCTATGATATAAGCTTTTTTAACTAAGATTATTTAATAATTATAGTATGAGTTTTAATTATCTAATTATTAAAATATCAGATTATATGTTTTGTATTATAATTTTCATTTTCAAGGGCGATTTTCTTGGTCGTGACGCATTGATTTCACATAAGAGAACTATCCAAAAAAAACGCTTAGTTTGTATGATTGTTCAAACAGATAACATCGATCCAGAAGGAGACCAGGCTATTTGGTTAGGCGACGAGGTATAGTATAATACGATTTTTTTTAAGTTTTAATTTCATTCTATTTCTTTTATTTTGTTGTTATTCGAAGCTTTCATAAAACTAGGTGATTGGAAACACTACGTCTGGCTGTTATGGTTACACTGTTGAAAAAAGTATTGCTTACGGCTACTTACCATACTATATAAGTGAACCGGGAAATGAAATCTATATTGAAATGTTAGGAAAAAAATATCCTGCTACTGTAGTAACTGAACCTCTTGTTCAAATGGAAGCTGCTCGCGCGCGGAAAGCCAAAGTCTCGATTGCTGACACTGCAATGGCGTTTATATAATGTTTTCTGTTTTTCGATTGTACTTAGCTTTTAGAATTTTTTAGTGAGGGTAACTTTTTTACAAGCGTTTTTTTAAAATAGAGTTTTTATATAATGTATGAGTTTTTTTATGTTAGTTGTTAATGTTGTTTTTTTGAATATTAAACTAAGGTAACGGGCTAGTACTCAATAGTTTCTTATTTTCAAGGTATAATTTTCCAAATTAGAAACTTTTAAATAATTGAAATAGTGCAGCGGATTAGAATGACAATTGTGTAAAAGTGCATAAAAGCATGAAACTTTTTTTTACGAGTTGGAAATAAGTATATAATTCATTTAAGATATGTTGGCACATTCAGTTTAACCAAAGAGGTATAATATACGAGCTAGAGCCTTGTTGGCATAAAACGTATAAAATACGTGTTTTAAACGTCTTAAAAACGTCTTTTGCCATGGGAGGGATACTCATTGTACTGCGTCAGTGCAATAGATATTAAAGTTCATGAGTGTCTTATAACCTTGTATAATTCTACATTATCGACCAAGTGCAACATGAACCTAATTGCTCAATAAGCTAATTATCATACTAAGTAATCTGTACAACAAAAAAACGTGCTTTCGATAGACGCATGCTGAAACCTACCAAGCAGATAATGAAACCGACTTTAACATTTGTGTACATACACACTACTTAAGGTGTGAAACCCCTCAAAAAATTTATTCAAAAAGTTATTAAAAAATCTTTTTAACAAGAAGCCAAATATATCCTGAGAAACAACTAATACTGTCCGATTCCAACTGATCATACCTCGTTTACCAATACTTGCTTTAAAATCATTTAATTAGGTTTAAAAAATAATAATTTTTTATAAATTTAATATAAAAAGTTAATAGCATACATAAATATTAGATTAAAAGTGAATCAAATTTGATTATACTAGTGCTATGTTGATGGTGAGAAACAATATCTTGCACTCCAAGCCGATTGCTATAGTACATTGGAACAGATGTTTTGCATATGCCATAATTTCACTAACAGAATATTTTTGTAATACTTTTGTATTACAAATCAAATAGCTTTTTAATTTTAACTGTATATCAAATGGACTTTCCTCTTGCATATATAATAAAACGCTGAAGATCGGAGAAGGTAGGGATGAAAAGTAGTCGATGAATAATTTTGAGTATAAGATTCCGCTTCCAAAGCTATCACTAATTACATTTCAGAGGGCCTAAGACGTTTTGTATATATACAGGGGGACCGAGAAGAACGGGGGAGGAAGGGAGTAAGGCAGATGTCCAATGCACAGTGGGCCAGAATGCACTTTTACTGGACAAAATTCATAACTAATTTAATATTAGAGCTATATTCACTAAAATTAGTATGAGTACTAATATGATGTCTGCGCTTTTTATGAAGGTAATATTTTTTTATTTCGTTGCTATGGATACCTTTATTTTGCTTAGCAACAACCTACTTTTGTTATCTGCAGATATTTTATAAGTGCTATATTCACTAAATTTGGCATGAGTACCAATATGAGATCACACTTCTTACAAAAGTGATAATTTTTTAAATTTAGTTGTTATGGATACTTATATTGCTTAGTTACCGGATACTTTCCTTAGTTACAAAGTGGTAAATTGATATTTGAATATCTTATCGGATTTTTGACCCACCTATTTTGAATAAAAATTGAGTATTTAGGTAAATAATGTTTTAGGAATAATAAAAGCAAAAAATAGTGCAAGAAAACGTTATCAATTTTAAATTACATCAAAAAATTGTAAAACAATAATATCGTTTGAAGATTGTTTAAGTAATTGTAAAACATCTGAAGGAAATGCTTTATGATTTGTTTGGTGTGATGTTGATTTACGCAATGATGAAATAACAGGATCACTGGAAACTAGGAGTCTATTGATAAGATCAGTATTTGTTGCTTTTCTGGATGTTTTTCGGCTGAAATTTTCGCGATAAGATTTAAAGTCTTTATTTCTAGCCTCTTGAGCTTCCTCTGACATAAGTCCGATGGGTAATGTAAGGCTTTTAATTATGTCATGTCCATGTATCAATACTTTGTGAACTGATTGAGCCATGTAATACCATGGATAAAGGGACACATGTAGTCTAAAAGTGTCAAAACAATAATCCTTGAACTTTAAGCAGTCTACTTCATATCCTGAAGAGAGCGTTACCAAGATAATGTAAAATCTGAATATAAGGTTTTGGTCAATACCCAGAATTTCAGCTGTTTGTTCATATGCTGCAAAAGCACGCCTTGAGGTATTGCCATCATTACTTGTTCCAGAACCACCACTTTTAGGGAAATCAACAACAAGTCCCATTTTGTTCATAAAATCAGTCTGAATCTTTTGTTTAGCTACAGATGCCTTTTCTTTGTGTTCTTTAGATCTTGCTTGCCACTTTCTTGTTTCTTTTTTATATGCAATGTGCAATAACATCTCAAAAAATCGAATCCATGCATGAAGACTGGAAAGACCATATTTGAACTCTCTGTTAGTATAATCTATATTAAGGATATCAAGACTATTCATATTTTTTGGAGAGACACCACACACTGAACAGCATTGGTATGAGTTATTTTTTTCAGATAATATTGTTTGAACCTTCCCATCAATCATTGTAAGTTCAATAATACAATTCACTTCGATAGAAGATCCGCAAACCTCTAATAAAATCATACCCAAGCTTTCTATCTCACTTTTAATGTACTGATCTTCTTCAATCACAGATTCCTTGGATTCCATTTTGTATGCAAATCTTATGGGTCTACAATAGGCTGTGGAGGACGACTTTTGATTTCTCCAAATAGGCACCTTTTCGTTGCTGTTGTTAAATCCAGTCAAATCCAATGGGACAAGACAAGTAATAAATAATGATTCTTCACGCTTTAAATCTCTGTTAATGTCGGGTTCTGATAAAACTTGTTTATAAATGCTTTGGCCAGTAGCACCATCAAAACCAGCCTTACACGTTAGTGTCATTGTTTTTATTGCTTTGTCGTTCAATATCAAGTGCCTTAGCACAGGTTCCTGAACTGCACAGATTCTTTGCAAAGTATGAGTCATTAAATCTTTTAAAGGAACTGAAGCTGAATAGTCCTCCACTGTTATGTTTGCAGGATAACATTTCAATTTTGCATCTCTGACATCATTGTAAGGGGGGTAGATGTTATATACTTTCTCCAAGGCTCCGCTTCTAATCAATTGATAGGAAGCTTTTGTCAGACTTGCATCAATTATTAAAGCCAGTGCTTCGTCTGCTGAATATTTAGTTGCTTTATCTGTATTTGATATATTTAAAACATTCTTGGCAGCAATAACAACAGATTCATCTCTAAATTTTTTATTAGCAGCAAAAAATAATTCATTGGATGAATGAGATTCAATTAAACAAGATACACGCCGTTTTTTAGTTTTATTAGAACTATTATCAAATGCAACTGGTTTTCGACCACGTCTACATGCAGTTGGTTCATTGTCTTTTTTTCTGACAATTAAATATTCATTAAGCCAGTTCACAAACTTCTTTTCAAAGTTTTTCACAGTATAGTTTGCAGATTTCCACTTTTTTTTATACAAGTAAACAAATCGTTGAACAGCATGTCTAAAATCAACGTCTTTAAAATCAGCAAATTTTGGCTGAATAAATTTTAATATATCTTCAGTAATATTTTGTTTTGAAATACTAAGATTGTTTTTTTGGAGAAAATTATGAATGTCTAAGTTTAACAAAACCATATCTAAATAATTATTGTAACAAGTATTTTGTATTTAAAAGTAAAATGTTATAATATATATGCCGCCTGGACTACTAATACTTGTTAGTAATTAAGTTACTACAAGTGTTAGTAATTAAAATTAAAAGTAATTAAATTACTGTCAGTGTTAGTAATTAAATTACTAACAACTACCGAAAATATGTTGTTGCTATGTTATGCAAAGTAAGGTATCCATAGTAACCAAAAAAAGTTAACCTCATAAGAATTCTGAATCTCATTTTAATACATACCCCCAATATTGTGTATTTAGCGCAAGTAAAATACTATTAAAACAACGTTAATGTAAAAATGAGTTGTTGCTATGCAAAATTTAGTACCATAACAACTAAGTTAAAACATACATAAAATCTGAACGGGGATTTAAGGGGACGAGCAATTAATTAAAACTCGATTGAAGCATCATATAGCTCAAATAAATATAAGACAACACATGGCAAATTGTGGTAATTATTAGTTATTGTGCGGCAAAAAATAAGTTTCTTAAGAAATTTTTTTTTTTAATCTGTGATTTTCAAAGTATAACTGAGATAACATGCTATAACAAATTTATTTCACACATTGGTTTTTCTTATCTCTAAATACTCTAGAATAACATGTACTAATTTTTTGTTTCAAAAACGTAGATGTAATTGAAATATAACACAACGTTGATGTCACCGTTAATTACTTATTTATAATTTTTTATTTTTTTTATTTTATCTCAATATTCAAATGCTTAGAGTCCTGGTAACTAAGGGATTTAATATAAATAAATTATCAATAGATTTCTCCTAATATATGTAGATACTAAAATTAAATAGGTTTTCAAGATTAGACAACTAAAATTTTTCCCATTTTGTCCACCTACTGGCCCACTGTGCAATGGGCGCAAAAAAAAAAATCCTAAAAAGAAAAAAAGTTAATTCGTTAATAATATAGGAAAATTTAAAAAAATAAGGAGTGCAAATCAGGGTTGCTGTCCCAGGCAACGTGAAAGCTCACATTGCCCCTAAATATATGTATTGTGTGTGTGTGTGTATATATATATATATATATATATATATATATATATATATATATATATATATATATATATATATATATATATATATATACAATGGCGGATCTATATATGGGCTAAAAGCCCGGGGCCCCGACCAGTAAGGGGCCCGTATGAAAAGAGAAATTTTACATATTATTGTGAATATTCATTTATCAAATGTAAAAGTGGTTAAATAATTAATTATTTCAAACATAAGTAAGTGTATGTGAAAATTCAAGCAAACGAAAACTAAATTTTTAGAATAGAGAATAAAAATTGTATTGGCAT
This sequence comes from Hydra vulgaris, assembly GCF_038396675.1. Taxonomy (NCBI): domain Eukaryota; kingdom Metazoa; phylum Cnidaria; class Hydrozoa; order Anthoathecata; family Hydridae; genus Hydra; species Hydra vulgaris. The sequence goes on along the minus strand of NC_088932.1, from coordinate 24,790,843 downwards.
TGTTATCGCTACGATGATGTTCAAATGCTTTTGTGTTGAAAAATTGTTAAGTGTCTTTGCTAGCTTTTGTAAAAATAGTGCATCTGCGATTCAGCTTTGAATGATTAAGTTTATTTTTGTGCAAATTCCACTGATTATTTTTCATTCGCTCGGTATTAAAATTATAACATATTAAATAAAATTTATATAAATTTTATTTCTATATAGGTTTAACGATGACGGGTCGTAAATATAAAAGTGGGTGTCAAAAAAGAAAATTAGCAGAACAGAAGCAAGACGCAATAAAAAAATGTAAAACATTAACCAACTTCTTGTCAATCCAATCCCAGATCGACGAAACATCTTCAGCTCAAATTAAAGATAAAAATAATGGTCAAAATGTTTCAATATTTGAATCATCAGAAATTCAAACATCCCCATACATCGTTGAACTACCCTCCGAAGATAATTTTTGTGATTTGGGCACATGGCCGGATATATTAAATAGCGATTTCATTAATTTTTGTTTAACCAAAGATACGACATATTTTTAAAATAAGGGTTTCCATAAACGTGATTATGCAGCTTCGTGCAGAATTTAAAAAACACAAAATCGATATTTTTCCGAAGAACTATTTAAAAAACGGCTTAAAAATGCACAGCCAGTGTCAAGAAATTGGATATGTTATTCGAAAAGAACAGGAAACATATATTGTTTAATGTGCAAATTATTTTCTATAAACGTACAAGCATTTTCCAAAGGGTTCTCTGATTGGAGATCTGACATGGAGAGGAATATGTCATACTCCACGAAAATTCTACGCCGTACAAGAACGCCGTTATAAATTGGACAACGCGAAAAGAAAGGAAAAATACAATCGATAAACAATTAATGCAAGAATTAGAGCAGGAATCAGATAAATTTTATAAAATTTTGAAGCGTGTTGTTGCTGTTGTTAAGTTTTTGAGTGAACGAGGTTTAGCATTTCGTGGTCACAATGAAACATTTAGTGTTCCAAATAATGGCAATTTTATGGGCTGTTTGGAATTGATTGCTGAATTCGATCCGTTTCTTAAAGAGCACATACAGAAATGTTCAAAACTGTGTATAAAGAAATTATTACATTAATGGCGAAAAAAGTAATAAAAACAATTATAGAGGAAGTCAATTCGACAAAATATTATTCGATTGTTATTGATTCAACCCCGGATGTGGCGCATGTTGATCAACTCGCTATTACACTAAGATATTGCTATCAAGGTGACGTATTCGAGCGATTTTTAACAATTACCCCCAATCACTTCACATACTGGAAAATCTCTACTAAATGTATTCAAAACAATATTAGATACAAATAATTTGTCCATCAAAAATTGTCGCGGCCAATCATACGACAATGCCGCCAACATGTCAGGTCAATATAAGGGCTTAAGGGCACTAATGTAGAGAGAAAATCAGTTGGCAGTATATACACCGTGTGCAGCACATAGTTTAAATCTGATAAGGATAGAAGCCGCAAAAGTTGTGCATGAAGTTGTAATATTTTTCGGTACAATTCAGCAATTATTTGTGTTTTTTTCAAGTTCTACTAAAAAATGGAATGCAATTACCGACGCTTTAAAATTAAATGAGAAAACGCACACCCTAAAAAATTTAGGCAAAACCAGATGGTGCAGCCATTATGAAGCTGTTAAAGCTTTAAAAAATAATTATGAAGAAATTTTAACGGTTTTAAAATCAATTGCAAACGATGACCAAGAAAAAATGGACCAAAGAGAAGAAGCGAAGACATTATTTTCAAAAATGACTTTATTGGAAAATGGAATTTTGGTTATTTTTTGGGAACAAATTCTGGAAAGAATTAATAAAGTAAATAAAAAATTACAGACAGCTGGACTACATTTGTTAGACGCTTCCGCTCTTCTTTTATCACTTGAAGGATTCATTAAAGAAAAAAGGAACAATATCGACACAGAATTGACCCAATACGAGATATTAGCAAAAACTTTGCCTAATTACCTTAGTTCGGAATATAAAGATAAAAGAAAAAGAATACTAAGATACTCAGACGGTACAACAGGGTGTGGGAGCAACTTAACATGGAAAAACAAATTTAAAATTGAAATCGTAAATGTCGTTTTGGACAAATTTCAAAACAAATTTCAAAAAAGAAAAAAAATATATAAGGAAAATTCTGAAAATTTTAAATTTTTATTTGATATTGGAAACAAGAAAACAAAAATAATAGATGAATCCAGTATGCAGAATGCATGTAAGTTTTATAAAGAGGATATTGAAGATTTTGCCACGCTGAAAAACGAATGCATTCATTTTAAAGAATATATTAACATAATTGTAGTTAACGAGCAAAGTCAAATTAATTGTGCTGAAATTTTAAAAATAATTTATGACAAACACCTTATCGATACTTTTCCGAATTTGTACACAGTAATGAAAATTTTCCTTACAATGCCTATAACCAATTGTGAAGGAGAAAGATCATTTTCCAGAATGAGCTATATTAAAAATAAGCAAAGAAATACAATGAGTGATGACAGATTGGCTGATTTAATGCTTCTATCCATAGAACATAAAATTACAAAGTCATTAAACTACGATGAGGTTATAAAGGAATATGCCCTAATAAAGGTTCGAAAACTGCGTCATTAAAAATCTTAAAATTAAATAACTTGTTTTTGTTATGAATTTATTATGCTTAAATATTTACGATATTTGTGATTGTTAGTGAATAGGAATAATAATAATAAAAACAATTAATCTTTAATATTGTCTTTCATTTTATTTAAATAATGAACCGAAATTGTTAAAGCAATGATGTTGATTTATCAAAATAGAAAAATAAAAAAATGCAAAAATTATTAAATTTATTAAATTTTTTTCATCTTTTAATTTTTTCTTTTTGATATATTTTTAAATGAAAAAAAATTAAGGTTTAAAAATGAAAAAATTTATATTATTTTACTTTCAACTTTTTTTATTTTTTTATTTTATTTTTTTATTTTTTTTCATAAGCTGAAAATAATTATTTTATATCTTCTTTTTTGTTGTTTACATTTCCCTTAGTTCCCTTAATATTGTCTTTCATTTTATTTAAATAATGAACCGAAAATCAATTAATCGCATAATCGATTAAAAATCTTTATTCGTGTAGGGCTGGGGGCCCTTTGCTATTTTTAAGCCCTGGGCCCCCAAAAAGCTAGATCCGCCACTGTAAAAGTGATTGCTACATGCAACACTCTTGGTTTAAACTTCTTCAAATGCATGAAAGAAGGAAAAAAAAAATTAAATTCACGCAGTCTATCGAAGAACTGCAAGCCGATATTATGTCAATATAAAAAAATCGTTCCAGTTATGGAGTTTAAAAGAACAAAGAGAAACATTAAAACCTTGACGGAGGAGAATATTCCTCGATGTTTTCCGAAATTCTGCCTACGATAAAGAAATCGAAATTTTTTTTACCATTGAAATTTTTGGCAAGATCTTCAAGATCTTCTTTTTCATTTATATTTTTAAGTTGTTATATTAGGATTAATAATGCAGTTAATTAAGCGCAGTGGTCAGAGCGCTTGCAATGTAAGCAGGAGATCCAGGTTCGAAACGTGCTCTGGACAAATTTTCGCGTCACGGTAAGGAAGGAGAACTTCCTGTGAACTTCCTGGTTAAATGCACTTCTGCGGTGCTCTGAGACAAGACCGTAAGGACTTCTTGGGGCAGCTAAAAAAAAAAATGAAAAAAGAAAAACTTGAAAAAAATATATATAATTAATCATCTGTAAATTATGAAATAGATAGATTGTTTTTGTACGGATAACGGTAGCGTTTGGGTGTTATGAGATAACGGTAGTAACCAATGGGTGAATACCCGTGTAGCTGTCAACAGACTTAGTCCTAAACAATGTTAAATATTTATCATAATATTTTTGTTATAATTTATGTACAGTACAGAGTCACAAAATCTATGTACAGCGCAGAATCACAAAATGTGAATGTGCCAATATTATAATAGTATTTGTGCATGGAGCTGGAGAGTCGTACTTTTATATCAAAATTTTATTAGCAAATTTGGCTTGCAAGCAGCAGGTATAAACATTTAAATAATGTAGACTATGTACTTACATAAATCTTTATTTGTTTTCACAGAAGACCAACAAACACAAACTTTGAAAAAATAAAAGTGTTACGAAAAAACATCTCGTGTTACCTTATTTAGTTCTGTATGTGTGTGTTAAAATATATATATATATATTTTAAATGATGCTAATTTTTTATTTTAATTATGACCACTTTTTTGAAGTTTTGCATTACTGTGGAGTGGATTCTATAAAGAAAGGTAACTTTTTAAAAAATAATTTTTTTTTAAATAAAAATTATATTTAGAATATTTATAATTTTTCCGTGAATATTTTAAATCTTTCCGTAATCATTTTATAATCTAGTTAAACCCTTGTTTTTAATTTAATATTTAAAAAAATTGATATTTGAATATGCTATTTATATCTTTTGTAGATCATCATAAAGTTTCTTTAATACTTTTTTAAGTAAGATGTATCTAAATTTAAACAATTTAAGAATGTGATTCATTTTTTTGTAGTTGTTTATTTTTTCAAAATTCAATAGTTTTTAAGCCAAAAACCTTTGTTTAATGCAAATATTTAATTAAGCTTTAACACACTTGGGAAATCTAGTAATAACAACAAGCACAATAACAATTACAAAAGGTTTACCTTACTTGGTCATAAAAAAACTGGTTTAGCTTGTCTTTCAACTAAAGTTGTATATAAATCAAATTAATTCATCTCTCTGTTCCTCGTCCACTTTTTATCTCGTCCACTTTTTATTCTCGTGCAACTAAGAATTTTGGCAAATGGCAAAGGTATGTTAAAAATGTTAAAAACTTTTTTAGCACTTATTAAGTTTTCTAGTTTCAAGCAAATTATACATTTTAATATTTTTAAAACTTGAACATAATATTGAAAAAATTTAAATTACTAAAGACTTAAAACACATTTTTTATAGCGTGGATTATTAGAGCGCTTAAAAGCTGGCGAAGTTGTTATTGGCGATGGTGGGTTTGTGTTTGAACTTGAAAAACGTGGTTACGTTAAAGCAGGACCTTGGACGCCTGAAGCTGTCATTGAAGCTCCCGAAGCAGGTATATTTTAATAAACCAACATTTCAATTATTTTTGCTCACATTGTATAAATAAAAAGTTCCAAAACTTAAATAGTCAAAAATACATTGTGCAAAAGAAACGCTATTATTGAAATAATTTTTTACAGCAAATGAAATTGTTAAGAAATTTTTAATTTTAGTAAAACAACTCCATCGTGAGTTTTTACGAGCGGGATCAAACGTCATGCAAACATTTACATTTTATGCAAGTGAAGATAAGTTAGACAACAGAGGAAACGAGGCTGCCACCAAATATGGTGTATGCTTCTTTTAGTTTTTCAAGTAAAATTCCCAATTGGAGCATTTAAAATTTGTATTAAAAAAAACCCGAACCGAAATGGTACTTTAGGATGTTTTTTTAGGTTACCAACATTAACAAAGAAGCATGCAGAATTGCTCGTGAGGTTGCTGATGAAGGCGATGCGTTAGTTGCAGGAGGTGTTTGCCAAACACCCGCATATTTGTCTTCAAAAGGAAAAGATGCAGTTCAGGCTATGTTGAGAAAACAAATTGAATGCTTTGTTGAAATGAAGGTTGACTTTATGATTTGCGAGGTAAAAATATAATATTTTTAACAAAAATGTTTATTTTTATCTTTATGTCAAACTCAATTTTATAATAATAAAGTTGTTTTAACTTCTTTTTTTTTTTTTTTTTTTTAAATAAAAGTACTTTGAACACATAGAAGAAATGGAATGGGCTATTGAGACCTGCAAAGAAGCAAAAATGCCAATTTGTTCAACAATGTGTATTGGGCCTGAAGGAGACATGCACGGAATATCAGCTGCCGAATGCGCAGTTCGTATGGCAAAAGCCGGTGCTGACGTTGTTGGTGTGAACTGCCACTTTGGTCCATATGAAATTATTGAAACCATGAAACGCATGAAGCAAGGACTTGACGATGCTGGATTGAATGTTTTCTTGATGTCTCAACCATTGGCTTACGTTACTCCTGATGCTAAAAAACAAGGGTTTATTGATTTACCCGAGTTTCCTTTTGGTAAGAAGCTTTTGGCTCAAGTAACAATTTAAGACGATTTATAACGAAAATTAAATTTTTTTGTTTTGTTAATAAAAATTTTCTGTTTAGCACTTGAACCACGTATTTGCACTCGTTGGGACATACAACGATATGCTCGAGAAGCTTACAAGCTAGGTGTTCGATATATTGGTGGATGTTGTGGATTTCAGCCATACCATATTCGCGCCATTACAGAAGAGGTTTTTAAAACCACTTACATTATTATATTTTTTTACAGTGATGTTAAAATATGTAATAGCACGAGTAGTTAAACACTTTATATTATAGCTTGAACCAGAACGTGGAGTAAAATGCAATGGTTCAGTCAAACACGGTCCATGGGGAGAAGGACTTGCCCTTCATACCAAGCCGTGGGTGCGAAAACGGTAAGTTTATATATTTTTATGAAAAAATAAAAATTATAATCAAAATAATAGATAGAATTAAATTTTGGATTTTTAATTTTTAGAGCAAACCGAAAATACTGGGAAAATCTTAAACCAGCCAGTGGTCGACCTTTCTGTCCTTCTTGCTCAGTACCCGATGAATGGGGCGTGACCGCAGGAGATGAGCTTCTTAAGCAACATACAGAAGCTACCACTAAAGAAGAACTTGAGGAGTTGGCTAAAAAAGAATAAATAAATTTAAAAAGAAAAAAAATAGTATATTATAAAATTACATGCAAATTTTAATTTGATCTCTCCCTCATTCTCTAATGTGAATTCTCTACGTTACAATAATGATGCAGATAACTAACCCTGCATAATCAAATAAATAAGAATTTAATTAACAATATAGATGTTAACTTTGCCTACAAAAATTAAATTGCTAAACAAGTAAAGCATAGACAGTATTAGTGAGTTTTGATATTAGCATATAACTACTAACCTATCCATTGCCGTGATTTTGAGACATCACCCCCAAAACTCGTCGTTAGGGCGCCAAAAGTTTAAATTAAAAAAACTCCTTACATTTGAAAAAAATGCCTCTAAATTGTAAATGTTTCCCCAAAAGTGCGGGAGTCTAGTCACGGCTCTAACCCTATCACAGCTCACTCATACTGTCGATGCTTTACTCATTTAGCTATTCAAATTTTGTAGGCAAAGTTACTATCTGCATTATTAATTTAAAAAAGTCTAAATACCTGGTGGAAACACGGGTTTTATGTTGAGAGTACAACATTTGATGTATGTGTGTGTATATATATATGTGTGTGTGTGTACCCGACAAGAAAGGTATATGCGGCCAGCATGTTGCCATAGTGCTAACAAGTGGAATAAAAGTGTGAAAGTATATTCCAGTTGATGATTGGTATATATGCTGATAATCAGTGTGGTCCACATGTGCAACACATAATGCATCCACATAATTATTCCACTTAGTGGGGTATAATTCTTAAATAAATGCGTGCTTAATTAGATGTAGCTATCATATGGGTCATACATATAAAACACACAGTCTTGCCGCATTTTGAATTTTAAATTTTAACCAATTGTAAACTACGATTCCGTTTCAATGCATTGTGGTAAACTTTCGAATATTCCATGATATTATGTGGTTTACAGTTTTGATAATTTTTAATTCATAGTTGTAAGAATGTTTGAGCAGTTTTGTATTGAATATATTGGAGAATCGTTATTCAAAATATACTTTCAATAAAATTTGTAAATCGGAGTTACACTAAACGAATAAAAATTTGTTGTTAAACTTAACGAGATTGTTGTTGTTAAACTTAACGAGTACTTAAGTTGTACTTATTATAAACAGAGTTATACTTAACACAAAAAAAGTTGTACTTTCTTTTTGTTAAGTATACTTATGCTCAACAAAGATGATAATACCTAAATACGTTGTGTTTGCTACCACAAAACAACGTTAGATTTTAAGATGGCGGGCAAGGTAAGCACGCTTTCATTATTATTGATTTTTTTTTCCTGATTTTATTTGTACAAAGATTTCATACGCAACTATCTTTAGCAAAGACATTGTAAGAATGCTAGATAAAGAATTTGAAGAAAATATTGCGTATTCATTGCATGATTCATCAGTTTTGTGTACAGAACTAACACAGAATGAATTTTTTTAATTTAGTGAAAATTTGTTGCACGTATATACTTATCTGTGAATAAAATTATAAAAAGCAAAAAGTATGATTTTTTTCATTTGAGTACCTGACTCTTTCCGTGATTTTCTTCGGGATGGCCCTTGGAAGAAATCTTCGTTTTCCTGCTGACAAATGTGCTTCTTACATAACTTCGTGGATTCAGGCTGGCATAGAATCTTTTATTCCCTCTCAACAATTTCAGATCTAGCCTCACTCTTCTCTATGTTTTTCCTCACATTGTGCTGCTGCAACTTCCAAAACCGTTACTTCCATATCTATCCGCAAAACATTTCTTTGAAAAACAGACGTCCGTTTATTACTGCAAGGAGTCGTTGTAAAAAGGTTTTGTCTAACGCAAAAGTCCATTATTCTCAGATTATGAAATCTCGTATTTCATCACAAAAATTAGGCTCTCGTGACTTCTGGAGAATCTTTAATAGTATCAATAATAAGGGTAAATCTATTATTCCATCTTTCTTGTATGGTTCAAACTTTGTCACCTCACCTAAAGACAAAGCTGAATTGTTTGCTAAAAACTTTTCATCAACATCATCTTGTGATTCCACTAGTTGCTTTCTACCTAATTTAGCCGTCAAACAGGTTGATCCATTGCTTGACATTCGTATCACTCCAGCTTCTGTATCTAAAGTGATTTCCTGCTTAGACTCTTCTACAGCTTGTGGCCCGGACAACATACCTGTTATAGTCTTGCAGAAGTGTTCTTCGGAGCTGTTATCTATACTTTCAAAACTATTTAACAAGTGCTTATCAGAGTCTAGTTTTCTAGCCTGTTAAGTGGCAAAGTGGCATCTGTTATCCCTATTTTCAAAAATACTAGAGAGCGATCTGATTCGTCTAACTACCGTCCCATAAGTCTTCTTCCTATCATAAGCAAGGTTTTTGAATCTTTAATTAACAAACACTTAATTTCTCATCTTGAATCTAATAACTTACTTTCTGACCATCAATATGGATTTTGATTTTCTCGTTCTACAGCTGATTTTTTAACAGTAATAACTGATAGGTTTTATCATGCATTTGATAAAGGTGGAGAGGTTAAGGTCATTGCTCTTGACATTTCTAAAGCTTTTGATAAAGTTTGACATGCTGGTCTTCTCCATAAGCTTTCTTCTTACGGTGTATCTGGTAACATCTTTAAAATTATTGAGTCCTTTCTTTCCAATCATAGTATAAAAGTTATCATCGATGGACAGAGCTCTTCTTCGCATCCTGTAACTTCAGGGGTTCCTTAAGGTTAAATCCTTGTCTCCATACGCTTTTTAATTCACATTACCGATCTTCCAAATATTCTCACATCTAAGGTGGCATTGTTTGCTGATGATGATGTTCGATACTACCATTGATTCTTGATGTTCGATACTACCATTTATTCTTGTCATGATAAGAGGCCAATACTGTCTGATTGCCTGGAGGGGGGAATTTGAGCTTGAAAAGGATCTCACAGCATGGAACTCACAGTGGCTGGTGAACTTTAATTCAGATAAAACTCAATTTTTTTTAGCCAATCGTTATCGCAATAATTTAGATCTTCCTATATTTATGAACGGTAATGTACTCAATGAGTCATCTACCTTCCATCTTCTAAGATTAACTTTTACTTCGGATCTTTCTCGGAAATCATTTATCAAGTCCGTTGCAAAATTAGCATCTGCTAAGGTTGCATCTCTTTATCGAGCTCGACACTTTCTTACTCCGGATTCTATTCTCTATCTCTATAAATCTCAAATTCGGTGTCATGTTAATATTTTACTTCGTTAAAATTTTATTTCGCAGTGAATTTTTAACGTTGTAAAGTAACTGCGCAGTAAAACTTTAACGTTAAAAGTTTACTGCGCAGTAAATTACAACGTTAAAAGTTTACTGCGCTTATTATTTTTTTACTGTCATCAAGTAAAGAAGAAATGCTAAAGTTTGTGGGAATGGTGGGTAAAAATATACACGTTTTATATAATTAAGGGTACTTCAATTTATCTTCCCATGAAATTTTTATTATTTAGTTCATACATTAAATGATAGTTTACTTTCCAGGCTAGATTTTGGTTCACTTTTTATGTAAAGTTATGCATTTTCCCTTTTTCTTAGCATTAGAAGATTTTACATTTAGGAACACACATCAAATAAGTTTACCAACAACTGAAGGCCATAAATTATTAACGTATATATCTAACGAATGAGTTCAGATATACTTCCAATAGGACTTTAAATACTTCTAAAATAACATGAAAAACAAGTGGAACCAACAACATTTTATTTCAGTACAAATATTTCTCACTTTAAAGTTTTTAGTGACAAAACAACATTAAAATGATTATTGTTTTTATTTTCTAAAAGAATAGTATTAGATGTTAGTTTAGTGGAAGCTGGATATTTTAGCCATGTTAATGTCCTGTGAATGACCACACCGCTACATCAATTCCAATAAGGTTTGCAGTACCAAGAATCTCTACATGTGTAGCCCATATACCATCTGCGGCCATACCACTTTTGGGGAGATAACTTTCCACGTTATCACCTAAGTATCCTGATAAGAGACTGGAGCAGAGTTGTGTTTTCATTTGTTTCACAACCAGATCGCGAACACAAACATGTTGATATTCAGAATATGGCAGCAAAAACGAAATTGCTCAAAAAAACAAAACAATTTCTATCAGCTTTGCATGCATGCATTTTCAAAGGCACATCATTTTCTTTTCCATCAATAAGAAATGGCATAAAAAGTGTTTTGAGAGCAAGTTTTTCAGCAATTTTCTGGCAAATATCATCGGAGGGATGTTTTATTAGGTTGAGGTGGCGTTGAAATTATTCTTTATCACCACATTCTGAAGATAATTCAGACACTTTTGAATTACTTTCCTTTTTAATAAATGGTTTAAGATGATGTAGAGAGTATTTTTTTTTGCAATATGTTATTTCCTTTACTGTTACGTAATAAGCATATAGAATTTGATAAAATATCAAGAATCTTATATGGACCCAGCCACGGGAAAGTCATTTTTGCACCTTTCCTATCACCTCTTTTAAGATTTCTTTAAAGTACTTTCTGACCAACACAATACTTTAGGGCTGTTGCATGCTTTCTGTCATAGTCAATTTTTTGTTTCTTTTGTGAACAAACAATATTGTTCGTGGCTTTTTCTTCAATTTTTCTTTTTATTTCTAAGGATTTTTGTAAAACCCTTTTATCATATACAGGATTGTTTTCATCATCATTGAGTCTATCTATTATTTATCTAGTATTTTACGTCGATTGGAAAGCAGGGTTGTTGGTTATACATAAGGAAAGATGGTGTGTACCCCATTTGAATCATGCACTTTTAACACATAGAGCAAAAAGGAATCCATCTAAAACTGACACCCAATTTTGAACTTTTTCATATAAGACCTTAATAATTGCTTTCTTAGTTCTTTCTTAGTAGCCGAGGTAACATGCTGCTGAGTACCTGTCATGTCATGTAATGCAATGGATACAGAGTGTACAAACTCCCGACCTTGGTCATTGATTTGTGTTTTAAAACAACCATGTCTGCATATAACCTTATAGAGAAAGGATGATACTGATACTGCTGTTTTGTTGCTTAAAGGTTTAGCTTCAGTTCATTTAGAAAAATAACCAATAAGAACGGTCACAAATTTGAATCCATTCGATTCAGGTAATTGAATTAAATCCACACCAACTTGCTTCATTAATTGTTTTTCCACTTTAACAGGTTTTAAAGCGGGAGAGACTTTAAGATTTCTGTTGAAGGTTTTCTGACATCGCTCACATTGATTTATATGCTTTGTGATATCCCCCACTATTAAATGCCAAAAAATCTTGAAGATATTTGCTTTCTAACAGCATTAATGCCAAGGTGACTGGCTTATGCAACAGCTTTCTCTGAAGTTCCTAGACCCTCATGAACTTCTTTAACTATCTTTAGTTGCTCTTCTTGATCTATTACCACAATCACCTACAAGAAACAAAAGTTTGTTTGTAGTCATTTAAATAAAAACAATAATTAGAACCAAAAAAATGTTTTAAATTTTTTTTTGAAATTTTGAATTAGTTAAAAAGTTTTTTTCACCATGCCAATATTTTTTTTGCAATACACCAATTTATTGTCTATAATTGCAAAGTTTTTATATTGACTTTTAAAGTTTGCATTTCAGGAAACTTTTGGTCATTCAAATATTTCCTGATATCATGAAAGTTAATACTTTTGTACATCTTGAAATCGCTGAAAAAATAAACGCCAAAAACTGTATATTAAAAAAGTCAGTAAAATAATAATGATAGCAGTAAAAAAGTGTATCTATATATTTATTTATATACATAATATATATATATATATATATATATATATATATATATATATATAATATATATATATATATATATATATATATATATATATATATATAAATATATATGGCTATTTCCACGATGGAAGAGATAAATTTCGTGTTTAAAAATATCTTTTTTCAAAAGGTTTTATTTCTTTAATTATAGTTTAAACACCTTAAAATTATTGTTAAAATAAATTTTGAGTAGAAAATGTTTGAGTAGATAAACTTGATGAATGTTAGCAACTGTTTGTTCTTTTTATTATTCGAAAAAGTGAGCAAAATTTGAGGGCGAGTTATTGCAATATTTTAAACAAAACATATCCATACTTTTGTTTAGAAAGAATCTTTGAGATTACATATATGTCTTGAGTAAAAAAACTTTTACTCTTTAAAAATAATTCAAGTGTTTTTTTGTCACATACACATCTGCAAAAATTACGTTGCGTCACTGAACTAAAAGCTAAAAAAGTTTAATTATCGCAATGAAATTATGCTTTATGGCGAGGTTTTTAGAAATTATATATTTTAATGTAAACTTTTAATCATTACTAAAAAAAAATTTGGTCAAAAAGCTTTGTATTAACATATAATTATAGTTTAAAAGCTGTTGCGTCACTGAACTCATCGACGGGATAATTAGCGTTTTATAAAATAGCGCCGTAAGGAAGTCAAAATATCATCCAAAAGTTCAGATTTCGTTGTGGGTTTTCAAATTTTTCAAATTCGAATAAATTTTTGCATTTTAGTATTGTGAAGGGCTATTAGTAAATATTAGTAAACTTTTGGATTTATGTTAACATTTTCTTTTAAAGTTGTAAATTTTTAAGAAATGGAATCAAAATTAGAAGTAAAAAAAAAACGTTATGCAGAATACCAAGCTAATTATGTTTCTCGGAATTCTGATAAAAAGAAAGAAATGTCCAGAGTTAGATCTAAGAGATATCGAGAAAAATTGAAAACCGATCCTAATAAAAAAGCAGCTTATGCTGCTAAAGCAAAATTAAGAGTTTTAAAAAGTCGCGCTTTAAAAAGAAAACTTTTAAATCAATATCAAAGTCCAAGCTCATCTTTTAAAAACGTTCAACAAAGAAGAAAAGCATTGAAAAAAGTTTTAAAAGCACTACCAACTTCAAAGGAGAAACAATCTGAAATTTCTTTCTATTCTTTCAAATAGCTCTGCTTGTAAAGATAATTCGGGTCTACCTCTAGCATGTTTAAAGCCGTATGGTCTTTCTGAAAGCGATGTTTTAGCAGTTGTAAACTTTTATAATGAAGATGAAGTTTCCCAAATATCACCAAACAAAAAAGATGTCAATCGAATTCAATTATCTGACGGAAAAGCAAACAATATTCAGATACGTCATTTATATTATACGCTAAAAGAAGCTTTCGAGTTATTCAAGGAAAAGCATCTGCACATAAAAATTGGATTTTGCGACCTTCGTCTACGCAATGTAAAATCAGTTACAAAATTTCCGCATAATGTTTGTGTTTGTAGTTTGAATGAAAATATGCGATTTGCCTTAAATGCATTAACAAAATCAATTCAAGCGCCTTTAATCAAAGTTGGATCTGAAATGATAAATAACTTTGTTTGTGAACCGTACACATACGATTGCGCCTTTGACAAATGCGTTGCATGCAAAGGTATGAAACAGTTCGATAAACACTTGCAAACTGTTAATACATTTGGTTTCGAAGTATCCTGGGACGAGTGGAGAAAGCCTGAAACTAAAACATATGCAAACATTGAAAAAATTTCAAAAAAGTCTACTGTAACAGAACTCATCTAACACATATCAGCGATGCGTGATAAGTTCGTTAAACACGCATTTGTAAAGAAAAACCAATCAACAATTTTTAATAAACTGAAGGAGGTTTCGATGAGTATTAATTCTGAAATTGCAATCCAAGTTGACTGGGCTGAAAACGCTAGGTGTTTCTATCAAAATGAGCCACAAGCGGCTCATTTTGGTCAAAATCAAGTTTCTATCATGACCCTAGCAGTCTGGAACATTGAGTTAAAAACATTTGCCATAGTTTCAGATTCAACTGATCATACTAAGTTCTCCGTTATACCGTACATTGACAAAATCCTTCACTTTATTCCTGATCAAGTCAAAGAAGTACACATGTTCAGCGATAATGCTACTTCTCAGTTCAAAAACAAAAGCATTATGGCTGCAATGGTTGTGTTTGAAAAACGTTTTCATAAAAAATTCTTCTGGCATTTCTTTGCAGCGATGCACGGGAAAGGAGTGGTTGACGGAATAGGAGCTACTGTTAAGCGAATCGCAGCCCTGAGAGTTAAAACTAGTCAATACGAAATCAGGTCAGCAGCAGATTTTGCGTTAGCATTACAAGATTTGCAAATATCTGTAATTCACATGTCAGAAAACGATACAAGACAACAAAAAAAATGAACTTGGATTCAGTTCAATTTTAAGTTATTCAAGAAAAATCAAAGGTATATCAAAATCACATTATTTTTATGTTCATAATGATAACGTTGTTCCGATGCTATTTTCACCTGAGTATAATAAAAATTTATTACAAAATAACAAAACTTTTTAAAATGTTTTTAATTTCGTCTTTTTGTTTCGTCACTGAACTGATAGTTTTTTTTCTGTAAAATAAAACGATATGAAAACTTTATTGTTTGTGGCTTTTTTTATGACTACCTTATTGCCAAATGAATAAATTACAACAAAAAAATCTAATAAGTTAAGCAAAAATTAAAATTTCAGCGAAAACTACATTTAAAAGTATGCTGATAAAGAATCACTTTTTTCCGCGTTGCGTCACTGAACTCATGTTTTAATTTTTGCTATGTAGCAGTGTTATGTTAATACAATTGTGTTTAGTTTATATTATAAAATTTTAATTCAAGATTGATTTAGAGTAATAGAAAATTATTTTTGAGTTATAGAAAAATTTCTATTAAAAAAAATCATTCCGCATGATGCGTCACTGAACTATGGAATTGGCCATATATATATAAAAATATATATATATATAAATATATATATATATATATATATATATATATAAATATATATATATATAAATATATATATATATAAATATATATATATATACATCTATATAAAGATATAAAGATATATATATATATATATATATATATATATATATATATATATATATATATATATATATATATATATATATATATATATATATATATATATATATATATATATATATATATATATATATATGGGTAGAATTCAATAAAAACGGATGCGTATAAACTTTTTTTAAAATATATATATTTTTTTAATAATACATAATTATTTCGATATTTCGCTGATCTATCGTGATCAGCGTCATCAGGTATAATAAATGAAATAGTTACAAAGAAATCGTTATAGTAAAAACAAACCGTTAAAAAGATAACACTAAAAAGCCAAAATATAATACAAAAATTTTTTCTCAAATAACTGACGTCAGCAGATTTTATTAAAAAATGGCCCCCAGGTTTTAGTTGTCACGTTATCACCGTCATCCCGATTGAGAACCACATCACCATTTCTCAACTCCTGTCGAACCCTAGCTTTGCTTATTTCGAGTGACTCTCTGATTTTCCGAGTTCGATATTCTGGGGCTACAGATAATGTTTTGGGGAGCAACCAATCAAACTTACCAAGGCATGTTTTGGAATGCTCAGTTGCACCCGAACTGGACCTTTTTCTTTTAAGCTGTTTTTCTGGTGTTCAATACATATCGATATCACCTTCTTTTTAGTTTCACCAATGTATGTCGAACCGCATGAACATTTTAGCTGGTATACGCCGGGGTTTGTGTTTAGTGGTAGTTTAATTTATTGTTGCAAAAAATATTTTTTAAATTGGGAGTTGATGTGAAAATATCATTTATGTTTTGTTATCGAGATTCTTTACGAAGTTTTGGACCAACAATTGGTATCCAAGGTAGTTTTATAAAGGGTTGGGTATCTAATTGTTGACATGTGGTGTTTTTTGAACCGGTTTTTTAAATAGTCTATAGTAATATTATTTAGAATGTTCTTGTCGTGGCCATTTTCAACAAACATGTCTATTAGAAAATCAATTTTTTTTTGAAGGTGTTTTTGAGAGCAAATTCTTTTTGCACGACATAAAAAACCTTTGAAAACGCCAATAATAATGTTAGGATTAATGTTTGAGTTAGGTTTAAGTTGAACATTTGTAATAGCTTCTTTTCGATGTATTTGAAATTCATAAGCTCCAGAGCCTGTGTTTGTAATATTAATATCTAGGAAATTGAGTTGTTTGAGGTCGTTTTCAAGTTCCACTGTGTATTTTATGGCAGGATGCTGTTCTCTAAGGATGTTCAGGAACATTTGTTGTTGTTTTATTGAAGCGAAGCGAGCGTGACAATCATCTACATATCTCTTGTAAATTTTTGGTTCGGATGTATAAACAATTGCTATGTTAAGGGACTTTCTTTCTATATTTTGTAAAAACGCTTCCGCCATAACAACCATTAGAGATAAACCTATAGGACCTGAATTAGGTATTACTCGGATATTGTTTTCATATAAAAAATAGCATATACTTAATGAAAGTTCAATTACTTGGTGAATGTCTGCAAGAGTAAGTTTAGTTCGAGTTTTTAAGTCATCAATGTCAGCGTTCAATATATCAATAATAACCGGAATTGTTTCGTTTACTTTTTACGGCAAAAAGATTTACGATGATTTTTACGGCAAAAAGTTACAAGATTTGAAGATACGAAATGCGAACTCAAAAAATCGACTCGTTTTTCTTCAAAAATGCTTATCCAATAACATAACTTCAAAATCGTTTATAATAAAAACTCCAATCCATACTAAAAAGGCAAAAAACATAATGAAGGAATACAGTAAAAAACTACTAATTCATGCTCGTAACGAAGCCAAACACAGATTATATTCAAGTAAGAAATTAAAAAAGTAAGATTATGAATTAATTAATAGTATATTATTAAATATATATATTATATAATATATATTAAATAATAGTATATTAAATAATAACGTCTGTTCACAAAAAATCCGGAATGAAAAATTGTTCTTAATTGAATACAAAATTAATCGATTTTTGACAAAAATTTTAACTAAAATGAGTGACTGGATATTGTTAACTATTTTATAACCGAAAGTAGTCCTAAATCAGCGGCTTTTCGAACTTTAGTTTTGACTGAATCCATTAGGTTGAAAAAGTAGTCTGGATCAAACTCTTTCAACTTTAATCGAATTCTATTCTTAAGGCGGTCAAGATTTTTCGCAGTAAATCCATTTCCATAAACTTTTGCTTTTAAATGTGCCCAAAAATTTTCAATTGGCCTTAACTGCGGTACATTTGGGGGGTTATCTTTAGCGTCGACAAAGTTAATACCTAAAGTGTTGTAAGTTTCTAATGTGTGTTTTGCATAATGACATCTCGCTCCGTCAGGCCAAAATAAAATTTTCATGTTTTGATGCTTGGAATTTATAAATGGAAGAAGTCTTTTTGTAATACATTCTTTAGAATAAGTTTTTGCATCCAGTGCACAGTTTTTTACAGCAAAGTAAGGCGATGAATGACCAAAACGACTGATTGCAATCCAAACGAGAACTTTCTCGTCAAACTTTTTTTTCAAGTTGAATTTAATGTTAGGATCAGTTTGAGAACTATCCTTTGTATAGTAGCCAGAGTTTT